>NW_026699349.1:2500-302500 GCF_030435755.1 Ochotona princeps | reverse complement strand
CCCGGGGAATACAGCTCCCTCCCCGCAGCCAGTCTGCTTGGTCTTCAGGGTTTATTTGGCGGGGGGGAAGGGGAGAGATGGGCCCCAGCCCAGGTGTGGGTCTGTGCGTCACTGCTGTCCACACTCACTGGCAGCAAGTGGGGACTTGGGGGTCCTGCCCAAGCCCCTCGAGAAGCTGCCTTGGCCTAGCAGGGCAGGAGACACTGGCCACCTTGGCTCAGCTCGCCTCCCACTTCCAGAGGTGCAGGACATGGTCGTAGAAGGAGCAGGTTGCTAGGAGGCCACCGGCCCTGTCTGACCCACCTGGGGCAGGGTCACAGTCATGGCCTGTGGCCAGGGTACAGGGCTGGCTGCCATTCCCGGTCACATCCTCGTCTGCTGGCGGCATGAGAGAGGCCAAGGGGTTGGCCAGGTCCTTCCCGCTGCTGTCCACTGGGTGGCCAAGGGTGGGCTCCAGTGGCCTGTCTGTGGCTTCCATGTCGCTCCTTGAAAGGGCCACTGAGGGCAAAGGCTGTGGAGAGTCAGAGTGGAGCCAGGACCAGTCGGCTCCATATACCAGTGAATTGGTCATCGAGTGGGAGACCAAGACAGGCGCCCCCTGCCTCCCCTCTGCAGAGAGAGAGACATGCATTAGTCAGATGGCCCATGTGCCCTCCAGTTGTGGATGTTAGTGCTGGGTGTGCCTCAGGACCACGGAGGGCCTCCTCTGTCTGAGGTTACAGCTGACACAGGGTGACAGGTGGGGGAGATGAAGAGGCACAGGTCGGCTGTTGTGAGGGGCTCTCCCAGCTGCAGCCCACCCCAGCAAGGGGCAGCGGAAATGCCCAAGGCCAGCCCGCCAGCCACAGGAGCTGCTGCAGCCTTTGGAGGCCAGGCACCAGGGCTGGCCAGGTAGCTGCGGGGCGCTGGACATGTCCAGACAGCCACTGGATGCCCAGCAGAGTATGTGGTCACCGAGGCAGCAAGCTCCGAGGGATCCCTGGGCCTTGGCGTCAGTGCCAGCCCAGAGCATGAGGAGCCTGGGAGAGGACCCAGGCAGAGTGGGCGGTCTGTCACTGACAGGACCTGAGTGAAGGTTCCTGTAAGGGACACTTCTCAAGGTCAAGATGACTCAGAGTTCCCCTGGAAGGATCCCACATACTCATTTTCTGTGAGCAGTTAGAAAACCTACGGGCTGGGCCCCTGCGTGGTGGTCTAGTGGCTACAGTCCTTGCCTTGAATGTGCCAGGATCCCATATGGGCGCCAGTTCTAATCCTGGCAGCCCCACTTCCCATCCAGCTCCCTGCTTGTGGCCTGGGAAAGCAGTCGAGGACGGCCCAAAGCCTTGGGACCCTGTACCCATGTGGAAGACCTGGAAGAGGCTCCTGGCTCCTGGCTCCGGATCAGCATAGCACCAGCAGTTGCGCTCACTTGGGGAAGGAATCATCGGACAGAAGATCTTCCACCTCCTCCTCTCTATATATCTGACTTTGTAAAAAATAAATAAACCTTAAAAAAAAAAACCTATGCGCACACGCTGGGCTGGGAACAAGTTTCCGCACAAAAGGACCCGCAATGCAGCTGAGCTGCACATCGGGAGCTGAGGGGGGCCTGTGAGCACTGACCACGGTGCAGTTACAGCCCTGTGGACCCCATGGCTGCAGGCACCATCAGGATTGAGGACGTATGTGCCGTGTCCCCGGCCTGGAGACCTGGAAGCACCAGCATAGAGGGAGACAGCACATTCACCACAAATGACCCAGAGGTGCTGCAAGGTAGGGGCAGCCCAGGTGTGCACAGGGGCCCAGCCAAGCTCAGCCGTGCAGCCCAGGTGTGCACAGGGGACATGGGCAGGCTCAGCTGTGCAGCCCAGGTGTGCACAGGGGCCCAACCAGGCTCAGCCGTGCAGCCCAGGTGTGCACAGGGGCCCAACCAGGCTCAGCCGTGCAGCCCAGGTATGCACAGGGGACATGGGCAGGCTCAGCTGTGCAGCCCAGGTGTGCACAGGGTACACGGGCAAGCATAGTCAGGCAGTCCAGGTGTGCACAGGGGCCCAGCCAGGCTCAGCCGTGCAGCCCAGGTATGCACAGGGGACATGGGCAGGCTCAGCTGTGCAGCCCAGGTGTGCACAGGGTACACGGGCAAGCATAGTCGGGCAGTCCAGGTGCACGCAGGGGCCCAACCAGGCTCAGCCATGCAGCCCAGGTGTGCACAGGGGACACAGGCAGGGCAGTGCCTGTGGCCGAGATATGTGGGATGATGCAGGATTCTGAGCTTAGAGACAAGGGAGCTGGGGCCCCTGGCAGCGTCCCTTGGCTCTGGCGCCACTCCACAGCCAGGCAGGGAGAGCAGGCATGAGGCTGGTGCAGTGGTGGTGGGCCCCACTCACCCAGGGCCTCTTGGCAGTCGAGGACCTTGAAGCCCCCATACATGCAGGCTGCCAGGAGCAGGTGGTGCTGGAATGGGTGCCAGCGGAGCCTCCACACGCCACCCTGCACGGGCGTGTCGGCCATCGGCTGCTTCATGTGCCGCGCGTCCCACAGCAAGATGTGCTCGTCATAGCTGGAAAAAGTATGTGGAACACCACTGCCCCTCACGTCAAGGGACAGAAATATTCCAGGCACCCCACCCGAGCGCCACTGCCCCTCACCTCAAGGGACAGGAACGTTTCCAGGGCACCCCACCTCTCCCCAAAGGACATGGTCCCCAGGGCACTCACCTTCCCGTGGCCAGGACGTGCTCCCTGTGGGGGCTGCTCTGGATGCTGCACACGCCCGTTGAGTGTCTGCAAGAACAGCAAGCTCCTAAGCTGGAACCCAGGCAGGGCCCACCCGGGAGGGACTGAGGGAAGGAGGGGACCAGCAGGAGGGGAATGGGGAACCCAAGGCCAACCCTCAGCCAGTACCGCCTGCTGGTGAAGACAGAGGTGCCAGGAACCCGAGTGTCCCATCCGCGCAGAAGGCCATCGTCTCCCCCTGTGTGAACAAGCCCGAGGGGCTCGACTCGGCTGGGGACTCCTGAGGGGAACGGCAGGCCAGCCCGGGGGCATGGCTCACAGCCGGACAGGTGGTGCAGGGAAGGGCAGAAGTGGCCACTGCTGAGATCGCAGATGTGAAATGTGCCCACGTCCTGGAGGAGTGGGTCTATAGCAGCAAAGAGACAAAGGTCCAGGCAGCCACCAACAGTGAGGCCATGGCTGTGCTGGACCACAGACGGTGACCAAGACAGACAGAGACATGGAGGGACCCCGGGGGCTGGAGCTCACGGGACGGGGAGTGAGTGGTGCTAGGCAGGGAGGGCAGGAACTACATCCACACCCTCACCACTCACTGGGGGACAGGCTTCTTGGGTGTAGAGCCCAACTTGTGCAGCCATACCCCGCCCAGGCTGGAGGAGCAGGAAGTGGGGTGTGCAGGGGTCCCCACTGTGCCAAGTCACAGCCCTGCATACTCCAGCAGGGAGCTTCCCCGACCAGGCAACTCACCTGAGTACACAACTTGAGTCTGCCAGTAGTTGAAGGCGGCGATCCAGGCCTCATAGCCGTGGGCCTGCCAGGAGGCCACAGCCCGCAGGCTGGAACCTTCTTCCTGCACTCTCAGGAGGTGGAGCTGGCCCCTGGAGTCGCTGCTGATGATGTGCAAGGGCTGGGCACCAGTGCTGGACAGGAACCCAGAGAAGCCCAGCTGGACGTGAGCGGCCGGCAAGGCCCAGCAAGCACTTGGCGTGCGCGGACATGTCACAAGGGGATGTCACTGTCACCGGGCCTCAGCCTGGACACAGTGGGAAGCCCAGGCACATGCAGCAACCGGCAGAGAACAGGAAGTGACCCTCCCAGCACAGACAAGGGGCCTCACCTGCCGGACTTCCCAGTGGACCAGTCGAGGGACAAGGCCATGCACTGGTGGCCCGGGACGAGGCTGGACACGGGCTCCAGCGTGCAGCCGCTGTCTGTCCTGAGCTTGTCGTCGTCCCTTCCCTGCTCCCAGCGGGGACAAAGGGGGCAAGTCAGCCATGCTTCGGTTGGCTGCCAGGGGAGACTGCAGGAGCCTAGGCGGACACACTCCTGCAGCCTGCCAACACCGGCCCTCACCCCTGGGGACGGAAGCACCTCCCTCGGCTCCATCCCGCAGACACAACCAGCCTTCCAGCTGGGGCCTCTGTGCTCCAAGGCCTACACAGCTTGGCACACACGGCAGCCCCCAGGGACGAGCACCTGTGCAGTTGGGACAGCCCGTGTAGCTCCCTGGGGACAGATGGCATGCTTTTTCTCTTCCATGCCATCAGAGGTAACCTGGCAGCCTTCACAGCTCCAGGAGCTCCTGGAGCGCTGCCTGACGCCCTCTCCCCTCAGCCTTGGGCCCTGTCCACACACGTCTGTCCGCTCAGAGCTATGACGTCAGTGTGGCCCCCTCCTCAGTCACTGCACATGGGACACACGTAACAGCTAGAGGAACTCATTCTGCCCACTCCCACCACCCACCCAGGAGTCCATACTCTTCGCTCTTATTCTTACAGATTTATTCATCCAAGAAGCAGATTACAGAGAGAAACACAGATCTTCCATCTGCTGGCTCATACCCAAAAAGCGGCCAACGACCCAGGCTGGGCCAGGTCCATGCCAGGTGCTGCAGACATGGGCAGTGGAGCAGGCAGGACCTGTGCCCACATGGGATAATGGCGCTGCAGGCCCACGGAACCAGACACCCAGCCACAGCCCACCCCCCGCAGTCCCCGCAGCTGACCTCGGGTTCCACCAGGCGGAGAAGCTCCACAGACCCGCATGCATCTGCCACCCCCAGCAGGGCCTTGCCAGCCACCAGGACGTGGCACCTGAGAAGAGAGCGAGCGCTGGCTCCGGACTCGCCCTACTCGGGACCACCGCGCGGGGCTGCCCGGACCTACCACTTGGTGTCCAGGATGGCGTGACCATCCCTCCGGTGGGCCTCAGCCAGCGGGGCGGCCGGTCGGTCCTCATGGTAGCGGTACAGGTAGAGGCGGCCCGAACGCACAGGGAGCCGGGCCGTGTCGGGCTCATTCTGCCGGGAAAACGCATCCGCAGGGTCGCGGTGCCGCCTCCCTGCACTAGCACACCTAGTCCCGGACACAGCGTCCCCCCGCGCACCAGGTCCCGCACCTGTCGTCCCCCGCGCACCAGGTCCCGGACACGGACACGGCGTCCCTCGTGCACCAAGTCCCGCACGCGCCCTCCCTTGCGCACCAAGTCCAGGACAAGGCGTCCTCCACGCACCTGGGCCCCCGCTGCGCGCAGCTGGTAAGTGCCACACGCGAGGAGGTGCCGACGGCCCTGCAGCGGGCACCACTCCACAGAGTCCGGGGTGAGCTCCGTGTCCACCGCCTGCTGCAGCCGGAGGCGGCCGCCCCCCATGCCGCCCGAGCACACAGCACATCCGCAAGTTCCTGTCCCTCCCAGCTTCCCGCCGCCAGGCGACTTCCGGGATGGGGCGGGACTTCCTGTGGGCGGAGCCACGGATGGCGACGCCTCCCGGAGCCGCGTGGCCGGTCACTGTGTCCCGGGCACCGCAGAGGGCGGCACCTGGACACCGGAGGCCTGAACCGGCGCGCCACGGCAAGGCCAGGGCTGAGAAGGGCCGCCGGCCTGCCGCTGCCCACAGGGGTCACCCCCTCCACCCACGGGACACCCTGGACACTGGCTGGACGCGCATGTCACCGCTGCTCCGCCAGGGTGCAGGGCCTAAGGGGACAGGGCAACCCAGTCCACGTGACACATCCACAGCGCCCGCGCTGTCTCTGGGGAAGCCGCGGGTCAGCTCTACCCAGCCCGTGGGAACAGGGAGACCTGGGGCCAAGGTGTGGCCCCTGCCCAGCAGTGCTGGGTGTGTAGGGCTACGCTTGGGTCCTCCCAGGCACCTGTGTAGCCAGCGCTGGCCAGTGCCCCGACTCCCCGCTCTGCCGGGTGCCCAAGAGAGACTTCATACATGTGGTCTGACCCTGTGCCATCCAAGGATCACAGTAAATGATTCTATTTGTCACTTCTGCCCTTCCCACTGCCCCACCCCCCAAAAAAACTGTACATGAGTTTACAAACATATTAACATATAAATAACGAGGGCGCCAGGGGCTGCTGGACCCCGGCAGCTGTGGGATGGCCACTGGCTTCGCGGCCACTTTCAGGTCCAGGCGCCAGTCTCGCAGCGTGCCCAAGGGGCGGCCCCACGCCCCCCCGGTCATCGCTCGGGCTCCAGCTCATGCGGGCAGGGGCGCTTTCGCTCTCGACAGCGCTTCTTGTGGGCCGGCCAGTCCTTCTGCTGGCACTGGGAGCCACAGTAGCGAGCCACCTGGCAGCGTCCACAAATGTTGAACTCCCGGAGCTGGAACAGAGAACATGGGCTGTGGGTCACCGTCACGTCAGGCACGCACAGACACCACCCGTCCTAGTGGCATGGGCACTGAAGTTGCCCCCACTGTCCTGGCATGGGCACCGAGCCCCCCGCCAGACTCGGGTGGCACAGACCTGCTTCTCAATCACCGTGCAGGGCGGGTAGTGGCACTCGTAGTAGGTGCAAGAGTTCTCCTCCTCCTCCACCACGTCCCCGTTGGCGTTGTAGTACCGGGTCACGTTCAGGACGGGGAACTGCTCTTCTATGGGGTCTGTAGGAAGCTGCTGAATGGCAAGCCAGTACAGGCTCTGCTCCCTGCAAAGCAGCGGACGCCTCATCACGCTTGGCCTGCAGCCTTCCCCTCCAGAAACGCTCACCCCCTCCACGGGCCCAATTCTGCGGAGGACTGAGGCCCAGAGGCAGGTCGGGGAGGCAGCGTGGCCTGGATTGTCCCACCCCGTGACTGTCCCCGCTTAAAGAGCGAAGGTGGGCCTGCGTCTGGCACATTCTGCACAGAAGGCCCAGGTCCGACTCCAGCTTGCACTCACACACACCTGGGCGGTCGAGGCTGCCTCACCTGGAAGACCCCAGGCGGCTCTGCACACCTGGCCTGGCATGCCCAGCCCCAGCTGCTCTGGGCATTTGGACAGCAAGCCAGCAGGCGATCCTCTGCCTTCCAAATAATACATTAAAATATTGATCAGGGTCAGTTTGTTCGTGTTTGTTTCTGAAGAGGGAAGGGTCAGGACGCAGGCCACACGGGCAGCTTCTATTGCCTTTCACAGGTTCAAATGCAGCCACCTCCTTGCCAAAGAAGGCCTCCCTGCACAACCAGGTTCAAGCCATGCTGGCTGGCATGAGCCCCCCCACAGGCACAGGTCAGCGCATGGTGCCTAAGGGAGATGCCTGTGCGGCATGGAGAAACCCACCCTCCCTGCAGTAACACAGCTCTGTTTCTTTTTCAAAATCAGTTTTCCTGAAAAGTATAACCAGAGACTGCCCACTGATTCCCACCCCCCGCAGTGGCCACAGCGGCCAGGGGCAGGTCAGCCGGGGACAGGCACCTGCACCCCAGTGTCTCCCATGAGCGGCAGCGTCAGGGTTCCTCTGCTGCCCTCAGCTGCGTCAGCAGCCAGCACGTGAGCCAGTGATCCTCCAGGCCAGCGTACCCCGCTACACCAACACCAGCCCACCCTGGTTCTCTTTGTTGAAAGACCCCTCCCCACCCCAGCTCCTGGGGCACCCCTGGCCCTGCCAGCGCTGAGCCAGCCTGCAGCTCCAGGGTGGGCCAGCAGCCTAGGTGGGCCAATATCCTGTTTGCTTCCCACAAGTTGAGCTCTGGCTCCTGCATCCAACACCAGGCCATCATAGTTTCCAAAAGGGTAAACACTGTACAACCATGCGCAGTCACCTGGGGGTGAACCGGTGGGCGGAAAACTCTCATCAAATATTCAACACCCAACATCACGGCATGAGACGAGCCCAGTGGCCAAAGCTGTGGTGTGCGGGCCACGCAGGCCCTGCCCAGCTAAGGGCCCGTGCGGCAGCAGTCTGCCTGTGTCTGGGAGTGACCCCTGCACTGCCTGTGCCAGAAATGACCACAGCCTCCAGCCACCTCCGGCATCGCCACCTCCCCCACCACCTACTTCTCCAGCACAGCAGGGAGCCCCTCCCCAGGGCTCCAGAACCCTCATGGGCTCTCCCCTCCCCCCGAGGGCAGCACGGCCGAGAAGACTCACCTCTGCTTGCTGGAGGCCTCCTCGGCTCGGGGCCGCCAGCCCCAGGGCACCAGCTGTAGGTTGTCCAGGCGGTTGTCTACGGTCACTGCGTTGAGATGTACCACCTGGAAGCCAGGTGCCACGCCACCCCGGTGCCGCTCCCTGGCAAAGAGACCACGCTCTGGGCCCCGGCTCCCAGGTGGCCCTCATGCCACTGACAGGCCCGTCGTGCATGTCTGCCTGTGGCCCCCAGCTTAGGGAGCCCAGCAATCCAGAGTCAGGACGGATGCCCCCAAACCAGGTCAACGGCCCCGTGGGGTCAACACACCCAGGGAGCCCTCCCACCCCCGGGTCTGAGGAGCCACGCTCTGCACGTGGCCCCTCCTGGGGGTCAGTGACGAAGGGGAAGGGGCACCCACCACAGCAGCTCGTGCAGGAGCCTGCCAGACCCCCGGCCTCGGTTCTTGTCAAAGGCATATGCGAAGATCTTAGCACCATTTCCATCCGCATCCACCTCCATGCGGGCCTGAGGGACAGGGAAGGGCCGTGAAGCAGCCTCCTGCAGGCCACGGGCCAAGCGGCCCGCTCCCCATGCAGCTTGCCGCTGGCGGCCTGTGGAAGCAGTGCAAGAAGGTCCAAGGGCTTGGAATCCTGCACTGAAACGGGAGACCCGGAGGAGGCTATCGGCCCTTGGTCTCAGATGGGCCAGCTCTGGCCATCGTGGCCAAGACGGAAGAGCCGTCCTCTCCTTGCCTGCCTGTAATCCTGCCTTCCAAATGAATAAACCTGAAACAAACCCAAAACTCACAAGCAGCTCCTTGTAAAACATGATGGGTAAAAGACAATCTCCCATCAATGAGAAAGGGACGGAGGCCATGGGACGGGGGATCGGAGGCCACAGGACAGGGGGACGGAGGCCACGGGACGGGGGATGGGTGTGGGGCTCTGCGGCCGGCTTGGCCTGCGCCTCACCTCGAAGGAGTAGCTCTCCACCAGCGGGATGTCCTGCTCGTCGATCAGCGTGTACTTGGTCTGCAAGTCAAACCCACAGAATGTGTCACCTCTGGGCCTGAGGGAGGGCCTGGCGGGGCAGCCTGCGCCCCACTGGACCATGCAGAAAGCGGGTCTCTTGTGTGGCCACTGCTCCGTGCTGCGCGGGGATCGACAAGCTGGCCCATCGGCTGGATGCCCACCTGTCCGCCCCAGGCGGAAGTTGCAGGACGATGAGGCCGCGTTCAGAGGCGCAGGGCTCCCCAACGGTGCCCTAGACCTGCACCGTCCCACACGCCCTGCCCCGGCTCTGAGCCTCGGCCTCCATCCACGCGGGGCCAGTACGGTGCAGCCCTGGGCCTCGGCCTCCCGTCCACGCGGGGCCAGCACGGCCCTCCTGGCCTCGGCCTCCGTCCACGCGGGGCCAGCACGGCCCTCCTGGCCTCGGCCTCCCGTCCACGAGGAGCCAGCACGGTGCAGCCCCGGGCCTGGCCCAGCGCGGCCTCCACCTACGGCGGCTCGGGGCGCCGCCTGGACCCCGCGTAGCCCGGGCCGCTCACCTTCCCGGCCACCCGGCCGAGCCGCACGATGCCCAGCTTGAAGTCGGTCATGGCCGGGCCTGCGCGCTCGGCCCGCCGCTCCACTCCCACGGGGACGCCGGGCCGAGGCGCGTCCGGGCGGGCTCCGGGCCGGCTCCGGGCGGGCTCCGGGCGGGCTCCGGGCGGGACGAGGCTGCGCCGGGCTCGGGCCGTCCCCACACCCCGGGCCGCGCCGCCGCCTCGCGCCCGCCGGCCCTGCCACGCGCCGCCGCCGCGCGCACCCCGCGAGCGCAGCCGGGGGCGGGGCCGGCGCCGACACGCCCCCCGCCGCCGCCCGGCCAATCCCGGGGCGCGCCCGCGCCGGCCGCCGCGCGCCGCCGCGCAGCGACCAACGGCGGCGTGGCTGGCGCGCAGGCGCGCTGCGCGGCGGGGCGCGCGCGGGGGAGGGGCGCGGCCGGGGGCGGCGCCTGCGCGGCGAGGCCGGCGCGACGTCAGTTTCGCGGGAAGCTTTGTGCGGCCCTGGGTGTGGGGTGCGGGTGTGGGGTGTGGGGTTCCGGTGTGGGGTGCGGGTGCGGGGTGTGGGGTTCCGGTGTGGGGTGCGGGTGCGGGGTGTGGGGTTCCGGTGTGGGGTGCGGGTGCGGGGTGTGAGGTTCCGGTGTGGGATGCAAGTGCGGGGTGTGCGGCCCTGGGTGTGGGTGCTGGTGTGGGGTGTGGAGTGCACGACCTTGGGTGAGGGGTGCAGGTGCGGGGTGCAGGGCCCTGGGTGTGGGGTACGGGGTGTGGGGTGCAGGTGCGGGGTGTGCGGCCCTGGGTGTGGGGTGAGTGCGGGATATAGGGTTTGAGTGTTGGGTGCGGTGTGGGGCGGCGCGGGCTGTGGGGGGCGCCCGGCATGCCCGCCCCAGGGATCCGCTCAGCGCCCACCTTCCTGACTGGTTTGGAAGGGTTTTGCTGAGTGCCACCTGCCTGCCAGGGCTTGCGGTGGAGCTCGGCTGCCTGGTGAAGGTTCCATGAAGCACAGTGTCCAGGAGGGGCCCGTGGAGCAGCGTTGTGGTCACCGGGTTCAGCCCCTACACAGCGCAAGTCCTCGGGTTGTCCTGCATGCAGCCGCCAACTCCGTTGTTTTTTTATTTGAAAAGCGAAGTTAGAGAGGAAGATGGAATCTTTTTGGGTGCACAGGTTCACCTCCCAGGTGGCCACAGCGGCCAGGGCTGGGCCCCACAGCAGCCAGAAGCTCTGTCTCAGGTTCCCAAGCAGGTGCAGGTCCCAAGCCCCCGGCCCACCCTCAGCTGCTGGATGGCACGTGGAGCAGCAGGGGCGTGCATGACTCTGGCCCCAGCAGGCCAAGCATCAGCTGGCATGGCTGGAGCGCCACCCAGCGCCTGCCAGGGTGGGGCGCGGGTACCACAGGCCGAGCATCAGCTGGCATGACTCTGGCCCCAGCGGCCCTCCACACTGCAGTGCTGCCCAGACCTGGATACCTTTAGAGGTGGTCACAGGTTCCCACCTGACATGCACTCTTGGGGGACGCCTGTGCCAACACTAACCTTGCGAGTTAGTTATTCCCCACACCTCAACTTGGCAAAGCCTGTGTCCAAAAACAGGAAGGGAAATGGCAGGAAGAGACATACGAAATTTCATGCCCCATCGGAGTGCGGCCAGTGCCTGGCCAGGGCTCTGTCTTGAACCCCCCACCTGAGAGGGGTGAACTCACCTCCCCCACCTGTGCTCCCCGTGAACTCACCTCCCCCAGGTGGTAAACAAACAGGATAAGATTACATAAGAATATGATCGACAGGGCCGGGTGGTGTGGCCTAGCGGCTTAAGTCCTTGCCTTGAACGCCCCGGCATGGGCGCCGGTTCTAATCCCAGCAGCTCCACTTCCCAGAAGTGGTTCCTGGTTCCCAGCTTTGGATTGGAGCAGTACCGGCCGTTGCGGCTCACTTGGGGAGTGAATCATCGGACGGAAGATCTTCCTCTCTGTCTCTCCTCCTCTCTGTATATCTGACTTTGTTATAAAAATATATAAATCTTAAAAAAAAAAGAACATGATTGACAGTCCATCTGTGTTTTTTTTTTTTTTAGGAGTTATTTTTATTGAAAAGTCAGATATACAGAGAGGAAGAAAGAGAAGATCTTCCCTCTGATGTTTTATTCCTCAAGTGACCGCAACGGCCAGTGCAGCACTGATCCGAAGCCAGGAGCCAGGAACTTCCTCCGGGCCTCCTACATGGGTGCAGGGTCCCAAGGCTTTGGGCCGTCCTCGGCTGCTTTCCCAGGCCACAGGCAGGGAGCTGGAACGGAAGTGGAGCTGCCAGATTTAGAACTGGTGCCCATATGGGATCCCAGCACATTCAAGGCGAGGACTTTAGCCACTAGGCCACCATGCAGGGACCCATTTGTGTTTGTTTTGTTTTTAAAATTTATTTTTAACTGGAAAGGCAGATATACAGAGAGGAGGAGAGACAGAGAGGAAGATCTTCTGTCTGATGATTCACTTCCCAAGTGGCCGCAACGGCTGGTGCTGAGCCAATCCGAAACCAGGAGCCTTTTCTGGGTCTCCCACGAGGGTGCAGTGTCCCAAAGCCTTGGGCCGTCCTCAACTGTTTTGCCAGGTCAGAAGCAGGGAGCTGGATGGGAAGTGGAGCCACCGGGACTAGAACCGGCGCCCATATGGGATCCCAGCGTGCTCAAGGCAAGGACTAACAACTATGCTATTGCACCAGGGCCCATCTGTGTTTTTGAAGTAGAGATGCACACTGCATTCTTTGTTGACAACTGTGTGTGGTGTCTCTACCACACAGTTAGTATGCATTTCCTTAGATGAAAAGCCATAAAGCAAAATCAGCAACGGAAAAAATTAAAAATTTTGCAATGCTATGAAGTTAAATATCACGTTACTGAATGACCAGTGTGCTGATGAAGACATGAAAAAGAAAACAAAATCTTGGAGAAAGTGATGCTGCTGCCTGACCGATGAGTCAGTGAAGAATTTAATAAGGGAAAAGATTATGTTGAAGAAATGAAAATAAAAACAAAAACAGTATTAAAATGGCTATTTATCCCATATTTTGCATAAACATTCCCTTATATTGGAGAGAACATGATGTCCTTTTGGGATTGATTGAGTTCACCAAGCATGATGGTCTATAGTTGGGACAATTTTTGAAAAAGATGTATTTTTATTTAATTGGAAAGGCAGATATACAGACAGGAGGAGAGACAGGGAGGAGAATCTTCTGTCCGATGATTCACTCCCCAAGTGACCACAACGGCCAGTACTGTGCCCATCTGAAACCAGTAGCCTCTTCCAGGTCTCCCACACAGGTGCAGGGTCCCAAGGCTTTAGGCTATCCTCTATTGCCAGGCCACAAGCAGGGAGCTGGATGGGAAGTGGAGCAGCCAAGATTAGAACCCTAACTCATATGGGATCCCAGTGAGTGCAAGGCGAGGACTTTAGCCACTAGGCCACCGTGCTGGGCCCAGGTTAGGACCATTTGGTTGCACATGGTAGAATTTAATGGCTCAGTAGTATTCCATAGAATAGATATAATATGGTTTCTTAATCACTCTTTTTTTTTTTCCACAGGCATGTGGACTGTTTCCTTGTGTTTGCTATTGTAGATTGTGCTGCTGTAAACGTAGGATTGTAGATTCCTTTCTTGTATGCGATCTCATTTTCTTTCTCAGCCCACTTCTTACCCATGGAATGTTGGGGCCCAGATTCCTCTTATTCTGTGCTGTCCCCCTTCCAGTTAGCATACATCCCCCTAAAGCCCAATGGAGGCAGGGCAGTGAGTCACCATCTGCACTGCCCAAATCCAATGGGAGCAGCGTTTCCAAACCCAGCTGCTTCATTTCTGCCCAGCTCCCTGCTGATGCTCCTGGGAAGCAGCTCCTGTGGTGACAGGCCTGGAAGGAGCTCCTGACTCCTGGTCTGGATCCCTGCTGATGTTCCTCGGAAAGTAGCAGACAGTGGTCCAGCCCACATGGTGAAGCTGCTTCTGGCTCCGGGGAGAGACCCAGTGGATGGAACATGGCTCAGTCTCCCTCTTCTGCAATTCTGCCTTTTAAATAAATAAATTCAAAACTAAGCAAACAAAGAACAATCTTTAAATAAACCTTGGTGGGGAATCAACTGTTGATCCCAATGCTGAAACACCCACGCTCTGCACTGGAGTGCTTGGCTGTGCTTGCCAGCCCCAGCTGCTGCCTCAGCTTCCTGCTAAGGCAGTGAGGCCTCAGGAAGCTGGGTTCCTGTGCCTGTGTGGCAGGAAGGTTAGCCAGTGGCTAGAAGCATGCCGACTTTTCCCTTTCTGCTACCCTTTGTAAAGACTATTTATTTACTTTTATTGCAAAGTCAGATACACAGAGAGAGGAAGAGACAAAGAGTCTTCCCTCTGCTTATTCACTCCTCAAGTGACCACAACGCCCAGAGCTGCGCCGATCCAAAGCCAGGGCCAGGAGTGTCTTCCAGGTCTCCCACGTGGGTGCAGGGTCCCAAGGCTTTGGCCGTCCACTGTTTTCCCAGGCCACAGGCAGGGAGCTGGAAGGGAAGCGGAGCAAAGCAGCTGGGATTAGAACTGGCACCCAAATGGGATTCTGGCACTGCAAGGCAAGGACTTTCGCCACTGGGCTACTGTGCTAGGCCCAGATTTATTTAATTTTATTGGAAAGGCAGATATACAGAGAGAAGGATTTTCTGTCCACTGGTTCATTCCCCAAATGGCTGCAACAGCTGGAGCTGAGCCAATCAGGAGCCAGGAGCTTCTTCCGGGTCTCGCACGTGGGTGCAGGGTTCCAAGGCTTTGGACCATCTTCTTTCCCAGGCCACAAGCAGGGAGCAGAAGGGAAGTGGAGCAGCCAGGATTTGAACAGGTATCTATAAGGATTCCCAGCACTGAAGGTGGTATCTTTACCAGATATGCTGCAGTGCTGGCTGCTAAAAAAAAATGTATTATAAATTGTATGTATTCAAGGCAGAACCAGAGGGATGGCGGGTGGGAGTGAGAGGAGAGAGCAAACACTGCTGTCTATCTGTCTACTTTCCACGTGCACCAGCAGCCGAGCCTGAGCCTAAGTCGGGAACCTGGAGCTGTCACCCCTTGGCTGAGCGCACAGGCTGAGAAGTGGGACACGTGCATTTACAAGGGGTATGGGGCAGCGGGATGAGCCAGCTCTGGGACAGCTGAACCCCATTAGTGCAGGGTGGGCATCTGTTCTGCCTGCTGGCTCGTGATCCAGCTCCCTGCTTATGACTGTGCAAGGCAGTGATAGCAGCCCCTGCACCCTCATGGGAGACCTGGAGGCAGCCACGTGCAGGGTGGGCCGGTGGATGGAAGATCTCTCCCTCCCTGTCACTCTGCCTTTCAAATAAAACCATAAATCACGTTTTAAAAATGTTTATTTCTTTTTATTGGAAAGTCAGATTTACAGGGAGAAAGAGAGGCAGAGAAAAGTCTTCTGCCTTCTGGTTCACTCCCCAAGTGGCCATATGGCTCCAGTTGAACTGATCTGAAGCCAGGAGCCAGGAGCTTCTTCTGGGTCTCCCACGTGGGTGCAGGGTCCCAAGGCCGTCCTCGACTGCTTTCCTAGGCCACAAGCAGGGAGCTGGGTGGGAAGTGAGCACCTGGGACCTGAACCAGCACCAATATGGGATCCTGGCACGCACAAGGTGAGGATTTAGCTGCTGGGCCACTGTACCACCCTCCCTCTTGCATTGTGAAGTTGTCTGCCAAGATTCCCCTGGAATCTCAGGGTTTTAGCCACACCCCTTGCAGGCACACCCTTGAGCTGTGCCCAACCCTTTGCCTTCCTCCTGACCTTTGCTTCCTACCTGGAGAGTGAGGGAGTGAGCGACCCTCTGATTTGCAGCCCAGCAAAACGTGGGCTGGGACTGCCCCCACCCCTTGGCTTGGGGCGCCTTCCTGCTAGCTGCTGAGCTCCCCCCGAGTGGCTGAGAGCAGCCAGTCAGCTCTCAAGAGTCAGCAAACCAGGTGGTCTGCGGCGTGACCCTGCAGGAGTCTCACCTCCTGCACCTGGCCCGCTAGTCCATGCTGGCTTCTAGAATTTTGTTCTGGCAACACCTCACTTAGGTTCCAGCTCTCTGTTGCTGCTAACAGAGTGCCTGCAGGTCCAGGAGAGGACTCTGTCCTGTCTGTCCCTGGGGCTGGGCTCAGCTCTGAGTCCTGCTACTGCTGGCCAGCCCAGCAGGTCCTCTCCGCTGGGGCACCTCCTGTATGCTTGCTGCCGCCCTAGCTGTCAAGGTGTTTCCTATGAAGGCACCAGTACTCACCCACCCAACACAGTGCAAGTCCTTTTTTCCCTGGATTTATTTATTTTTATTGGAATGTCAGATTTACAGAGAGGAGAGAGCCATAAAGAGCTTCCATGGAGGCAGGGCCCAGTGGCCTGGGCCATCTTCCACTGCTTTCCCAAGCTGTTAGCAGAGAGCTGGATGGGAAGTGCAGCGCCCCATGGGACACCGGCTTGCAGACTTGGGTTCCATTGTGGGGCTGCCACCGACCGCCGGACTCCCTGGACCTCCCTGGGTTTCAGCCTCCGGTGGTCACCCAGCCCCGACTGCCCCCTGGCCTGGTCCCGAGCGGGCCTGAGGGTGTCCACTGGCGTCCAGGGCAGCAAGGGGACAAGCAGGCAGCGTCGTGGTTCCTGTATGGGGTGCGCTGCGTCCTACCCTGAAGGTGTGGGACACTTGGAAAACTGGGGACACCGCGTTCCAGCCTCCGCGGAGCACCTTCAACTCTGGGCTGGGCTCCTCGCTCCACCAACCTGGGATTTGGGGCGCCCTGGGCCTGCAGGTGCACGGGACGGGAGGGGGGGGAGGGCGGGACCAAGAGGGGGCGGGGCCACGAAAGGGGGGGCGGGACCGAGAGGGGCGGGGCCGGGGCCACGAAGGTCGATGCCGGGCGGGCTCGGGGGCGGGGCCACGAAGGGCGGTGCCGGGCGGGCTCGGGGGCGGGGCCACGAAGATTCAGGGGCGGGGCCAGGAAGGGCTGGGCCAGGTGGGGCCATGAGGGGCGGGGCCGGGCCACGAAGGGCGGTGCTGGGCGGGCCTGGGGGCGTGGTCGGGAGTGCTCAGGGGGCGTGGCCGGGCTGGCTCGGGAGGAGGGACTAAGAGGGGTGGGACTAGGCTGGCTCTGGAAGGCGGGGCTATGCCAGCTGCGGAGGGGCGGGGCCATGGTCGGCGGGGCGGGGCCAGGACGACTCGGGGTGGGCGCGTCCATAGTGGGCCGGCTCCTGGAGGCTGCCCTGTCCCGTCTCAGGACTCAGGGTGGGAGCGGCGGGGCCACAGTAGGGCACGGTGGGCAGGGCGGAGCCAGGACGACTCGGGCGGGGCGGTGCCACGGTGGGCGCGTCGCGTGGGCGGGGCTGGCCGGCCCTGACCCCTGGGACGTCTGGCGGGGCGGCCCAGCGGGTGGGGGACACCGACGGGGCGGGCGGACGGCGGGCGGAGGGCCGGGCCTACCGGGGCGACGGGGGAGGCCGTTCTCGCCGCGGGCTCTTCCGCTGCCGGCACCGCCCCGTCCGGCAGGTGAGCCGCCCCGGGCCCCCCAGGGCAGCAGGGGGCGCCCTCGCCGCGGCTCGGCTTGCCCCGGGGGGCCGGAGCGGGCGCGGAAGGCGGCGGAGAGCGGCATGGGGCGGGTGCAGCTCTTGGAGATCTGCCTGAGCCACGGCCGGGCCGTCTACGGCCCCGGGGAGCCGCTGAGCGGGGCGGTGCGCGTGCGCCTGGCCGCGCCGCTGGCCTTCCGAGGTGGGTGCGGGGCGGCCGGGCGAGTGGGCGGCCGGGCGAGTGGGCGGCCGGGCGAGTGGTGGGGCCGCCGGGCTTCCGGCTTCCTGCTGCCCGCCCGCCGCTCCCTCAGGCGCGGCAGGTGCAGCGTGTGGACCCGCCGGGGACGGGCTGTGTGTGTGGGACCACGTCCTTCCACCGGGTGCTCTGTGATCTCGGCCTGTCCCCTCGGGGGTCCGGCGATCGGGCTGCCCGGGCGGGGACGGCGCTGTCCGCCTTCGGGCACCGAGCGCACCAGGTGGGATGGATGTGCCTATGGCAGGGGTCAGCGCAGAGAGCCCACGAGCTGAGCCTAGGGCTGAGACTGGCTCCCACATGCAGGTGGGAGGCAGGAGGGCCCCCCAGGTGGGACCTGCCTTGGGCTGCTGGGCACCCACATTGCACGGGACACAGCAGGGCACACACTGGTGCGAGTACCCACTTTGCCATCAGCAGCCGGAGCTGTGGGGCCCAGTAGAGGAAGTGAAGGCGGGGAGCTGCTTGCTTGCCCCCCATCTGTGTTGCCACATAGTAGGAGACAAGGGGGAAGATTCCTGTTCTGTGTCCAGCACCCCTTTCCTGCCCGTTGGTTCTCAGAGCAACCAAGGCTTGAGCTGGCAGTGCCCGGGTGGGTGTGAGCAAGCTCCCTGGGCAGCACTCGCCTGACCCTTGTGGGGAGGAGGTGGCAGGTGAGCACTGGGTGAGGGCCCTGCTGAGGGTGGGTTCCCTTGGCACAGGGGCCAGAGGCTGCCTCCCTGGCAGGTCCTCTCTGGGGGCCTCTTAGGGTTACCCCAGTGTCCTGGGGCTGGATCCAGGCTGGGCAGTGGCCTGTGACTGTGTCTGCTGCCGTGTGGGAGCCTGCCGCTGCCTGGGCCACCACCAGGGCTTAGGTCCCCAGGCCCTGTGTCAGCCCGCATTGCGACCTGTTCACCAGGACACGGCAGCATGCCTGACTGCCGGATGTCCATCTGGGGGGTTAGAACGGCAGCCACTGGGTGTGCTGATGGCTGGTGAGGTGGGACCGCTGCCACCTAGTCACCCCAAAGGTTAAGGGCGAGGTAGCACAGCTGTCTTAGCATACCTTGCTGTGGGTGTGGATTTGAGAGGAGGAGGTGAGTGAAGGGGCCCTGGGATGCTTGTGTCAGGAGGTGAAGGAGGCAGGGAAGGCAGACAGTAGCCACAGGTGACCAGTCCCCCTCCATGGGGGCAGCTTCAGCTTGGCCTTCTCCTAGCAGGCTCCGGGCACACATACCCATCTGTGTGTCTTTGAGAGTCCTGTTGCCCCGGTAGGGAGCAGGCTGGCTAGGCCTTGAGTCACTGCCCAAGCAAGTCTGACCACATTCCTGCTGCCTTGTGCTGCCAGCTTCCTGGAGCCAATGGGCGGCTTCCCTTCTTGGCACTAAGGTGGCTCACAGGGCTGACCCGAGCCTACCCTGGGGGAAGCTGGGTGCAGGACCGGGCCCTCAGTGGCCAGGCCCCTCCTGTTGGGCTGGGGTGTGGGGGGTGGCTGTGCTCACGCTGTCTGCCCCTTGCAGCCATCCGGGTGACCTGCACGGGTTCCTGCGGGGTCTCCAGCAAGGCCAATGATGCTGCCTGGGTGGTGGAGGAGAGCTACTTTCACAGCTCTCTGTCCCTGGCTGAGAAGGGTGAGTCTGGGAGCCAAGGAGCCCTGGGGCAGTCCCTTGCCTACCTCTCAGGTCTGCCCTCTTCTGCCACAGCGGGCTCTGTGGGCACTGAGGCATTGCTGCCTTCCAGGGTACCAGACTTGGCTCTGAGTCTGGGCGTGGCCTGCCTCCTCTCCGCCTCTCCTGTCCAAGCCAGGCCAGGCTATGCGGCTGTGACCTGGAGACGGGGAGGGGACTCAGGAGCCCACTGTAGCATAACTGGCTGGGTGCAGGGGCAGCATGAGCTGGCAAGAGGCAGTGTGAGCCAGTGGAGGGCAGTGGGGAGTGGGGGAAGGGCAGTGTGCACTGAGCAGGTGCAGTGTAAGTGCCCGGGTGCAGTGGGGACCTGTGAGTCAGGTGCAGGGAGCTCATCAGCCCTCTGCGGGCTAGCAGGGACGGCAAGGGCTCCTGTCCTGAGGCCTGGCTCCACCACCCCGTTTCTGCAGGGACTCTGCCTGCTGGAGAGCACAGCTTCCCCTTTCAGTTTCTGCTTCCTGGTGAGAGCCTGCCTGGATGGGCCTGGGGGGCTGCGGTCCCTGGGAGGGAGCCAGGGGAGCAGCATGCCAGTCCCTGTTCTCTTGCAGCCACAGCACCCACGTCCTTCGAGGGTCATTTTGGGAGGATTATGTACCAGGTGAGGGCAACCATTGAGACGCCCCGCTTTTCCAAGGACCACAAGTGTAGCCGTGTGTTCTACATCCTGAGCCCGCTGGATCTCAACAGCATCCCTGACATCGAGGTGAGCCGGCTGCTGTTGCGGCGGGGCTGGGTGGGACATCGAGGTGAGCCAGCTGTCGCTGTGGTGGGGCTGGGTGGGACATCGAGGTGAGCTGGCCACCGCTGTGGTGGGGCTGGGTGGGACCTGACTTCTTACTCACTGAGCTCCCTCCTGCCCCCCAAGCAACCCAACGTGGCCTCCACCACCAAGAAGTTCTCCTATAAGCTGGTGAAGACGGGCTGTGTGGTGCTCACGGCCAGCACGGACCTCCGCGGCTACGTGGTGGGGCAGGTGCTGCGGCTGCAGGCCGACATTGAGAACCAGTCGGGCAAAGACACCAGCCCTGTGGTGGCCAGCCTGCTGCAGGTCCGCTCCTGCCCTGGCCGCCCTGTGGCATGGGGGCGGGGGGGCTGTCATGGCTAGCGTGGGCTCACGGGCTGGTCTTTCCCACAGAAGGTGTCCTACAAGGCTAAGCGCTGGATCTACGACGTGCGGACCATCGCCGAGGTGGAGGGGGCCGCTGTCAAGGCCTGGAGGCGGGCACAGTGGCACGAGCAGATCCTGGTGCCTGCCCTGCCTCAGTCGGCCCTGCCGGGCTGCAGCCTCATCCACATCGACTACTACCTGCAGGTTCTGGGCCGATGGGGTCGGGCCCTGGGGGGGAGGGGAGGCTGGGGCAGGGGGCTGGTGTCTCATGCTGTTCCCTCCTCTGCAGGTCTCCCTCAGGTCCCCTGAAGCCACCGTGACACTCCCAGTCTTTGTAGGCAACATTGCTGTGCACCCCGGCATGCTGAGCCCCCAGCCGGGCCCAGGGCTGAGTCCCATGGCTCCATGCCCCGTGGTGCCCTCTGCACCACCCCAGGAGGAGGCCGAGGCCACGGCTGGCGGCCTCCCCTTCCCGGACCCCGTCTTCCTCTCCACACAGAGCCATTCCCAACAGCAGGCAGCAGCAGCCCGGGGCTCTGAGCTCCAGGACGGCAGCCCTGTACCCCGGGCCCCGCCCCTGTGCCTCTCTACCGGAGCCACCGTCCCCTACTTCGCAGAGGGCTCTGGGGAACCAGTGGCCACCGCCTGCTCCGTGAGCCTCCCGCCAGAGTATAGCTCATGGGGCTACCCCTGTGGTAGGTGTAGGGGTGGGTCCTGGGGGGACGGGGGCTCCGTGAGCCTAGGCCCACGCTGTTCTCTCCCCACAGAGGCCCCACCGTCCTATGAGCAGAGCTGTGCTGCCAATGCTGATGGCAGCCTCACCCCTGGGACCTGACCTCCACGCTGCCTCTCCCTGCCTCCTGACCCTTGGGAGCTAACCTTCGACTTCCGTGCTGCCTCTCCCGGCCTCCTTCCTTGCCCTCTGCCCAGCCAACAGAGCACGCCTCCTGGCAGTGCTGTGGACACAGGGACCCAGACGCCAAGCGACTGGGAATAAAGTACTTTCCTGCGGTGCTGGGCCGAGGACAGCCTCCCGGGCACAACCCTGCCCCTGTCTCCACACCTCCCGTGCCCATCAGGCTCAGGAGCCGCAGGGGCCCTCCTCCCTTGGCCTGCAGGGTGCACCCCCCTCCCGCAAAGCCTGGGCTGCTGCCATTGCCCCTGGTGCACTCCCCCACCAGCGGGCAGGGGTTATGCAGGTGCCTGTCTGCCACCTGGGAGTTTCCTGCCACCAGAACCCTGCGTTCCGGAGGGAGGGGCCCATTGTCTGGAATGTGAGGGCGGAAGAACCCAGAGGCAGGTTCTGTGGAGCCGGCACCCTGCTGCAGCCAGAAAGCACGTGGCATGATGAGGAGGGGCTGAGTCCTCATTCCTGTTCAGCCCCCAGGGAGCACCGGCTGCTTTACCTGCAGGCTGTGGGAGAGGGGTGTGTTCTGTCCCTCCCAAGGGCCCACAGGTTGCATTTCCTGGACAATCCAGAAGGCCGGAGCCAGGCCACTGGCCACTCCCACCTTGGTGGGGCAGCTGCCGGGCCAGGGCCAACACTTTGCTTGGATAATCACGCCTCTGGCCATCCAGGTGCCCAGCTCACTCAGTTGTGTGTATGGCAAGGTGGCCACCGCTGGGCTAACCTGCGAGACCTTTGCTGGAGGGAAGCCCACCTTGGTGGAGAGGGACAAGGCAGGTTGCTCACAGGTGGCAGAGCTGAGGGCAGTGGCAGACAAAGCAAGGGCTTGGTGGGTGTGGGCGTGCTCACTGTAGTGCCAGGGCTGCCTGAGGCCGGGGTCACCACAGCAATGAGGGCCAAACCAAAGAACCAGGCGGCCCGCCCGAGTGCTCCTCAGCCGGAGCTGGACAGAAGAGGGGTGTCTCTTCCAGGATGCAAGCATTGCCATTGGAAACTTCGCCCCTGCAGCCCAGTCCTGACACGTTGGCCAGGTAAAGGGCCTTCCTGTCTTCACCAGGTTTTGTCTCCCGTAGGCCGGTGTCCTCGGCTCACAGTGGGGAAGTGAGGTTTCCATGGCGCAGGACACGGGTGGGTGGCGGAACTTGAGCCAGGGATAGGCGACTTTCCTGAACAGGGTTTAACCGCAGGAAAGGATGGAGCCATGCCGGTGTCTTTTAACACAGAGCTTCCACTCACTGGGTCACTCCCCAGACGGCCATAACAGCCAGAGTGGGCCAGGCTGAAGCCGGGAGCTCTGTTCAGGTCTCCTGCGTGGGTGCAGGGGCCCAGGCACTCGGGCCATTCCCTGCTGCTTTCCCAGGAGCTGAAACCGTCGCAGGTGGCAGCGGCTTACCACCCGGGCCAGGAGGCAAGCCCCTGTGGGTTCCAGGGAAGGGACGGGGCGAGTGTGGGAGACCCGGGCTGGCCAGTCGTCCCGGGGTCTGACTGCAGGGGAGGGCAGCTCCCGAATCCGTGCCTGCCTCGCTCAGCTCGGGGCGTCTGCATGGGAACCCCGGAGGACCCTCCGCGCAAACACAGCCTTGAGCATGCAGCAGATTACAATAAAGCACAAGCTGGGTGTGCTGGGTGTGCGTGTCGTGTCGCGCGCCCTCGCTGGGCGACCCCTGGCCTGGTTCTGCACCCGAGGGGAGCCCCTGCGGCACCCGCGGCAGCAGCTCGAGGCACAGCTGCAAGTCGGGATCGCTCACGCGGTGACGGGATAGCCCGCGCCCCGCGCGCCCCAGCCCTGGCCCGGCAGGGCGGGGAGCCCGCCGTGCGCACGCGCCGCCCGCGCCGGGCAGGAGGCGGGCCCGAACGTGCGAAGGCGCCGGCCCGCTCAGCGCGCAGGCGCAGGCAGCCGCGCAGACGCAGACGCAGGCGCCGGCCCCGCCCCCGCCCTGGGCCGCGAGGCGGGGCGATGGCGCGCGGGCGGGGCGGGGCCTCGCTGCGGGCCCGGGCCATGGCCGCCGCGGAGGCCGAGGTGAGGAGCGGGCGGCGGGCGCGGGGCCGGCGGGCGGCGGGGCCGGCGGGCGGCGGGGCGGCGGGGCGGCGGGCATGGGGCCGGCGGGGTGGCGCGCGGGGCGGCGGGCGGGCGCGCGGGGCGGCGCGGCCCGGCGTCCCCGCCGCCTCGGGCCGCCTCAGGCCCGGCCGAGGCCCCGGCGCCGGCCCGGCGGCTTTGTGCGCGGGCCGCGGTGTCGGCGGGGGCGCGGGGGCGCGGGGGTGCGGGGGGCCGCCAGCCCGGGGCCCGCGGGACAAAGGGGAGCGTGGCGGCCGCCGGGAGGCCCGCGTCGGCGCCCGCCTCGCACTGCGCTCCGGGCGGGGCCGCCCCGCGTCTCCGCGGCGAGCTGGCGGCTCTCGCGGCCGTGCGGGCGCTCGGGGCCTGGGCTTGCTGGCCGGGGCCATCGGCTGGAGCCCCCGGAGGAAGGCCGGGGCTGCCGGGCGAGGCCTTGAGGGACTCGGGCGCTGGGTCGCTGCTTGGCGGTTTTCCTGAGCGTGCCGGGGCGCGAGGGGCCCGCGTGGAGGACCTGGGGCGGCGGGTGGCGGCGGCGGCGCCCTGCCCGGGCTCGAGCCTGCTCCCCCGGTGCCTAGGAGCCGGCACATAGCAGGTCCCTCCTAAGGCCCGGGCGGTGGTCCCGGCTGGGGAAGGTACCGGAAGGCAGACATGGTGCGAGGTAGACGGGTGCTGTGTGAGGCGGGTGCTGTGTGAGGTAGACGGGTGCTGTGTGAGGTAGGCGGGTGCTGTGGGGGGGTACTGTGTGAGGCGGGTACTGTGAGGGAGTACAGTGTGAGGCAGGTACTGTGTGAGGCGGGTGCTGTGTGAGGTAGACGGGTGCTGTGTGAGGTAGACGGGTACTGTGTGGGGGTACTGTGTGAGGCGGGTACTGTGAAGGGGTACTGTGTGAGGCGGGTACTGTGTGAGGCGGGTACTGTGAGGGGGTACTGTGTGGGGGTACTGTGTGAGGCAGGTACTGTGTGAGGTGGGTACTGTATGAGGGGGTACTGTGTGAGGCGGGTACTGTGAGGGGGTACTGTGTGAGGCGGGTACTGTATGAGGGGGTACTGTGTGAGGCGGGTACTGTGAGGGGGTACCATGTGGGGGTACCGTGTGAGGCGGGTACTGTGAGGGGGTACTGTGTGAGGCGGGTACTGTATGAGGGGGTACTGTGTGAGGCGGGTACTGTGAGGGGGTACTGTGAGGCAGGTACTGTGAGGGGGTACCATGTGGGGGTACCGTGTGAGGCGGGTACTGTGTGAGGCGGGTACTGTGTGAGGTGGGTACTGTGTGAAGTGGGTACTGTGTGAGGCGGGTACTGTGTGGAGGCACTGTGTGAGGCGGGTACTGTGTGAGGTGGGTACTGTGAGGCGGGTACTGTGTGGGGGTACTGTGAGGCGGGTACTGTGAGGGGGTACCGTGTGGGGGTACTGTGTGAGGCGGGGTACTGTGTGAGGCGGGTACTGTGAGGCGGATACTGTGTGCGGGTACTGTGTGAGGCAGGTACCGTGTGAGGGGGTACCGTGTGAGGCGGGTACTGTGTGGGGGTACTGTGTGGGGGTACTGTGTGAGGCGGTTACTGTGAGGCGGGTACTGTGTGAGGTGGGTACTGTGAGGCGGGTACTGTGTGAGGCGGGTACTGTGTGGGGGTACCGTGTGGGGGTACTGTGTGAGGCGGGTACTGTGAGGGGGTACCGTGTGGGGGTACTGTGTGAGGCGGGTACTGTGAGGTGGGTACCGTGTGGGGGTACTGTGTGAGGCGGGTACTGTGTGAGGCGGGTACTTTGTGAGGCAGGTACTGTGAGGTGGGTACCGTGTGAGGGAGTACTGTGAGGTGGGTACTGTGTGGGGGTACTGTGTGAGGCGGGTACTGTGTGGGGGTACTGTGTGAGGCAGGTACTGTATGAGGCAGGTACTGTGTGAGGCGGGTACTGTGAGGGGGTACTGTGTGAGGCGGGTACTGTGTGGGGGTACTGTGTGAGGCAGGTACTGTGTGAGGCGGGTACTGTGAGGGGGTACCGTGTGAGGCGGGTACTGTGTGGGGGTACTGTGTGAGGCAGGTACTGTGTGAGGCGGGTACTGTGAGGGGGTACCGTGTGAGGCGGGTACTGTGTGGGGGTACCGTGTGAGGCGGGTACTGTGTGGGGGTACTGTGTGAGGCAGGTACTGTGAGGCGGGTACTGTGAGGGGGTACCGTGTGAGGCGGGTACTGTGAGGAGTGTACCCTGTGAGCAGGTGCGCTGCAGTGAATCCCGGCAGCAGATTGAGGAGGTGACGCCGGGGCGGCGTTGAGCCAGGAGAGCGGCCCGACGTGGCGCAGCTGGTGGTAGCTGAGCTCACGTCTGTTGGTCTCGGTGGGTTAGGAAGGCTGCTCTGCCTGTTTGGTTCTGCGTGGCGGGGCACGTCCCTGCAGCCAGGGCCCGGGCAGTGGCCACACTTGTCACTGCTCCTGAGGGCAGTTGGCAGGTGCTCTAGGCCCCGGGATGCCTGTGTGCCTGAAGGCTGCTGTGCCAGTGAGTGCTCTTCCAGCGCCATGCCTGTGGGAGTTCTCTCTGTTTAAGACTTTATTTTTATTGGAAAGTCAGATATACAGAGAGGAGGAAGACAGAGGAAGATATTCGGCTGTTGATTCATTCTCTAAGTGACCACAGTGGTCAGAGCTGAGCCGATCCAAAGCCAGGAGCCAGGAGCTCTTCCGGGTCTCCCACGTGGGTGCAGGGTCCCAAGGCTTTGGGCTGTCCTCGACTGCTTTCGCAGGGCTGCCGGGATTTGAGCAAACAACCATATGGGATCCTGGGGCGTGCAAAGTGAGGACTTTAACCATTATGCTATAGCGCTGGGCCCCCTAGTTCTCTTTTTAGCCTTCTTTTTTTTTTTTTTAAGATTAATTTATTTTTATTACAAAGTCAGATATACAGAGAGGAGAGACAGAGAGGAAGATCTTCCATCCGATGATTCACTCCCCAAGTGAGCACAACGGCTGGTGCTGTGCCAATCCAAAGCCAGGAGCCAGGAACTTTCTCCAGGTCTCCCACACGGACGCAGGGTCCCAAGGCTTTGGGCCGTCCTCAGCTGCTTTCCCCAGGCACAGGCAGGGAGCTGGAAGGGAAGCAGGGCCGCTGGGATACGATCTGGCATCCACATGGGATCCTGGGGCGTGCAAGATGACTTTAGCCAACTTAGCCGTCACTGACCCTCCTTCCTCCTTGTCTGTGTTGCCCCCACTAAGCTTCCAGGAGGTCTTGCACGTGACTGTCCCCACTGAGCGTCCAGGAGGTCCTGCACGTGGCTGTCTCCACTGAGTGACCAGCACGTCCTCGTGACTGTGTCCCCACTGAGTGTCCAGGTGACTGTCCCCACTGAGTGTCCAGGACGTCCTTCTCATTGCGACTTTGCTGTTTGTCATGCAGGGCAGCACGTGCTGACATCTGGAGACAGGTTTTATTTATTTTGTTTCTCTGCTCTTTTTCTGACCCTCCAACGGGGCTGCCTGAAGTGTGGCTGGTGGGAGGCCCACTTGTGCTCCCCTCCGGAGCCCTGGCCCTGCTGCCGCCCTTTGTGTGCTCTGCAGGCCTCCCTGTCTCCCCATGACCTTCACTGTCCCCCGCCGTCCATGTGTTCTGTAACCCTCCCTGTCCCCCAGGTGGAGTTTGCCATCTGTGCAAAGAGGAGAAGCAAAAGCATTTACTCTAAGTGTGGAGTGGCAGGGCTGCCTAAGGGGGATCCTTGTCTGTAGTTTGTGGGGGAGGCAAGGTACCTCTGTCCTGGTACACCCAAAAGGATGTTTCAGGGACCTCACTGTTTTTTTTTTTTAAGATGTATTTATTTATTTTTATTGCCAAGTTAGATATATATAGAGAGGAGGAGAAATAGAGAGGAAGGTCTTCTGTCTGATGATTCACTCCCCAAGTGATCGCAACGGCTGGATCTGATCCGATCAGGAGCCTGGAGCTTCTTCCAGCTCTCCCCCGCAGGTGCAGGGTCCCAAGGCTTTGGGCCGTCCTCAACTGCTTTCCCAGGCCACACTCAGGGAGCTGGATGGGAAATGGGGCTGCCGGGATTAGAACCAGCGCCCATATGGGATCCGGGTGCATTCAAGGTGAGAACTTTAGCTGTTAGGCTACCACACTGGGTCCGGAACCTCACTGTTTCATGTCCCACCTGTTGGCATGTTTCCTGCCCCGCTTCTTGTCATAGAAGACAGCTTTTATTTTTATTTTTTTAAACTTAGGATTTTTTTTATAAAGGCAGATTTTTAAAAATGTTAATTTTTGGTGTTTTCACGGTTGACAGGAATGCAGGCCCATGAGGATGACTGAACAGGATGGGGGACGGGCTAGGCATGGGGGATGGTGGGTGGGACAAATGCGCCAAGCTTTCCCATTCTTCCGTTGTCTCTGAAGGAAGGTTTTACAGAGAGAGGAGAGCTCGAGAGTGCCTGCCATCTGCTGGGGCACTCCCGGATGGCTGCGACAGCCGGACTGTGGGAGCCAGGAGCCTCTTCCGGGTCTACATGTGGGTGCAGGAGTCCAAGGTCCCGGGCTGTCCTCCACTGCTCTTCCAGACCATCAGCAGAGAGCGGGATTGGAGGTGGAGCAGCCGGGACGTGAACCAGTGCCATATGGTGGAGGATTGATTTGCTGCACCCCTGTGCTGGCCCCTAAAGGCAGCATTGTATGTTTGAGCACATTTTATTGAGATTGGCGTTAAAATAATCCAACTTTAAGGAACTGTAATTTGGGCCGTTCTCGTCAGGTACCAGGCTCGGTAGATACCTTTGTCCTAAGCTCAGTGTGCATTTTTTTTAAGATTTATTGTACGTTTGAAAGAGTTATGTAGAGAGATGTACTCGATGGTTCACTTCCCAAATGGCCACTGTGCCAGGGCTAGGCCTTGCCAAAGCCAGGCGCTCATCTAGGTCTTCCATGTGGGTGATAGGGTTTTAGGCACTTGGGTCGCCCTCTGATGTGTCAGCACGGAGCCCGTGTGGGATGCCAGCCGTGCAGGCTTTGGCCCAACTGGCTCTGCCACACAGCGAGCCTCCACGTGGGCATTGGTCAGCAGCCGTGGTTCATCTGCCCAGATGTGGAGCCCAGTTACTTTGGTCGGTGGCAATTGCAGTACTGTGAGGGTCATTGTGCTCGCTAACACTTAGTGTCCTCACTTATTGAAGCTCTTGGACGACTTTGAGTTTGGGAAACAGCCACAGAGTGGTTCCTCTGATCTTGAGGTGGCGTTGCCTCCGAGCTGCTGGGGTATCCCTGTCCGTTGGTCTTATGGAATCCACCTTGGATGATGTCTGGTGGTGTGGGCATGTGGGGACTTAACCGGTGCTTGGGTGCTCTTGAATAAGTCAACAATAAAATATGAAATAAGGGCCCGGCGGCGTGGTCTAGTGGCTAAAGTCCTCGCCTTGAAAGCCCCGGGATCCCATATGGGCGCCGGTTCTAATCCCGGCAGCTCCACTTCCCATCCAGCTCCCTGCTTGTGGCCTGGGAAAGCAGTTGAGGACGGCCCAATGCATTGGGACACTGCACCCGCGTGGGAGACCCGGAAGAGGTTCCAGGTTCCCGGCTTCGGATCGGCGCGCATCGGTCCATTGCGGCTTACTTGGGGAGTGAATCATCGGACGGAAGATCTTCCTCTCTGTCTCTCCTCCTCTGTGTATATCTGTCTGTAATAAAATGAATAAATCTTTAAAAAAAAAATATGAAATAAAACAGGCCGTACTGAATTGTTCTGAGCCATGTAGGCCTTCCTCTCCCATGTGTCATTGCCACTGTCGTGTGCCCGTGAGGGGGCTCCTTAGCACCGCGAGGCAGTGAACAGTGCATGGAGTCAGCATAGATGTTTAGGTGTGATGTTGTTGGGTGATCTCTCCTCCTCGTCCCCTGGCGATCATCCCTGCAGCTCTTCCTTGAGAGCTCTTGGGGTCGTGAGTGCACTCAGGCTAAGGGCACCATGACTATGCTAGGCTGCTATACCCATGGCCTGCCCCAGCGTGGCTGTGCCCCATCCAGCTACCACAGCCTCAGGGAAGCTGCTCGGATGGATTTCCCTCAATATGTCAGTCAGCAAATACCCGACTGAGATTGGGAGCACAGTGCCAGTGTGCTGGTGATCCTTGATCTCTGTGACTCTCTTAGAAAGAGTCAGTGTGGGCCCGGCGCGATGGCCTAGTGGCTAAAGTCCTCGCCTTGAACATGCCAGGATCCCATATGGGTGCCGGTTCTAATCCGGCAGCTCCACTTCCCATCCAGCTCCCCGCCTGTGGCCTGGGAAGGCAGTGGAGGCTGGCCCAAAGCCTTGGGACCCTGCACCCACGTGGGAGACCTGGGAGAAGCTCCTGGCTCCTGATTAGCTCAGCTCCTGCTGTTGCGGCCACTTGGGGAGTGAACCAGCAGCCTATAGATCTTTCTGTTTCTCCTCTGTAATCTGACTTCCCAATAAAACCAAAATAAATCTTAAAAAAAAAAAAAAAGTAGCTGGATGTTTCCCGTTTCTTGTAAACAGAGTACTAGATGTTGTGAACTGGCATATATTGCTTGTTTTTGAGGCTCGTGTCATCTTGGGATGAACAGCCTTGGTGAGCCAGAGCTGTCATTTACTAATTTTGCAGGAGCTTCATTGGAAGCCAGATGATACCGTCCTGACCACTTGTTGCAGCCTGGGAAGCCGGTGTTGCAAGCAATTACTCAACTGACCCCAGGGGTAGATTTTTTTTAAGGTTTTTTTTTTTTTTAAGGATTTATTTATTTGTTTATAAAGATTTATTTATTTTTATTACAAAGTCAGATATACAGAGAGGAGAGACAGAGAGGAAGATCTTCCATCCGATGATTCACTCCCCAAGTGAGCGCAATGGCCAGTGGTGCGCTGATCTGAAGCCGGGAACCTGGAACCTCTTCCAGGTCTCCCACGCGGGTGCAGTGTCCCAAAGCTTTGGGCTGTCCTCGACTGCTGTCCCAGGTCACAAGCAGGGAGCTGGATGGGAAGCGGAGCTGCCGGGATTAGAACTGGCGCCCATATGGGATCCCGGCGCATTCAAGGCGAGGACTTTAGCCACTAGCCACGCCCAGGATTTATTTATTTTTAATGCAAAGTCTGATAAACAGAGAGGAGGATCTTCTGTCTGATGATTTACTCCCTAAGCGGCCACAGTGGTCTGAGCTGCGCCCATCTGAAGCCATGAGCCAGGAGCTCTTCCAGGCCTCCCACACGGGTGCAGGGTCCCAAGGCTTTGGGCCGTCCTCGATTGCTTTTCCAGACCACAAGCAGGGAACTGGATGGGAAGTGGAGCTGCCAGGATTAGAACCGGCGCCCATATGGGATCCCGGCACATTCAAGGTGAAGACTTTAGCCAGTAGGCCTCTGCACTGGGTTTAAGTTGAGTTTTGGATTTAACTTTTTAAAAAAATGTTATATTTTTAATGTTGACGTAGTTGAGAGGGATGCACAGCCAGCTCGGGAGGGTTGGAAGGTCCAGGTGGATCAAATGTTTCAGTGCTTTTTTTTTTTTTTCTCTCCTGTGTCTGCTGGGGGACAGGGGCCACTTCTTGCTGTTAAACCATTTTTGTAACTGGGGATTGAGGATGGTCATTTGATGATATGTAAAGGACCCTGGTGTGGGCAGGAGTGCCCCGAGGCTGGCACTTGGGTGGATTTGATAGTTCTCAGACACCGTCGGCTTTGTTGGCTCCGGGGCTGAGAAAATCTTGCCAAGGGCCACTGGCTGACCAAGTCCACCTGAGTGCAACAGGCCCAGGAACACGATGCAAGGCTTGGCCAGGAGAGTGGTCCTGCCTGTTCTGCTTTCCCTCCTGTGACAGGCACCCAGCGTCCTCTGCTGGCTAGATGTGCTGGCCGTCATGTCCCCCGTGCATCTGGCCGCGCTGTCCTCTGCACAGGCATCAGCAACTAAGGAGGCCCAGTGATGGTACAGACACTCCAAGGTTGGACCACACATCCTGTGGTTTTCCCTGTGGTTGAGGTCTGAGTCCAGCCGTCTAACTGGGGAGTCTCCCATGAAACCTTCCCTGGGTGACCTCAGACTCGACTCTTGCGTGTGCCCGCCAGTGCAGGGTCAGGTTTGGTGTGTCACCTGCACCAGCCAGTGTACATGCTGGTGAGTGCAGCTGCCTGGGCAATGCCACTCCTAGCCCCATCTCTCACGAGAACTGACAGGTGCTGCAGCCCAGCCAGCCTGCCGCAGGCCTGGTCCTCATGAGCACCAGTGGGTACCATGGCTTAGTTGGAGTGACCTCCAGTAACTCCAGGCAGGCTTGCCTTCTCTCCCAGGTTTTGCCAGCATGTGCTTGGCTCAGCCTGGCCCATCCTGAGTCCCATCTGGTTCTTATGCACACCTATGGCTGTTGTGACTTAGCTTAGCTTGCCTTGCTGCTAAACCCTGCCCACATGGGTACTGAGGGGCACTGCTGCCTTGTCCTGCTGTGCTTACAGTGGGAACGCTGCAGCCTAGAATGGGAGTTAAATTTAATATTCTTTAAAGAAAATTTTTTTTTTAAAAGATTTGTTTTTATTGGAAAGGCAGATTTAGAGATCAGAGGAGAGACGGAGGGAATGATCTTCCCCAAATGAGTGTGGTGGCTGTAGGTGAGCCAATCCAAAGTCAGGAACCAGGAGCCTCTTCCATGTCTCCAGTGTGAATACCAGGGCTCAAGCACTTGGGGCGTCCTTCATTGCTTTCCCAGGCCACAGGGAAGGAGCTGGATGGAAAGTGCAACAACAGCAAAAGTGCCACAGCCAGGACATGAACTGGCACCAAAAGGAAATGCTGGCGCTCGTAAGAAGAAGATTAACCAATTTAGCTATTTTACTCGGCTCCTTTAAAAAAGTTAACTCTCATGGGCCGGGCATGGTAGCCTAGTGGGTGAAGTCCTTGCCTTGCAATAAAAATAAATCTTTTAAAAAAATCAAGTTAATTCTCACAACAGCCTTATCAGTGCTGGTTGCTCTCTTAGTTGCCCCCTTTCCCTAAGAGGAAGGACATGCCTTAGCAGTATTTTAGCTAGTTGACTGAGGTATCTTCTGGGTTACAGAGGCAAAAAGTAAATTGAGCTACACGTCTGAGAGCTGTTGAATTTGTGCTCCCAGGAAGTGGGGAACTCGCGGTATCTCCTGCTGACTGTCGGGGCATTTGGGGAGTGAACAAGCAATGGGACCTCTTGATCTGCGTTTGCTTCTCAGATAAAAAAGCAAAACCAAGAAACGCAAGCTTTGTATTTTTATGATTTTTAAAAATCTTGCAATTTTTAGAAAGATTTAAAGATTTATTTATTTTTATTGCAAAGTCAGATGTACAGAGAGGAGGAGAGACAGAGGAAGATCTTCTGTCTGATGATTCACTCCCCAAGCAGCTGCAATGGCTAGAGCTGAGCCAATGCAAAGCCAGGAGCCAGGAACTTCTTTCCGGGTCTCCCATGTGGGTGCAGGGTCCCAAAGCTTTGGGCCGTCCTCCACTGCTTTCCCAGGGCACAGGCAGGGAGCTGGATGGGAAGTGGAGCTGCCGGAATTAGAACCGGCGCCCATATGGGATCCTGGCATGTTCAAGGCGAGGACTTTAGCCACTAGGCCTCTGCGCTGGGCCCTGTTGTTTTCTGTTTTATAGTTTTGTAGGTTTAGGGCTTCTGCCCTTTATTTATTTATTTTTATAAGATTTGCTGGATCACCTCTTCAATGCCTGCAGTGGTCAAGGACTGGTGCAGGCTGAAGCCAGGTATCAGGAGCTCCATCTGGTCTCCCCTGTGGGTGCGGGGCCCAAGGACTTGGGACACCCTCCTCTGCTTTCCAAGGTGTATTGGCGGGAGTCAGACCTGAGCTGATGCTCCAGCCGAGATGCGGATTTGTCAGTCTCGGCTTAATGTGCTGGGTCACCAGCTGTTGTAAGCAAGAGTTCTTTCTATGGCTGAGCATTGTGTGCCTGTGGTACATGTTATCTCCCATCAGTTGGTGACCATTGGTTTATTTCACGTTCTGTCCATTATGAGTCATGTGATTATGAACACTCAGGCACAGTTTTAGGGGCTCTGTGCTTGGGTTTGGGGCACTGGTGGTCCTTGGTGAGTATGCCCACTGTCATCATTGGCTGGGTCACTTGGTAACGCTGTGTTGTAGCACTCTAGGAATGACGGTGCTTTCCACGGCGGCTCCCCTGGTATGAACGCTCACCAACAGTGTATGTCTTTGACAACAGTAGTTGTTGAAACAATAGGTGTGAGTTGAACTTGTCTGCTGCACACCATCATTCTGCATCACAGTGCCTGGGTTTCATCACAGCTGCAGCTTCCTGCCGGCGTGCCTCGTGGGAGATGCGGCTCTGACTCAGTGCTAGGGCTCTGGCCACAAAGTCAGGTTTAGGCTCCGAGGTGCTGGCTCCAGCCACTGTGTGTTCCTGGCATTTTGGGACTGAATTGGCGAGTGAGAATACTCCCCTCTGTCTCTCAAACAAAGAACAGAAATGTACTATGGGCTGTGTGTGTCTTAATTTCTAGTTGCTGGAGAGCAGTTTACACATCTGCAGACCTGGTGTGGCATTGGAATACGTGGGCACAGTGAGTGAGTATTGATGGTGTAGTTACCGTCTCAGATTTTCCTTTTTTTTTTTCTTTTTTTTTTGTTTCATTCTGTTTTGAGAACATTCAAAATCCTCTTTGTTGTCTTTTCTTCTCCCTTTAATTTTTTTTTTAAGTTTTATTTATTTTTATTACAAAGTCAGATATACAGAGAGGAGGAGAGACAGAGAGGAAGATCTTCCGTCGGATGATTCACTCCCTAAGTGAGCACAACAGCCAGAGTTGAGCCGATCTGAGGTCAAGAGCCAGGAACCTCCTCCAGGTCTCCCACGTGGGGAACAGGGAGCTGGATGGGAAGTGGAGCTGCTGGGATTAGAACTGGTGCCCATATGGGATCCCGGCGTGTTCAGGGCGAGGGCTTTAGCCACTAAGCCATGCCACCGGGCCCTCTCCCTGTTTATTTAGAAGGCAGACAAAGATTGTCCGTTTCATGACTGACTTCCTAAGTGGCCACATGGTTAGCTGTGGCCTGGCTAAAGCCTGGAGCCTGGTCTTCTGTCCAGGTTCTCTGGCAGGCAGCAGGGACCCAAGTACCTGGAGCCTTTGTTGCTTACTTCCCAATTACGTTAGCAGGGAGCTGCTGGCACTTCAGCCGTCTCTTATGGGATGCCTGGATTTCTTGTAGGCAGCAGCTAAATGTACTGGGTCCCGTTTCTCTAACAGTCTTTCCTTCCGGATGGCTTTGCCTTTACTGTAGCTCCTGCTGGGCCTTGCCTGGATGGTTCTGCCTCCCTGCTCTCCTCAATCTGGTGTGCGTGTCTTTCCTGAGTCTCTGGCTCTTCCATCTGCTGGCTGGCTTCTCAAGATTGCTTGGCTTGGCTGAAGCCAGGTGCCAAGAACTCCGTGGTCTGTGAGCAGCAGGGGCCAGGCACCTGGGCCATCCTCTGCTGCTTTCCCAGGTGTCTTTATTTGCAGGAAGCTGGATTGGAAGTGCGTGGTCAGGATGGAGCCGGTGGCGCTCTGTCTGGGAGGCAGGTTTAGTAATTGGCCTGTTCACCGGCTAGGCCACGGCACCTGCCTGTCTTCACCTTTCTAGTTTTGATGAAGTCCAATTACTGCCTTTTTCCCCTTCTCCCATACATCCTTGGTGTCCCAGGATTACAAGAGGATTTAGGAGGATTTTAGGTCCTTATTTAAAATTCTGCTCTATTTTGAGTGACGGTATTTGTGTGGGACGATAGGGATTCCACTGCGTTCTTCATCACGGCTTAATGATTGTGAAGAATATGGAAGAGTTAAGAGAAAATTCTTTTTGTTTTTGTGCTATTTATTTTTATTGAAAAGGCAGATTTGCAGAGAAGAGAGACTGAAAGATCTTCCACTTCCTGGTTCACTCCCCAAGTGGCTGCAACAGCCAGAGCTGAGCAGATCCGAAGCCAGGAGCCAGGAACCTGACTGGATCTGAGAGGGTGTGCCCTGGGGGTGCAGTGACTGGATCTGAGAGCGTGTGCCCTGGGGGTGCAGTGACTGGATATGAGAGCATGCCCACTGCAGTGAGTGTCCTTCTAAGGAAGGGACCCGGGTTCAGGAGGAGCAAGTGTGGGGAGAGCATGAAGTGGGGGGGTTCAGGAGCCAGCAAGGTGTCTGGGTTCTGCTGGGCATCTCAGGTTCTGCATGGCTGAGCACTGTGTGGGCAGCCTCTGTGCTGTCCTGCTGACGACACTGAGGATCCCTCCCCTGCACAGCATGAGGCAACGAAGGGGCCACTCCTCTGGACTTGGCGGGCGCACCTCTGTCTTTATGTCATATAGTCTGCTCCTCACTGGCCATCCCTGCTTGGGCCATCCCTGCCTGCACAGGTGTGCTGTGGTCCTGCATAGCACACACTCAGCAGGGTTAGCTGGTTGTGGCCTCACTTGTTGCACCCTGGTGCAGCAAAGCCAACGGCATCTCAGAACTAGCAAATCTACTCAAGTAACAGCCTGGGAAATGTTTTTTTTCCCACACCGGGCTCTCCAAGGGGTCATCCTGGGGGCTGAGCAAGGAGTAGCCTTTTCTGCTTCCCCAGCTTTCCACCCTCTAACGAGGCACTGAACGTCCCCTGCGGGCCTACTTGAGCTGGACGTCCTGTCCCCCGTGTGCATATGGGCATGCTGTCCACCGCACAGGCATCAGAGCTGGCCGTCCTGTCCCCCGTGTGCATCTGGGCATGCTGTCCACTGTACAGTCGTCGGAGCTGAGAGGCCCAGTGCAGGTACATGCTCTCCAAGATCAGACTATATCCTGTGGTTTTCCCTGAGGTTGGGGTTTGAGTCCAGTTATCTGTTGGGGAGGCTCCTGGAAACGTCACTGGGGTGACCTCAGACTTGGCTGTTGCATGTGCTAGCCAGTACAGGGTCAGGTTCAGTCTCTCACTTGGCACCAGCCAACATACATAGTGGCAGATGCAGCCTTCTGGTCATTTCTGTCCCAGCCCCATTTCATACAGACTGACAGGTACTATGGCTTAGCTCATCTTATGCACACCAGTGGGTGCTGTGGTTTAGTCGAGGTTTTTATGTATGCCAGCACGTGCTGTGGCCTATCTGGCTCTCCTGCTCAGCCCACCCGACCCACATGTGTGTTGATGAGTGCTGCTGCCTAGCAGGGGAGTGCCCTTAGTTCCCCTGACCAGGCCCACTGCCAGCCTGGGTCTCCAATGTGCTGGTGGGTGCTGCAGCCTGGTGCAGCCTGGCCCTCTCCTAGCCCCAGCTCTTGTGAGTGTGGGTGAGTTCTGTAGTCCAGCCTGGCTCAGCTCATCACCGCCCCAGCTATTCACGCGAGCTGGCGGCTGCTGCAGTCCCACAGAGGTGAGCTCACAGGTCCCCTGCAGAATCTCCCCCCAGATCTGGTTCTTGTTTTCCGGTGGGTGCTCCGACCCAGCCTGCCTTGGCCTACCCCCTCCCTGCTCTAACACTCGTGGGTGGGTACTGCAACCTAGCCCAGCCAGGCATGCCCCCAGGCAGTTGGCGGTGATGCTACTCAGCCCAGCCCAGGTCAGGTCTCCAGTGTGGGTGGGTGCTGTAGCCTGACCCTGATTTGCCCTCTGGTTTCTTTGCTCTAAACCTCTCCATCTCAGCTCTTTTGCCTACCTGCAAGTGCAGTGGTCATGTGCATGGAAGCTCCAGAAGTCACTCCTCTGTGAAACCATGCCTTCAGTGGTCTGCTCTCCAGCACAGCCTCTGACCCCTTCCCTGGGTATCAGTGTTCCTGGGGCTGGGGAGGCCTGGCCTGGTTTCCCCTGCTTTTCCCTCCTGTTTTTTTTTTTTTTTTCATTTAAAAACTTTATTTTTTACAATCTTTACATAGTTAATTAGGGCACAAAGGTTCAAGGGCTACAGGAAAGTGGGTAAGACTGTCATTTCTACGTTTTTTTTCCCCCTGTATCTGGAGTAAAGGGGAAGATAAAGGGAGAAGCCCCATCTATTCTCCCACCCATCCCAGGTCCCTGATGTGGGGCATGCTCCGAGGGTCTTGCTCAAGTGGTTTTGATAGTTGAACAGTTATGACTTGGTGCCAGTCTTGCCATTCCAAGCATGATAAGGTTGCTGAGGAATCCTCTGATTGACATAGTCCATCTTAGAGTCTCCGTTTGCCCTGTTTTTTTTTTTTTAAGATTTATTCATTTTATTACAGCCAGATATACACAGAGAAGGAGAGACAGAGAGGAAGATCCTCCGTCCGATGATTCACTCCCCAAGTGAGCCGCAGTGGGCCGATGCGTGCCGATCCGAAGCTGGGAACCTGGAACCTCCTCCGGGTCTCCCATGTGGGTGCAATGTCCCAATGCATTGGGCCTTCCTCGACTGCTTTCCCAGGCCACAAGCAGGGAGCTGGATGGGAAATGGAGCTACCGGGATTAGAACCGGCGCCCATATGGAATCCCGGGGCTTTCAAGGCGAGGACTTTAGCTGCTAGGCCATGCCGCCGGGCCCATGCCCTGTTTTTTTACTGCCAACATATGGCTGGAGTAATTGATTTGACTTGTTCTGTTCTCTTTTCCTGGTTAGGGATCTGAGTCCGGCAGTTCGATTGAGGGGATCCCTAAAGAAACTTTGTCTGAGGTGAAACCGGACCAGGTTCTTGTGTGTACTTTCCAGTACAGGGCCTGGCGCAGTCCATCGCCCCAATCAGCTGGTGGTTGCAATTGCTGGGTCGGTTCTGTTTCCAGCCCTTTCTTCCACTGGAACCAATGGGTGTTGCAGCCCAGCCTGATTCTGGCCAGCACAGACTCGGCCCTCACATAAACCAGTGGGAGCTACAGCCTAGTCGGAGGATCCACAATAACTTCCATCAGGCCCGCCCCCTATTCTGGTTCCCGTGCTTGCCAGTATGTGTAGCAGACTAATCCGGTCTGTCCCACATCTCCTTCAGCTCAATGCGCATTTTAGCCCAGTTCAACCCAACCAGCTCCACTATCCAGCCCACACACATGCTTTTGGGTGCCCTTCTGTCTAGCTACCCCTGCCCCTGTCCTGGTTTTCGTGCCTTCCAGTGGGAGTGGTAACCCAAGAGGGAGGAGCCCGCTATTTCCCTGATAGGCCACTCCCACTCCCAGATTATGCACTCTCCAGGTGGTTCTGTGGTTTAACTTGGCAGAATTAGACCCCAGTGCCAGCTTCTGTCAGCTGATGCTGCAGCAAAGCTCAACCAACCCTCACCCACTCCAATTTATGCTTGCACCAGGAGGAACAATCAGCTCAGGCTGGCTTTTCCCTAATCTAGCGCACATAAGGCCCACAGGTGTTGTAGCCCTGCCTAGTCTGGTCTGCCTCCATCCCAGCTCACGCTCTCCAGTGGGAGTAGCTGTCCAGCAGGGGATCCCCCCCATATTTCCCCTGCCGGCTCCGCCCCCTCCCTCCTGGTTCTCTCGTGTGCTGTTGGGCGCTGCGGCCACATCTGGTAACAGGTCACCTCATCTTGGCATTCCGTAATGTGCACTGGTTTTTGTTGCGACCTGGTTCGACCCACACTCTGTTCCAGTGCTCGGATTTGCGAGTGGATGATGTGAACTGGTTCAGCCTGGTCTGCCCCTGAACCATGCCAAATGTATGCCAGTGGGATACTTTCCCTGGCCTGTTCTGGGCTGTTTGTTATCGTGCTTCTTGAGCTTACCTGCAGGGACTGTGTCCTGCCAGAGGAGTTGCCCAGGCTCCTCCATCAGAACCTCTCCCAATGCCAGATTTCACGCATACCAGTGGGTCCATGAGCCAGCCCTACTAAATTCCACCTCCTGTCCTAGTAGGAACATTGGCCTTTCCTGACTGACCTTCAACCCAATCTGGTTTTTACTGTTGGATGTTTCAGCCCAGCCAAGCCTCTTCCATACCCACATATAGCACACGCATGGCTCAGTAGGGGCTGAGACCTAGCCTAGTCTGTCCCACATCTACCCTGATCCTCCAGAACACCAGATGGTGTTGGAGTCTAGCCCGGCTTGGTGCGTCCAGTCCCAGCCCACACTTTTGCCAAGGGAGACTACAACCATATCCTGATCAGAATGCCGCCCCCATTCCAGCCCACATGCTCCTTGGTGGGAACCTCAACCCAGCTAGGGTTGTCTCCTTAGCTCCCCAACAGGGCCTGTTCCCAGCCATAGATGGCACACATGCCAGTGGTTACTCTGACTCAGCTTGGCACAGCCCCTAACCTGTCCTGCCCCCTGCCTTAGACACTGTGGCTTAACGTCCCTGGTTCACACAGACCATAGTTGTGCAAGAGCCTAGCTCGGCATGACCTGCGCTCCATCCTGATTTCTAATTTTGCTTGTGAGCTAAGGTTTGCTCAGTCCTGCCTGGTCCTCCCCGTTCCATTATCAACCCACACATTAGCCAGCCATTGGAGCTACTTTCCCCAACTTGTCCGGCCCCCAGGTCTGGACCATGTGTTCACCGGAAGAAGCTATGACCCGCCAGGGGGAATTTCTCAAGTTCCTACACTTGACCCACTGCCAGACCCAGTTCTCATACATGCCAGTGGGTGTTAGGCCAGTGCCCGGCATAGTCTGGCCTTCCATTTGGCCTTGTATGAGCTGGTGAATGTTGCAGCTGGCCCACCCCACACCCTATTCAGGATGCACATTCGGGTGCTGCTGCCTTGACCAGTCCAGACTGTTGTCGGTTCCTTTACCCGTGAGTGATGGCAGGTTCCTTGGTCACACCTAGCTTAGTCCGTCACCACCCCAACGCTTGAGCTAACCAGTGGGGCTGGTATTTCCACAGGGTTTGGCCCACACATCCCCCACTGAATCTACCCTCAGGAAATGGTTCTCTTGTGTGCTAGTTAATATCATGGCCCTGCTTAATGTGACCCGTCTCCTGATCCATCATCATGTCAGGTAATAGGATATGATCCTGCTAGACAAGCCCCGAGCCTTAGCTTTTGCATGGACTGATGTTCAGTTGTCAACATGGTTCAGTGATTGCAAGTTCTACACAAGGTTTAAAGGAGTTTGCTGTATCAGTCTTATCCGTAAAGATCATCTGTTCCCTCTTCTCCAACCTACCAGGTCTCATTACCCTCGCTTACCTTCAAACAAAAAGTTACTCTGTCATTGGGAGTCTTTAGGATTGATTGACATCCCAGAAGCACAGTGGGCTTAACATGGAGCTACCTAAGCAGCAATTCAAAGAACCAAAACCCCAGAGCTCGCGGCCCATGTACACGGTGGCTGGAATCCGGGCTCTGAGCATGAAGACGGCCCCAAGCTGGCTGCTGGAAGTTTTAACCCCCAGACTCCAAGTCACCCCCTCCCCAATCCCATCCACCTCGCAATGATGATGGTAGGTGGGGCCCAGGCCCGCCCAGTTCTCCAGACCTCCCGCTTTGGTATAGTCACCATGAAGAGAGCAGCCTCTGGAGCCCGGACAGGTCCAGGGACAGCTCACTGCGTGTACTCGGTGGCTGGAATCCGGGCTCTGAGCATGAAGACGGCCCCGGCCTGGCTCCCACCAGCTGGTATAGTTAACACAGGTTTGGCATTAAGCTGGCCCAGAATGCCAGCCAGCTACTGCTGCTCTCGCAGCAGCGTGACACCTGCCTGGTCCAAGGCAGCCTAGGCAGCTGCCTGCAGCGGGAGGTAAACAGATACTTTGCCTAACACTTTTTCTGCTGTTTGTAGTAGATGTGCGAGTCACTCTGAAGGGGCTGTGCGCTGGCTCACCGGGGCACAGCCGACAGTTGCCAGGGCTGTTCTTTTGTCTGGCTACAGTTAGAAGAATCATTTCCAATTTTGTTGTCTTACTGTTTTTTCCTTGGGTTTATTTTAGGATTCAGTTTTGCCTTTGGATGGATTTATTGTCAGCCTGTTGATTTAGGGATGTTCTTCTTGGAAGCTGCCCAGGTTTGACTAGTTACTGTAGGCATTGTAGGTGGTGTAGATGGTATGTGCCTGTGTGCATGCGTGTGTATGCCTGTGTGTGTCCCTGCATGCGTGTGTGTCTGCGTGCGTGTGTCCCTGCATGTGTGTGCCTGTGTGTGTCCCTGCATGTGTGTGCCTGTGCGTGCGTGTGTCCCTGCATGTGTGTGCCTGTGTGTGTGCGTGTGTCCCTGCATTTGTGTGCCTGTGCGTGTGTGTCCCTGCATGTGTGTGCCTGTGTGCATATGTGTCCCTGCATGCGTGTGTGCCTGCATGTGTGTGCGCCTGTGTGCGTGTGTGTGCCTGTGTGTGTGTGCCTGTGTGCCTCTGTGTGCCCGTGTGTGCCTCTGTGTTTGCCTGTGTGCGTGTGTTCCTGCATGTGTGTGTGCTTGCCTCTGTGTGTGTGTGTGTGTCTGCGTGTGTGCCCGCGTGCGTGTGTGTGTGCCCAAGGTCCTGGTTTTGTGTGGGAGGTGGGCTAGTTGGTGCTTGTTCCGAGACTGGAGATCATTTAGTGGCCCAGTGGCCCAGTGGCCCAGTGGCTCTGCTGATGCGTCTGTGGGCAGAGCTGGGTTGGTCAGGGTTCCTAGTGCAGAAGAAGGAAAATTAATTGTAAGGGAGTGAAAGCCTTCCTCTGCCTTTTTTTTTTAAAGATATATTTTATTCTTATTGAAAGGCAGATTTTACAGAGAGGAGAATACAAAAGATCTTCCATCCATTGATTCATTCCCCAAGTGGCCACAATGGCCTGAGCAGAGCCAGTCTGAAGCCAGGAGCCTGGAACTTCCTCCAGGTCTCCCACGCGGGTGCAGGGTCCCAAGGCTTTGGGCCGTCCTCAACTGCTTTCTCAGGCCACAAGCAGGGAGCTGTGGGGACACACAGTGGTGCCCACATGGGATCCCAGGTGTGCAAGGCAAGGATCTAGCCACTAGGCTACTGCAGCATGCCCCGCCTTAAATGTTTAATTCAGTCTAAAACTGGTCCTAAGTATAATTATCAAGTGAAACATTTTAGTTTAATGTTACAGGCCTGGAAAAAAAATGAAGCTCTTAAATCTTTAAATTTAATAGAAAATCACAGACATTAATTAACTTTGCGTTTTTCTTTATAATTGTAAATTTCCATCAGTGTGTTAATGCAGACAAACACAAATTAAATAAATAAAATCTTAGAATTTAAGGTCGTCATAGCAGAGGAAATCACATATGTCTTGATGAAGAAGTTAGTGTTGTCATATTAACCCGATAATGCAGTGGGTGCATTGTCAGCTGCCGGCGCCCCGAATCAGAGGAGGAGTGGTGAATGTCCACGTCGCACGTAGCTGACACATCCTTGAAATGCGCCTCCAGACAGTACGTGGATCACCACCACCCACACTCCGAGTGGGGCCTCCTAGGACCCAGGAGCCACCAAACTGTTGTCACATGCTTCAAAATATCCAGTTTTTTTTTTTTTTTTTTTGCCTACTGTTTGTACCCATTTTATACCGTCAGTGTGGTGTTTGAAATCCGGATACAGCTGTGTGTTTTTCCTGTGCTGTCTCAGCTAGTGTGGAGATACAATGTGGTGTTTTTTTTTTTTTTTTTTTTTTAAAGATTTATTTTATTTTTATTACAAAGTCAGATATACTGAGAGGAGGAGAGATAGAGAGGAAGTGGAGCTGCCGGGATTAGAACCAGCAGCCATATGGGATCAAGGCGAGGACCTTAGCCACCAGGCCACGCTGCCGAGCCCACAATGTGGTGTTTGAATGAAGTGCAGATACAGCTGCGTGTGTTCTTCCTGTGCCGTCTCAGCTAGTGTGGAGATATTTTTAAGCAGCTTAGGTGCCCTCATGAATTGATGCATGGTCTTCCAGGAACCTTCCCGATCTCAGAGAATGTTAGCATGGTGTGGAGTTTTCTGCACGTAGCTTGCACTTCCTCCATCAACCACAAGATGATGTCTGTGGTCTGGACTTTTCTGTGGCTTACGCTGCATTGGAGGTGGCTGGTATGTGGGCTGCCCCTTCTGCCCGCCTCCGAGGCTGGCCTTCCCGGCAGCTGTGCCCTGCATGTGGGCTGTCCTTGCAGACCCTGCAGGGGAGCTTCTCTCTGCTTGGACGTCCTCAGTCCTCACGTGCGTAGAGCAGGCAGTGAGTCCTTGGCCCGCCACCGTTCCCAGTGGCCTTTTGTATGTCATCATGTTCAGGTAGGTCAGAATTGGCTTCTTAGTGTAGTTCTACTCCTACATGTTTAAGAAGAGGAGAGATGACCTGTTGTGGCGTCTGAGGGTCCAGCCAGCGCTGGTCATGTGTGCCAGGGGCTGCCCGTGTCCCTCCACAGACCAGTGCCTCGTACGCTCTGGCGGCCATTCCAAGCACCCTCGCAGCCGCTTGTAGCTGGCGGGAAGAACTGCTTGGTTCTTTTGAGTTCTATTTGAGAAGGAAAAAAGGGGAGAGAAACAAAGCTGCTGGCTGCAGGTTCCGTTGCCCAGTGTCTGGGGCTGGGTGGGCTGCAGCCTGGATCCAGGCACCCATGGGTCTTTCCCACTGGGTCTCAGAAGCACCCTGCTGTGTCTGCTTCTGCCTCTGCAGTAAGCTCGAGACAGGAGCACACATGTGCCCGTGTGGCCTCCTGATGGTTAGATGCCCACCCTGAGGTCACTAGAAACATTTTTTTTAAAGATTTATTTATTTTATTACAAAGTCAGATATACAGAGAGGAGGAGAGACAGAGAGGAAGATCCTCCGTCCGATGTTTCACTCCCCAAGTGAGCGCAACAGCCGGTGCTGCTCCGATCCGAAGCCAGGAACCTGGAACCTCCTCCGGGTCTCCCACGCGGGTGCAGGGTCCCGAATCTTTGGGCCTTCCTCGACTGCTTCCCAGGCCACAAGCAGGGAGCTGGATGGAAAGTGGAGCCGCCGGGACCAGAACCAGCGCCCATATGGGATCCCGGGGCGTTCAAGGCGAGGACTTTAGCCGCTAGACCACGCCGCCGGGCCCTAGGAACATTTTTTTTTTTTTAAAGATTTATTTATTTTCATTGGGAAGGCAGATCAGACTTATGGGGAGAAGGAGAGAGAAAGATCTTGCATCCTCTAGTTCATTTCCTAAATGGCCGCAGTGGCACAGGGGAGCCAATCTGAAACCAGGAGCTTCTTCCCAGTCTGTTGTGGGTGCAGGGTCCTAAGGCTTTGGGCCATCTTCTACAGCTTTCCATGGCCACAAGCAGGGAGCTGCGTGAGAAGTGGAGCAGCTGGGACTTGAACTGGTGTGCGTATGGGATCCTGGTGCTTGGAGGTGGAAGATTAGCCACTTGAGCCATAACATCAGATACGCAATATTTGTTTGTTTTTATTTGAGAGTCAGAGTTACAAATAGTGACAGAGAGATCTTCCATCTGCTGGTTCACCCCAAGTGGCTGCTATGGCCACAACTTGACTGGTCCAAAGCCAGAAGCTGGGGGCTTGTTTGTCTGCCCTGTGGGTGCCAGGACCTGAGTAACACAGACAATCCCCTGCTCTCAGGGAGCATTAGCAGGGAGCTGGATGCTCGCCTGTTAAACCACAGTGCCAGCTGAATGCCATAGTTTTTTTTTCTTAAGCAAATACTATTTTTTTTAAAGATTTATTTATTTTTATTGTGAAGTCAGATATACAGAGACAGGAGAGTCAGAAAGGAAGATCTTCCATCCGATGATTCACTCCCCAAGAGACTGCAACGGCTGAAGCTGTACTGATCCGAAGCCAGGAGCCAGGAACTTCCTCCAGGTCTCCCACACGGGTGCAGGGTCCCAAGGCTTTGGGCCGTCCTTGACTGCTTTTCCAGGCCACAAGCAGGGAGCTGGTTGGGAAGCGGGGCCACTGGATTAGAACTGGCGCTTATATGGGATCCCAGCGCATTAGAGGAGAGGACCTTAGCCACTAGCCACCGTGCCAGGCCCTATAGAGTTTGGCTTTTTAAGAGGCAGCGGCTCTCTCTCATCTGCTGATCTCCCTGATGGCTGCTGGGACTGAGGCTGTGTTGGGAGCTACATGCTGGGAAGAGTTCACGGAAAGGATATTAACTCTCCAGGGCACAGTTGTTTTATTAACTGTATCTCAAAACTTTCTTCACCAGTGACACCTGCCAGGCCATCAGAGACTAAGCTCATAGGTGCACGTTTACGCCCATGTCTTAGACCAGGACAAGCTCACAGGTGCACATTTACGCCCATGTCTTAGACCAGGACAAGCTCATAGGTGCACGTTTACGCCCACGTCTTACACACTGATAGCAGGTCCTGCTGGTTGCCTGCTTGGATGGATGGCCTCCTGTGCTGATTGGGGCCTGGGTTGCAGTCTGAGTGTTGCTGGCCCATCAGGAAGGTGCAGCACGAGTGGCCTTCTGCACAGCTTGGCCTTGGTGCCTCAGGCGCCCCCTGAGGGTGGTCCTGGTGTCAGATTGGTGTCCTTGGCGGTACAGCTGGGGTGCTGACTCAGTTGTTCTGGCCTCCTGGGGCAGATGTCTGTGCAGGCCTGTGTGGTTGAGTCCCCAGGGAGGTTTGTGTCAAGGGTGTGGGCTGAGGCAGCTGGGAAGCAGTCATGATTAGCCGTGAGTGGTCACGGCCTGGGTAGGGGCAGCTGAGTGTGAGGAGGGGTCTGTGTGATGCTGGGGTAGCTGCAGGAGCCTGGGATGCAGAGTCGATGGCATCCGGTCGCTGAGGACGGGTGTGAGGGAAGGGCTGTAGTGGTGTCCAGGATCACCACCTGCTCAGCAGGCAGCAGAGGCCGGCCAGCAGACATCTGACCTTGTGCAGCCATTGTGGCCACACTCTGTAGCGAGCAGTGCCTGCCTGAATTTCTGACCCTTGGGAACAGGGAACAGGGCACCTGTTGGGACATTTTGCCTATCTTGTAGTTATTGTGGACTCTGGGGACGTGGAGTTTTGGTGGACTCTATTTTTAGTGTCAATAATTGATGAATGGTGAGGCTAAGGCTGCCTCTGCTTCCTGATGTCACCACACAGTGCTGGGGTTCCTGTTGTGTGTCACACAGGGTCTCTGGTGGGGTCCCTGCTGTCCACAGGCTCAGCCTGCTGCACGTCTTCCCTCAGCGTCTGACAGGTGTGCTGCCCGTGCACTTTGCCCTAGTGCTATTCCTGCCCAGAGCGGAGGTGTCGCATTTGTGCTTGGGCAGAGTCTTGGCTGTCTGGACAGCAGAGAGAGGATTTGGTAAATTCATTCCTCTCTCCCTCCTTTTCCTGTTCTTTTCATTTTCCTGCCAGTTTTTCTTCCCTCCCTCCTTTTGTTTTGGCAGAGAAGTGGTCTGCCTGTTCACTTCCCAAGTGCTCAGGGTGGGCCAGCCTGGCAGACTGAAGTCAGCACTGGGACGTCCTGTGTCTGCTGTGCGGGTGGCGTGGGCAGGACCCAGGACTGGGACGTCCTTCCGTGTCTGCTGTGCGGGTGGCGTGGGCAGGACCCAGGACTGGGACGTCCTTCCGTGTCTGCTGTGCGGGTGGCGTTGGCAGGACCCAGGACTGGGACGTCCTTCCGTGTCTGCTGTGCGGGTGGCGTGGGCAGGACCCAGGACTGGGACGTCCTTCCGTGTCTGCTGTGCGGGTGGCGTTGGCAGGACCCAGGACTGGGACGTCCTTCCGTGTCTGCTGTGCGGGTGGCGTGGGCAGGACCCAGGACTGGGACGTCCTTCCTTGTCTGCTGTGCGGGTGGCGTGGGCAGGACCCAGGACTGGGACGTCCTTCCGTGTCTGCTGTGCGGGTGGCGTGGGCAGGACCCAGGACTGGGACGTCCTTCCGTGTCTGCTGTGCGGGTGGCTTGGGCAGGACCCAGGACTGGGACGTCCTTCCGTGTCTGCTGTGCGGGTGGCTTGGGCAGGACCCAGGACTGGGACGTCCTTCCGTGTCTGCTGTGCGGGTGGCTTGGGCAGGACCCAGGACTGGGACGTCCTTCCGTGTCTGCTGTGCGGGTGGCTTGGGCAGGACCCAGGACTGGGACGTCCTTCCGTGTCTGCTGTGCGGGTGGCGTTGGCAGGACCCAGGACTGGGACGTCCTTCCGTGTCTGCTGTGCGGGTGGCTTGGGCAGGACCCAGGACTGGGACGTCCTTCCGTGTCTGCTGTGCGGGTGGCGTTGGCAGGACCCAGGACTGGGACGTCCTTCCGTGTCTGCTGTGCGGGTGGCGTTGGCAGGACCCAGGACTGGGACGTCCTTCCGTGTCTGCTGTGCGGGTGGCGTTGGCAGGACCCAGGACTGGGACGTCCTTCCGTGTCTGCTGTGCGGGTGGCGTGGGCAGGACCCAGGACTGGGACGTCCTTCCGTGTCTGCTGTGCGGGTGGCGTTGGCAGGACCCAGGACTGGGACGTCCTTCCGTGTCTGCTGTGCGGGTGGTGTGGGCAGGACCCAGGACTGGGACGTCCTTCTGTGTCTGCTGTGCAGGTGGCTTGGGCAGGACCCAGGACTGGGACGTCCTTCTGTGTCTGCTGTGCAGGTGGCGTGGGCAGGACCCAGGACTTTACCTAATGTGTGCTGCCTCCCAGGGTGTGGTGGGAAGCTGCAATGAGGAATGGAGCACCTGGGCTCCAAGATGGGATGAGGCCATCCCAGTCGTGGCTTCCTGTGGCCGCTGGGCTCACCTGGCCTTGTCTGGGCTGCCTGCTTGGAGAAGGCGTGTTGGCAGCCATGCCAGTTGCCTTGAGGGTCCTGGCTGACAGCTTTCCTTTCTTTCTGGCAGGCAGTTCCAGCAAAGGGGGAGGTGAAGCAGGAAGGCTGCATGAAAACGGAGCTGCTGGGAGAAGGTAAGGCAGCGCCTCCTGCTACACAGGTGCCTGCGCCCCGTCTCCTGGTCTGTCTGACCCAGATTCTGACGTGTTTACTTACCTTGGTCGTTTCTTGACTGCTAAGAAATGAGCACATGTGCGCTCGGTGCACGGTGTTTCCTGCCAGAATCCACGGAGGAGTCCAGGAGAGTGAAACAGGCTGCCTGATGGGTTCATGCTCACGACACGCAGTGAGCATGCCCCTGGCTGGGGGAGGACACTGGACCAGGCCACACAGACTCCACAGTGCAGTGTCTGAAGCCAGAGGCTGAGCAGGCAGGGAAGAGATGGAAGAAGTGCTGGACAGTGTCCAAGAGGCTTCTACAGGGGGTGCCTACATGCAGTGTGTACACGGAGTGTGTACAGGGAGTATCTACATGGAGTGTGTACAGGGGTTGTCTACAGGGAGTGTCTACAGGAGGTGTTAGGGGATTTGTACAAGGAGTGTGTACAGGGGATGTCTTCATAGTGTGTCTACATGGAGTGTGTACAGGGGGTGTCTACACGGAGTGTCTACAGGGGATGTTTTCACGGTGTGTCTACATGGAGTGTGTACAGGGGTGTCTATAGGGAATGTGTACAGGGGGTGTCTACAGGGAGTATCTACATGGAGTGTCTACATGGAATGTGTACAGGGAGTGTCTACAGTGAGTGTCTACACGGTGTGTCTACATGGGATGCCTTCACGGGTGTCTACATGGAGTATGTACACGGAGTGTGTCTATACAGAGTGTCTACAGGGGATGTCTTCACATTGTGTCTACATGGAGTGTGTACATGGAGTGTCTACAGTGAGTGTCTGCACTGAGTGTCTACAGGGGATGTCTTCACGGTGTGTCTACATGGAGTGTGTATAGGGAGTATCTACACAGAGTGTCTACAGGGGATGTTTTCACTTTGTGTCTACATGGAGGGTGTACAGGGGGTGTCTACACAGAGTGTCTACAGGGGATGTCTTCACGGTGTGTCTACATGGAGTGTGTACAGGGGGTGTCTACATGGAATGTGTACAAGGAGTGTGTACAGGGAATGTGTACAGGGAGTGTGTACAGGGGGTGTCTACACGGTGTGTCTACATGGAGTGTGTGCAGGGAGTGTCCATAGGGGGTGTCCCAAGCCATCGAGCTGTCCTGCACTGACTTCCGTGGTTCCTTACTGGGAGCTGGTTGGAAAGTAGAGCAGCCTTGCCCAGCGAATCCCTCAGGGCCTGTCCAGTGCTGGCCCCACCAGGCTCTGGGTGTGTGTCCTGTCTCCTGCTCAGCTTGTGGCTTGTCTTTCTGACTGCATGTATGCAGCATGTCTCTCAGGACCTACGTCTGTTTTCTTTTCTGCCCTCCATGGAACTAGACGTCCTCTTCAGGCCTCCATGAACTGGCTGGCATGTCCCCCATGTGCATCTGGGCATGCTGTTCGCTGCACAGGCCTCAGCAACTGTGGAGACCCAGTTCTAACACATGCACTCTGTATTTAGACCACATATGCTGTGATTTTCACAGATCTGAGTCCAGTGATCCAGTTAGGGGGACGGCAGAGAAACTCATCTAAGGTGACCCTAATCTGACTCCTGTGTGTGCCAGCCAGTGCGGGATCGGGCTCAGTCCATCCGCCATGTCAGCCTACACACACACTGGTGGCTGCAGTCACCTGGTCAGTTCTGTTCCAGCCCCATCTTATGTACCAACAATTGGATGTTGAGGCCCAGCCCAACCTTGCTCACCACACACTTGGCCCTCATAAAAACCAGTGGGAACTGCAGCCTAGTTGGACTCCCAATAACTCCCACCAGGCCTTCCCCCAGCTCTGGTTCCCATATCCCATTCTACTCTTGTGTACACCAGCGGGCTCTACAGCCTATCTCAACTCGATCAGCCCCACTGTCCAGGCCACACTGGTGCGAGTGGTGCTACTGCCTGTCCAGACAGGCCTGCCTCCAGCCCCTGTTCTCATACATCCGAGGGGTGCCCACCGTTTATCTACTAGGCCCGCTCTCAGTCCTGGCTCTTGCACTTCTCCGATGGTTCTGTGGTCTAGCCTGAATGCTCCAGACCCAGCGTTTGCCAGTTGATGCTGTGGCGGTGTCCAACCAGCCTGCACTTATTCTGGCTCGTGCATGCACAGCAGATACAGACTAACCCAGCTACATGCAGGCCAACAGGTGCTGTAGCCCTGCCCAGCCTGGTCTGCCCCCAGTCTGCCAGCTTCCTGGTCACCAGCGGAAGCAGTGGTCTGGCAGGGGAACTCTCACTGCTCCCCTGCTGGGCTTGTCCTCCATTCTGGGTCTTACATGTGCTGGTGGGAGCTGAGGCCCAGTCTGGCATGGCCTGCCTCATATCAGCATTCCCCGGTGGGTGCTGCAGCCTGGCCTGGCCCCAACTGCCCCCAGTTCCAGCTCATGCTGATGGGTGCTACAGCCTGGCCCAGCCCAGCCAGGCCCCAGTTCCAGCTCATGCTGGTGTTTGCTACAGCCTAGCCCAGCCCAGCCAGGCCCCAGTTCCAGCTCATGCTGGTGGGTGCTGCAGCCTAGCCTAGCCCAAACTGCCCCCAGTTCCAGCTCAAGCTGGTAGGTGCTGAAGCCTGGCCCAGCCCGGCTAGCCCCCAGTCCCAGCCCTGATGTGAACTGGCTGGTGTTGTGGCCCAATAGGTCTGTCCTGTACCCCATCCTGGTTCTCATATCTGCCAGTGGGTGCTATGAGTTGACCCAGCCTGGCCTGCGTCCATACCTAAGCCACACGTGTGCCAGAGGATACTATAACCTGGCCTAGTCTCGGCTTCCCCCAGCCTTGATTTCTTGCGCTTACCTGCAGGGACTGTGTCCTGACTTAGGAGTTCCCCAAGCTCCTCTTTCAGGTCTCCTCCCAGTGGCAGATCTTTCGCACACCTGTGGACTCTTGGCCCAGCCTGACTTGGCCCACCTCCTGTCCTGGCAGGTACAGACACAGCATCCTTGCCCGACTGGCCCACACCCATTCCAGTTCTTATTGTTGGATGCTACAACCCAGCCCAGCCTGGTCCCCCCGCAGGTCCGGCTCTCATAGATCAGTGGGAGCTGAGACCTAGCCCAGTCTGTCCTATACCTGCTCTATCTCCCACATGCACTGGCAGCCTAGCCCAGTCTGTCCTATTCCTGCTCTGGCTCCCACGTGCACTGGCAGCCTAGCCCAGTCTGGTATACCCCAGACCCGGTCCATAGCCATCCCGAGGGATGCTGCAGCCATGTCTAGCTCAGTCAGCTGCCCCCATTCTGGCTCTTGCTCTCTCTGATGGGACCCACAGTCCAGTTAGGACATCCGCTTAGTTCTCAACCAGGCTTGCTCTCAACCACAGATCTTGCATGTGCTGGTGGATGCTCCAACTCAGCCCTGCATAACCCGTTGCCTGTCTTGGCTTTTGTCATCACATACTGCAGCCTGGCCTTGTTCAGCCTGCCTCCATGCCCCCTGTTGTAAACTCTCCTTGCCAGGTGCTGCAGCCTAGCCCTGCCCAGTCCACCCTCAAACCTGGCTTTCATGCAGACCAGAAAGTGTGATATCCTAGCCTAGACCTGCATGGCCCACACCCCGTCCTGGTTCCCATGCAAGCCAGTATGCCCTGCCTGGTGCACACTCCCAGAGTGAACCTACACATCTGCTGACAAGCAGAGCAGCCCTGCTTGCCTCACAGGCCACTGGCAGGGGGTTCCCCAAGTCCCCCCACCATGCCACTCCCAGACCCAAATCTCATGCAGTCCAACAGGTGGTAGGCCCTTACCTGGCACAGTCTGCTTCCCTAGTGTCTGCCTTTGTGTGTGCTGTTGGATGTTGATGCCTGGCCCAGCTCCATACTGAATTCTCGGGTGTGCTTGCGGGTGCTGCAGCCTGAACCAGACTGGCCTGTTTCCGAACCCAGTGCCCATGAATGTTGGTGAGTTCCATGGTCATGCCTAGCTCAGCCCGTCACCAGCCCAGGCAGTCCCTCAGGGGTGAGCTCATGATCCCTTCAGTCCTCTTGTTAGCTGGTTAGTGTCATGGCCCAGCCTGACGTGGCCCAGCCCCTGCCCTGACACTGGCAAGTACTCTGGTCAAACCCTTTCCGGCAGGCCCCTCAGTCATGGCTTTTGTACGTGTCAGTGGGTGATTGTCGATACCAACCAGCCCAGCTCAGGTCTCCCACATGAGCAGGTGTATTGGTTTGGCCTCAAAAGGTCCTCTGGTTTCCCTCCTCTAAACCACCCAGTCTCAGCCCACTTGTTTACCTGCAAGTGCAGTAGCCTGGTTGGTGTAAGTCCCAGCTCACCTGTCATGTTCTCCCTCAGCAGTCCTCCCTCCCACACATCTCAGACCTGCTTCCCTGAGCAGTCCACAGCCTCCCATTCCCAGATCCCCATGTCCGGTCCTCTAGCAGCATGCCATGCCACCCTGGAGCCCTACCTGCCTAACCAGGACCCACACAAGCAGTCTCTCTGCCTTCCTGCAGGCATCTGCACTCCACATAGCTTAAAAAAAAGAATCAGCAGCTATGCTGACATGTTGATCTAGTTAATGTAGACTTGGCATTCCCCAGGGTGCCTGCCAGCTCCTGGCTGCTTCTCTGCCAGCGGTATGACACTTGTCCAGGTAGTGCACCACAGGCCGTGGCCTGGAGCTAGGCAGTTCTGTATGTACTTTAGCTGTCAGTCTTTGATTGGATATATGGTCATCAAATATTTTCTTCCAGCCTGTGCTTTAAAAAAAAAAAAAGATTAATTTTATTTATTTGAAAGATGAAGTGAGAGACAAAGAGAAATCCTTGATTTATTGGTCACTGCCCAAATGGCTGCAGTGGCTAGGGCTGAGCCTGGAACTACATCTGGCATTTTTGCTGTTTCCCCAGGGCACTTGCAGGGTGCTCAATCAGAAGTGGAATAGCTGTGGGCATGACGCAGTAGGCTAGTGGCTAAAGTCCTCATCTTGAACACACTAGGATCCCACATGGGCACTGGTTCTAATCCTGGCATCCCCGCTTCCCATCCAGCTCCCTGCTTGTGGCCTGGGAAAGCAGTTGAGGACGGCCCAAAGCCTTGGAACCCTGCACCCACGTGGGAGACCTGGAGGAAGTTCCTGGCTCCTGGTTTTAGATAGGCGCAGCTCTGGCCGTTGTGGCCACTTGGGGAGTGAATCTCTGGAGGGAAGATCTTCCTCTGTGTCTCTCCTCTCTGTATATCTGACTTTGTAATAAAAATAAATAAATCTTAAAAGAAAAAAAAAGGAACAGCTGAGACTTGAACTGCTGATGCCCATTTGGGATTGAGCACACTGTACCACAATGCCAAGGGTGTTGGTTGATCCGAAGCCAGGAGCCAGGAGTTTTTTTCAATCCGCCCATGCAGGTGCAGGGTCCCAAGGACTTGGGCCGTCTTCCACTGCTTTCCCAGGCCACAGGTAGAGAGCTGGAAGGGAAGCGGGGCTGCTGGGACACGAACTGGCACCCATATGGGATCCCGGCCTGTTCAAGGTGAGGACTACTGTGCCGGGCCGTAAATAAATCCTTTTTTTTTTTTTTTTTTTTTTTTTTAAAGAGAATGCCATTGAATCAATTGTTTGGCAGAGATTTGACAGCTTTGTGGTTTATTTCTTCTGCTTGTGTTTTTTGGTTTGCTGACTTGCTGTGTGGGCTGTGTTGGTGGCGGAGAGGGCCGGCACAGCGCTGGGCTTAGGTGCCACCTGCGTAACATTTCTTCCTCAGCAGTCCAAGGGAAACGGTTCCCTTGGGCTCTTTCTGGCTGTTTCTTGAGATTGCTGCATTCACTCAGAGTGTGGCCAGTACACCTGTCAAGTTCCCTGTACTGTTCGTATGAGTTTGGCCTGCCACCTGCAGTCCCTCTTGAACCTGGCTGAGGGTAGGTCCTGCGACGTGAGTCGCGGCATTCTGTCTCTGTCAGTTGTACAGCCTGGCCATCGTTGATGGCATGCGGAGCCAACCTGCTCTCTGGAGAAAGTGTGGAAGGACCAGCCGCTCTGTGTCTGCGCTCCGTCTGCTCTTGTCAAGGCACTTACAAAGCCATCTGCATTTCCTGCCGGCTCTGCTTGTCCAAGCAGTTCACTGCTAGAGCTAATGCTTAAGAAGTATGAAATGTTGGTCTGACTATAAAAGGGAAAAAAAGGTTTGCTTTAAAGGTTTGTTTTGCTAGTTGAAAGGCAGAGTTACAGAGTGGGGAGTGAGAGAAACAAGGACGGACAGAGGTTTTTCATCTGGTTGTTTACTCCCCAGCTGACTTCAGCACCCAGGCTCAGTTAGGCAGAAGACAGGACCTGGGGCACCCTCTGGTCTCCGCTCCGCTGCTTTCCCAGGTGCATGAATGGGAGCTGGGTCAGAAATGGAGCAGCTGGGACTTAGACTGGTGCTCATATGAGAAGCCGGCACTGTGCCCCGGTGTCGGCCCCTGAAAAGCTTTCCCAGCAGTTGTGATTCTTGCTTGGGGGTTACAGGAGGCTGGCACTGCGCCCCAGTGTCGGCCCCTGAAAGTTTTCCCCAGTAGTTTTGACTCTTGCCTGGGAGTGGTGTTACTGGAGGGTGGGCACCGCCAGCTGGTGATGTGTGTTCTTCTCCTTCACAGACGTCCCCATGGCTGCCGATGAGGGCTCAGTAGAGAGGCAGACGGGAGAGGCCCACATGGCCGCCGACGGTGAAGCCAACGGCTCCTGTGCAAAGAGTGGCGACAGCAGCCCCCCGAGTGCAGCCAAGCATGCCCAGGAGGGCACAGAGGGCAGCCCGCAGGACAGCCTCAGTCAAGCTCCCCGCATAGCGGAGAATGGCGTCTCAGAGAGGGCCGTGGAGCCAGGGAGGCCGAACCATGTCCCGGCTGATGACTTCGTGCAGACTTCGGTCGTTGGCAGCAACGGCTACTTCCTAACTCAGCCGGCCCTGCAGGGCCAGCCCATGAGGACTAGCAGCTCTTTGGCCTCCTCACTTCCTGGCCATGCTGCCAAGACGCTCCCTGGAGGGGCTGGCAAAGGCAGGACTCCAAGTGCTTTTCCTCAGACACCAGCCCCAGCGGCAGCCATGCCTGGGGATGGGGGCACGGACATGGAGGACAGGAAGCCCCCTGCCCCTGGCACCGATGTCAAGGTGCACAGGGCACGCAAGACCATGCCGAAATCCATCCCAGGCCTGGTAATTCTGCACCTCTTCTTGCCGTCGTTGTCTGACTACCCTTTGGTCTCCTGTGGGGGCAGACAGACATCTGTGGGTGAATGAGCAGGGCCCGGCAGGTGGGCATCGTGGGGCTGAGAGCAGCTCTGTGCTCAGGCCTCCTGCAGCATGGATGGTGCTGGTGAAGCTTGTCCACGCCTCTGTGGGCTCTGCTTTCCTGGCTGGGTCTTGCAAGGGCACCACCAGGCAGTGCGAGCAGTGAGGTGGGTCAAGGCCTAGAGCTGCAGAGGCCCACCCTGGGGTGCATTTGTGCTCCTGCTCCTCCGTGGCCCTTCCTGCTGCTCTTCCAGGTGCTATGGGCATGGTGGGTGCTCCTGGGAGCTGCGTGGGGGCCCTTGGAGGCTGTGGCCTACCCTGTCAGTGGAGTGGCTCTGCTGCCCTGTGGGACGGCTAGATGTGTCCCAGGTTCTGCTTCCCCTCGCATGGCTGCGGCCTTCTGCCGTGTTGGTCAGCTGTCTCTGTCCCCTTGCACAGCTGCAGCCTTCTGCCATGTTGGTCAGCTATCTGTGTCCTTGCTGCCTGCGTCCCCTCGCGTCGCTGCAGCAACATGTCATGTTGGTCAGCTGTCTGTGTCCTTGCTGTCTGTTACGTACGTGGGTGTGCTTTTTGCGCAGTCTCTGAAGCGTGAAGAAAAGTTGTTCCATTTGGTTTTTTGGTTCTGCACACACTGCTCTGTGTCGGTCCCAGTTGGGCCCCTGCTGTCCATGGGCTTTGGTCTTCTCTGTGTTGACTTCCTTGCCCCCCTGCATGCTGTCTTCTGTGTTTTCCTGGCAGGGAGGACATTTAGTTTTCTGAAGCTGTTTCCATTGATTGTTGGGTAATGGTGTGTGCCCTGTGCAGCTGGACTGCTGGTTGCCATGGTGGGTGCCCTGTGCGGCTGGACTACTAGCTGCTGGCCCCTGGCATGCAGTGCGCCCTCCTCAGAGTTCCTCAGAGCCACCAAGCCTTCTAGCCAAGACAGGCACCTCACCCTGGTGCTGGATCACAGATCCCTCTGCTGATTTGGCCAGGCTAGCTTGGCTTCAAAGTTTTGCACTGTTTTTCTTACATGTTGAAACTTTATCTTACTACTTTATTTTTGAAATGTAAAGAAATGTTTATGTATTTACAGAGTTAGAGATCCACTCATTGGTTCACTTCCTGTGTGGTTGTGACAGTCAGGGCTGGGCTTATCTGGAGCCAGGATCCAGGAGCTTCCTTGAGTCTCCCATGTGGACCAGGGCATGTGTGCCTTAGTCATCCTCTGCTGCTCCCCCAGGTCGTTAGCCAAAGGTGCATTGATGTGAGGCAGCCAGGACTCCACCTGCTATCCACATGGGATTTGGGCAGCTTAGCGTGTGGCCCACTTGTGCCTGCTACTCTCACCTGTGACATCTGGATGTACCTTGTGGCCCCAGTCCCACGTGTGGGCACCTTTCTCCTCACCCACTGCGGAGATGTCCAGCACCTTGAGGAATTGTCATTTGTGTCCATGTTTCCAAAAGACACATAACAGAAAATTGATCTTTTTTTTTAAGGTTTATTGATTTTTATTGGAAAGTCAGATATCTATATCTGTATCGATATCGATATCTATATCTATATCGATATAGATATATCGATATAGATATATATATAAAGAGAGAGATTGGAGGAGAGGCAGACAGGAAGATCTTCCATCTGATAATTCACTCCCCAAGTGAGTGCAACAGCTAGAGCTGAGCCAATCTGAATCCAGGAGCCAGGAGCTCTTCCAGGTCTCCCATGTGGGTGCAGGGTCCCAAGCTTTGGGCTATCCTCGACTGCTTTCCCAGGCCACAGGCAGGGAGGTGGATGGGAAATGGGGCCGCTGGGATTAGAACCAACACCCATATGGGATCCCGGTGCTTTCAAGGTGAAGACTGCAGCTGCTAGGCCACCGCGCCGGGCCCAAAAAATTAATCTTTTTTAAGTTTACGTACTCCTGTGAAGGGCGGATTAACAAGAAGGATGGAGAGAAGAGAGAGAGAAAGAGATTACACTCTACTGGTGCTCTCTGCATGTGGCCTCAAAGGCTGTGACTGGGCCAGGCTGCAGCCTGGGGCCAGCACCTCCTCTAGGTCAGTCCATGGGGGGCAGGGCTCCACACCCCAGAGCACCATGTGCATCAGCTGGGAGCTTGGCTGGAAACTGAGCCTGCATGCTGAAGGCTTGTGTGCGTGTCTGCTCCCCAAGAAATCGTCCTCAACACAACCACCAATGCTGTTGTTGTGCAGCCATGGCCACCATTCGTCTTGGGAAGTTTCTGACCTTTCCCAGCATTCCTGCCCAGTAGACTTTGACAACTTGTAGGCTTAGTTGGTTTGTGACCTCTGACTGCACATGTGTTGCAGCAAAGCAGCACCAACTGAGTGCTGCTGCACGTGTGTGCAGGCCCCGTTCACCATGTCCTGTCATGGGCGTGTGGCCGCACGTCACCGCAGTGTCAGGGTGCTGCTGCACGTGTGTGCAGGCCCTGTTCACATGTCCTGTTGTGGGCATGTGGCCGCACGTCACCGCAGTGTTAGGGTGCTGCTGCACGTGTGTGCAGGCCCTGTTTAGCATGTCCTGTCATGGGTGTGTGGCCGCACGTCACCGCAGTGTTAGGGTGCTGCTGCACGTGTGTGCAGGCCCCGTTCACCATGTCCTGTCATGGGCGTGTGGCCGCACGTCACCGCAGTGTCAGGGTGCTGCTGCACGTGTGTGCAGGCCCTGTTCACATGTCCTGTCATGGGCATGTGGCCGCACGTCACCGCAGTGTTAGGGTGCTGCTGCACGTGTGTGCAGGCCCTGTTTAGCATGTCCTGTCATGGGTGTGTGGCCGCACGTCACCGCAGTGTCAGGGTGCTGCTGCACGTGTGTGCAGGCCCTGTTTAGCATGTCCTGTCATGGGTGTGTGGCCGCACGTCACTGCAGTGTCAGGGTGCTGCTGCACGTGTGTGCAGGCCCTGTTCACATGTCCTGTTGTGGGCATGTGGCCGCACGTCACCGCAGTGTTAGGGTGCTGCTGCATGTGTGTGCAGGCCCCGTTCACCATGTCCTGTCATGGGCTGTGGCCGCACGTCACTGCAGTGTCAGGGTGCTGCTGCATGTGTGTGCAGGCCCCGTTCAGCATGTCCTGTCATGGGTGTGTGGCCGCACGTCACTGCAGTGTCAGGGTGCTGCTGCATGTGTGTGCAGGCCCCGTTTAGCATGTCCTGTCATGGGTGTGTGGCCGCACGTCACTGCAGTGTCAGGGTGCTGCTGCATGTGTGTGCAGGCCCCGTTTAGCATGTCCTGTCATGGGTGTGTGGCCGCACGTCACTGCAGTGTCAGGGTGCTGCTGCATGTGTGTGCAGGCCCCGTTTAGCATGTCCTGTCATGGGTGTGTGGCCGCACGTCACTGCAGTGTCAGGGTGCTACTCTATGTACGTGGTCACACGGGTGCGTTTTTGATGCCGTTTCATGGCGTGGAAGAAGTGCAACTGTGGGCTTGCTGGTTTTGAGGTGCCAGCCTGCCGTGGCCCCCAGCAGTGCTTGCTGGTTCATCTCACCAGGCTCCCTCTGTTGTGTCGTACAGGGTGGAGCTCATTGCAGTTTCAGTGTGTCTTTTCTTGTTAATTAGTGATGTTGAACATCATCTAAACAAGTTTTTGAAGACTTACTTATTTGAAAGAGTTACTGAGAAAAAGAGGGAGAGCCAGAGTATGGGAGATCTTCATCTGCCGCCTGATGCCCAACTGGCTGTTTAGGGCGTGTTGGGCCAGGCTCACGTGGCTCTCCCACATGGATAGGGCACCGATGTCCTTGTGCTGTCGTCACTTGCCTCCCCACGTGTTGGCAGGGAGCTGGTCTGAAGCTCAAACTTGGCCTGCTAGGAGATGGTTGCCTTTTTAGCAGTGGCTTAACTCTCTGTACATGACACTGATTCCCGGTTCTCATGCCTCATAGAAGTGTGTACTGAGCCCTTTGCTTAGTTTTTCAGTCCAATTGGGCTGTTGTTGAGTTGCAGGCCTCTGTATTTCCCTTTGTGGTTGTGGGGCCTACTGATAGTTTCTTCTGACACACAGAGTTTTCATTTGGATGAAGTCTCATTGATCTGATGGTTCCTTCGTTGCTGGTGTTGTGTGACGAGCAGGGCATGGTGAGCGGTCCGGGGCTGTGATGCTGTGCCCTGTGGCTTCTGGACCACTCTTTTTTTTTTTTTTAATAAGATTTATTTTATTGGAAAGGCAGATATACAGAGAGGAGGAGAAACAGAGAGGAAGATCTTCTGTCTGATGATTCACTCCCCAAGTGGCCACAGCGGCCGGTGCTGTGCCGATCTGGAGCCAGGAGCCAGGAACTTCTTTCCGGGTCTCCCATGCGGGTGCAGGGTCCCAAGGCTTTGGGCCGTCCTCGACTGCTTTCCCAGGCCACAAGTAGGGAGATGGATGGGAAGTGGAGCAGCCCGAATGGGATCCTGTTGCAAGGGGAAAGTTAGCCAATTGAGCCATTGTGCCTGGGCCTTAGCGGTAGTGTTTATTATGCAGGTCAGGGCTTGGTAAAGGTTTCTGCAGCAAGTCCATCATCTGAGGACAGCTAGGCACATAGGCCAGGTGCTCCGTGGCACCAGCATCGTGAAGGTGGTGGGAAGTGGTGGGGAAGCCGAGTGTTTGGGGCTGCGTGTCTCCATGCCCCTTCCGGGTGGAGTGGCCTTGCTGTCCTGAATTGTGTTTGTTTTGAAGCTTGCAGCCAGTAAGGATGCCAGAGATGTCCGCGTAGCTGGAGACCCCAAGGCTATGAAGGAGGAGGTCAGCAAGAGCATCTCTGACATGGGACGACAGCCACTTCTGCCTCCCTTCCAGACCCTTCATCAGTCACTACCTCAGAACCAGTGCTACATGGCCACCACCAAGTCGCAGACAGGTAAGGGCAAGGCCGCCGCGGCTGCATGCGCTGCTGTGTGACTCTGCTTGCGGCAGGTGCCTGTGTTGCTCTGGGTTGAGGTGGAAGGCGGCAGGTCCTCCACAGGTACTGGCCTTCCCTCCTGTGCCACTGGACATGTGCAGTGTTGCCCCAGACTCAGGATGGACACTGATTTCTAGTTGGGTCTGGTTGGCAAATAACTTGCTGGACGTCAGTGCTGCCCTGCGTACAAGGAGGGTGCTGTGGTGGTGGGATGGGATGGAGAGTGTCGGGCTCTCTCACAACTGTGCTCTGTGGGCACTGGTCCCTCTTCTGAGCTTGCTGCTTTGTCGTCAGAGGGCCGGATTTGTGACTCCCTCCTGGGGTCTGTGGCAACACTCAGGTTTGCAGCGCTAAGTGAGGAATGCTCCAGGCTCCTGGGCGGGCTGTGTGCCCTACGCCAGCCTTCAGCCTGCATGCGTAGCCTTAAGATTGAGTTTGAATATTGGACGAGGCCCTGCCAGCTTGTGCCTGGCCAGCTGGTGCTGTCCTCAGGGGGCTCTAGTTGGGGGAGCGCTGCTGTCACTCTGGAGGGGGCGGGGCTCATTCTGCACAGGCCTTCAGCAGCCAGCCTGCAGCTCGGAGCTTGGACCTGCTCTGCCTGTATGGCTGCCCAGGGCGTGCTCTTGCAGGAATTTGGAAGTCTAGGCAGTCCTGACTGCTGTGCCTGACACCTGCCTCTGCACCTTGTTTTTCAAATGAATTTCAGACTTTTTAACAAAGTGGTAAAAATTCTTGAGTTCTGCTGGTCATCCATTTTGCCACAGTGAGAGGTGTCCTCCCTGACTGGTCCTGGTGTGTCACTTCAGCTCTGCTTTGTGAGCCTGACTGCAGGTCTGGGCTGTGTGCCTTTGTCGCTGCCTGGGCTGCAGGCTGCAGGTGGCATGCCCTCGTTACTGACAATACTTAGTTCTGCCTCTTTCCAGAGGAGCTGGGCTGGGAGGACAGTCTGCCGCGGTACCCTCCATGGCATTGTCAGTTCCCTGTTGGGGTTTTCAGAGTGTCAGAGAGCTGGATCCTGGTCCTGGGGCCGCTATGGCCTCCGTGTCCTGTCTGCTGTGGCACCAGCCACTCATCTTCTTGTCTTAGCCTGGCATCGGTGGCAGGGGTGTCTGGGGAAGGTGTCTGGGGCGCATCCAGCTGAATTGTTGGTGGTCGGGAGGGGCTGCAGCCCTTGTGTGCCCTGGGATGTCCTACAGGCCCTACCTCTGCTCCCCGCTGGGAATTGGGCATCCCAAGGGGGTCCCTGGAGCAGGGGTCAGGTAGTGCCTCCCTGACTGTCTGCTGGTTTGTTTCTGCCGTAAGGCAGCCTGTTACCTTGCCATCTGTCCTTCTGCTTTGCTGGTCCCCCGTCTGAAGTGAGTCCTTGGATGAGCTTCCACGGGCTTGCCGTCACTCCCGAGTCCTGGCCTAACCCTAACCCAGAGGCTTGAAGGGCTTAGAGTAGCCTCGTCCTTCACATCCAGCAGTCAAGGAGGTCTGGACTTGGGACTTAACCATGGCAGTTAGCAGGCGGCATCTGGGCTGACCTTGGCTTTGGCTGTCTGACTCTGGGTGGAGTGTGTAAGGGCTGCTGGGGAATGTTGCAAGTTCCCTGTGGTATTAAGATGCTGTTGGCTGTTTTTGCCTTATTTCTTGTTGTTTTTGAAATGAATTGACCGGCATGTTCCATACCTGCATGTGACCCCTTCGTAGCTTTCCCTGTCAGTGAACTGGGATTCCATTCCCTCAAAGTGTCCAGGGCCCATGGACTCTGCCCGGCTGCTCCGCCTCCCAGCCAGGGTGGGGAAGTTAGAAGGTTAGAGCTGGAATGTCCCTGGAGAGCCTTGTGTGCCCTCCAGGGTGGTCCTGCCAGTGTCGTGTGTTGGGACCTTGTTTCCCATCTGCTGCCTCCTGCTGGCTGGATGTTGGCACCAGCACATTGCGGGGGTTCTCCTGTTTTTATCTTTTTTATCTTTTTTCTGTTGGTGTTTTCAGTTAGTGTGGGGATGGTCACAGAAGGTTTTTTTTTTTTTTTTTTTTTTTTTTTTAAGTGGGTAAGACTATTATTTCCACATTCTCTTTTTTTTCTGTATCTGGGGTAAAGGGGAAGATAAAGGGAGAAGCCCTACCCCACCTCCCACCCATCCCAGGTCCCCAATGTGGGGCATGCTCTGAGGGTCTTGCTCAAGTGGTTTTGGTAGTTCAACAGTTATGAATTGCTGCCACTTTTGCCATTCCAAGCACAATGAAGTTGCTGAGAATCCACTGATGGACATAGTCCATCTTAGAGTCTCTGTTTACCAGTTTTTCACTGCCAACATATGGCTGGGGTAGTTGATTGATTTGTTCTGTCCTCCGTGGTGGTGCCAGGTGTCCTCTGCAGGTTCTGATAGACTGCCATATCCTCCATGTGCACCTGATTGTGCTGTCCACTGCTCTGTCTGAGCCTTGAGGAGGCTCAGCTCTGGTATTTGCACTCCATGGCAGACCATGGAACCTGCACTTCTCTTCATGATTGGGGTTCTGAGACCGGCAGTTCGATTGGGGAGATCCCCAAAGAGACTTTGTCTGAGGTGATCCCAGACCAGGTTCTTGTGTGTACTTTCCAGTACAGGGCCTGGCACAGTCCATCGCCCCAATCAGCTGGTGGTTGCAATTGCTGGGTCGGTTCTGTTTCCAGCCCTTTCTTCCACTGGAACCAATGGGTGTTGCAGCCCAGCCTGATTCTGGCCAGCACAGACTCGGCCCTCACATAAACCAGTGGGAGCTACAGCCTAGTTGGAGTGACCCACAATAACCCCCACCAGGCCCGCCCCCTGCTTGCCATTATATGGCAAGCTCCCTAGCTCCCGTGCTTGCCATTACATGCGGCAGACTAGTCCAGTCTGTCCCACATCCCCTCAGCTCTCACACGTGGTCACTCCTGCTACTCCAGGAGACTTGTCACAGACGGGCAACATGGGCAGATGTGCTTGTCGATTGCCAGGGGTGATTGACAGCTGAGTCTCCAGGTGCCGCTGGTTGTGTAGGAGCAGGGTCGTAGGTACCCCCAATGCTGTGTCAGTGTGACACAGTCTCCAGGTGCCGCTCGGGAGGCTAAGGGGGCTGGTTGTGTAGGAGCAGGGTTGTAGGTGCCCCCCAATGCCGTGTCGGTGTGACACAGTGAGTCTCAGGCTAAGCTTCCAGGACGTGCACAGGAGACTAGTTCCATTGATTGGAAGGCAGTGTGACAGGGAGAGGGAGAGCTCTTCTTTGTGCTGGTCCACGCAGTGGAGGCTGGGCTGGGCCAGAGCCCTTGGGCTGTCCTTCACTGCTTCCCAGATGTGTGGGCAACCAGAGAGAGACGTGGAGCAGTTAGTTCGGACTGGCTGCCCCTGTTGTCTCTTACCCTGCTGCACCATGACACCAGTGCCAGCGTCAAATCTGTGTAAGAATTATTTTTATTGGAAAGGCAGATCAGATTTATAGAGAGAAGGAGAGATAGAAAAGTCTTATATATGCTGGTTTACTCCTCAGGTAACCACACAGCCAGAGCTGAGCCTATCTGAAGCCAGAAGCCTCTTCCAGGTCTCCCACACGGGTGCAGGGTCCCAAGACTTTGGGCCGTTCTCCACTGCTTTCCCAGGCCACACAGCAGGGAGTGGGAAGGGAAGTGAAGCAGCTGGGACACGAACTGGCACCCGTGTTGGATCTGGTGCGTGCAAGGCGAGGATCTAGCCACTGAGCTGTTGTGCTGGGCCCACGCTGTTTCTCTGATACATCTTTGTTAGTAGGTCTTTCTGATTTCTTGAAAATAAAGAGGTCTGGGCTTAGTGTAATGGCCTAGCTGCTAAATCCTCACCTTGCTGTATGGGCACTGGTTCTAATCCCGGTGGCCCTACTTCCCATTCAGCTCCCTACTTGTGGCCTGGGAAAGCCCAAAACCTTGGGACCCTGCACCCGCGTGGGAGACCCAGAGGAGGTTCCTGGCTCCTGGCTTCAGACTGGCTCAGCTCCAACCGTGCGATCATTTCGGGAGTGAACCGATGGATGGAAGATCTTTCTGCCTGTCTCTCCTTCTCTCTATAAATCTGATCTGCCTTTCCAATAAAAATAGATAAATCTTTTTAAAAACTGTAAAAGAAAACCTCACCTGGAGTGACCTCAGACTTGACTATTTTGTTTTAATTTTAAGATTTGCATCATGTGGGTGGGCACCTTGGCTTGATCCAGATGTATCCTCAGGATTTCCTTTCAGAAGCACTGCAGCTCAGCTCCCTCAGCTGTGATGTAGTGGCCTGGTCCATGGTGGGAGCCCCAGAGTCAGACACTGCCTGCATTACCAGCTGTGTGGTAGGCTGCAGCACCGATTGGTGCATGTGAGATCTGGGCTGGGCTGGAACTGAGCAGGCAGTTGCATCTATCAGAATGTGAATTAGCAAGGGTGTCGAGAAGGCAAATTGGCTGGTGCAGGTGACAGACCAAACCTGACCCTGCACTGGCGGGCACACGCAAGAGTCGAGTCTGAGGTCACCCCAGGCGAGGTTTCATGGGAGACTCCCCAGCTAGACGGCTGGACTCAGACCTCAACCACAGGGAAAACCACAGGATGTGTGGTCCAACCTTGGAGTGTCTGTACCATCACTGGGCCTCCTTAGTTGCTGATGCCTGTGCAGAGGATGGCGCGGCCAGATGCACGGGGGACATGACGGCCAGCACATCTAGCCAGCAGAGGACGCTGGGTGCCTGTCACAGGAGGGAAAGCAGAACAGGCTGGACCACTCTCCTGGCCAAGCCTTGCATCGTGTTCCTGGGCCTGTTGCACTCAGGTGGACTTGGTCAGCCAGTGGCCCTTGGCAAGATTTTCTCAGCCCCGGAGCCGACAAAGCCGACGATGTCTGAGAACTATCAAATCCACCCAAGTGCCACCCACACCGGGGTCCCTTATGTGTCACCACATGACCATCCCCTATTTGTCGGTGCTAATGTAGTACGACATCAAGGAATGTTTCTCTCCTGCCCTGTGGACATGACGGCTAAAATAACCCTGAAACATGTCCCATCTGTCTTTCTCCACACCTCCACCTCCCTATCCTAGTCAGAGACCCACGTGAGTATGCACCCCTGTCAACCATGGAATTAATATTAAAAAGACAAAAATTAAAAATCAAAAAAACTCTTTCTCAGTTGTTCCTATTCTGATACATTCCCAGGGCAGTCTGCAGCTCTCTGCATATGGCCCTGGCACCTTCAGATGCCCAGGCAGCATGGTCCCATCTGCTCTTCACCACCTTTCCCTAGGGACAGATAAGTCTGTCCGTGTGCAGTGCAGAGGCACACTAGCACACATTGGGTTTCCACAGGACCCATGACTGGGGGCCAACCAGAGTGATTGACCTCATCATATTCACCTCCCTTCTTTCCCTTACTCTGCTTCCAGCCCAAGAAAAGCCAAGTTGGTTGTAGTGGTGAAGCCTTCTTAGGGCAATGGGGGTTGCCTATCCCCCAAGGAGCAACTGTCCTGTTGGCCCATGGCTGCAGTCGGACCGTGTGTGTGTGTGTGTGTGTGTGTGAGTATACCATGAGCCTGTGTATGTATATACCACGAGCCTGTGTGTGTGTGTATACCATGAGCTTGTGTGTGCCACGAGCCTGTATGTGTGTACCACAAGCCTGTGAGTGTGCCACTAGCCTGTGTGTGTACCATGAGCCCATGTGTGTGTATACCACGAGCCTGTGTGTGTACCATGAGCCCATGTGTGTGTATACCACAAGCCTGTGTGTGTACTGTGAGCCTGTGTGTATGTGTGTACCATGAGCCTGTGTGTGTATGTGTACCATGAGTCTGTGTGTACCATGAGCCTATGTGTGTGTACCGTGAACCTGTGTGTTAAGATATATTTTATCTATTTAAAAGGAACAATTACAGTGCAAGAGAGGCAGAGAGAAAACAAACCAAACAGAACCAAAAACCCGCAAACCCCAAAAAACCCCTGATTTCCCATCCACTGTTTCACTCCCAAATAGCCATGACCCCTGGGAATGGGCCAGCCAAGGCCAGGAGCCCAGGATTCTGTCCAGGTCTTCCATGTGAGTGACAGAGGCCCACGCACTTGTCACTTGCCGTCGTGCTGGGCCCTCTGTTCTTGGATTGTGGGGATAAGGGGATGCTCCCTCAGCGAGGCAGGGCTGACCCATGGCGATGTGGGATGCACTTCCCTCTTGGCCCCACACAGTCCCTGTGCCATTTGCTGTGCTGAGTACATGGGTTTAATCTTTCTGTTACTTGTTGTTTGAAAGGCAGAGATGCAAGCAGCAAGGGAGAGAGAGCGAGGTGATGCATGTGCAGTGGCCAGTGCAGGAGCCTGGAATTCCTCTGGGTCTCCTAGGCAGGTGCTGGTGCCCCAGCTCTCGGGCTGTCGTCTACTGTTGCTGGATGAATTGGTGCGCATATGTGATGCTGGTGCCAGAGGTGGCAGCTTAACCCTTGTGCCTCAGCAGCAATCCAGTTTGTTGAAATGGTGAGGAAATCGCAGACACATGTGGGCCATATTCCGGGGCAGACTGGGCAAGGGAGGGGAGGAGTGGGAGAGGTTTTTGTTTTCACCTTGTGTCCAAGGGAAGAGAGATGGCTGTTGTCCCTGCTGCTTGACTTCTCCTGAGCCTGACATGGGGAGTGGTTACACGACAAACCCCAAGTCCTGGTGAGGGGAGACCATCCTGGGACACACAGGTACAGAACAGAGGTGTGGCTGTATGCCTGTCCCAGTCCATCCTCCCTCAGAGATTTCTGATCGCTATTCTTTTTCTGTTTGTAAAGATTTGTTTATTTTTATCTGCAAGGCAGAGAGAGAGAGAGAGAGAGAGAGAGAGAGAGAGAGAGAGAGAGAGAGAGAGAGGTCTTCTATCTGTTGGTTCATCTCCTATGGCCACGACAGTCAGAACTGAGCCGATCCAAAACCAGGAGCCAGAAGCTTCTTCTCATGTGAGTGCGGATCCCAAGGACCAGTCGCAGGGAGCTGGATGGCAAATGGGGCAGCTAGGATTTCAACTGTAGCCCATATGGAACTGGTCCCCACACGCTCAGGCACAGCCTATTACCTCAGTTTGCTGACCTCAAGACCCCTATTCTTAGGGCTGCTTCTTCATCTGTTGCTACTTCCTGCTGATCAGGGCATAGGCCTTGCATGCCCTGGGTTTGGAAAGTTCTTCCTAACTTATCCAAAGGGTGTATCTCCTGAGCTGAAGTGTCTCCAGTGGCTGTGTCCCCTGCATCACTATCACCATTCCCAGAAGTTGCTAGCCTTTTTTGTCTTTTGAAGTGATATTTGCTGGTGTCCTAGTTCCCAGGAACAGGCCAGCTGATGCTTAGTGTACACCTGGGCATGACCCTGTTCCCTGCACAGCAGGTGGCACAACATGGGCTTTGAGCTCTGATACCAGCACACCCCTGGGCTCTGGTCCCTGAGATTGGACTTCCTCTCATGTCTCAGATCAACTAGACTAGAGAGCCTGGGTGATCCCAGAGGCTATCAGTGCTCCACACAACTGGCCTACTGCAGTTGTGTGCTGTAGGTGCAGCCTATCTGGGACCCGTGAGCCCCTGGCTTTCTGCTCCTGTCTGGGACCCGAGAGCCCTGGGCCTGCTCCCTCTCCGGGACCTGTGAGCCCCGGGCTTGCTTGCTCCCTGTCCGGGACCCGTGAGCCCTGGGCCTGCTCCCTGTCCGGGACCCGTGAGCCTCCAGCCTGTTTGCTCCCAGCCTGGCACTGTGCTGTTGCTATGCTAGGCTACTGGGAGCGGTCTGCCTCAGTATCAAGTTTGGATTTTTAGGTCTTTTCCTGCAGAAGTCAAGGTCTTACGGATTTATTTTATTTTATTTTTTAAGATTTGTTTTTATTGGAAAGGCAGCTATACAGAGAGGAAGATCTTCCATCTGTTGATTCATTCACCAAGTGTCTGCAGCAGCTGGAGCTGAGCCTATCCAAAGCCAGGAGCCAGGAGCCCTTTTGGGTCTCTCACGTGGGTGCAGAGTCCCAAGGCCTTGGGTTGTCCTCAACTGCCTTCCCAGGCCACAAGCAGGGAGCTGAATGGGAAGCAGGGTTTCTGGGATTAGAGCCAGCGCCCATATGGGATCCTGGTGTGTGCAAGGCGAGGACTTTAGCCACTAGGCTACCACACTTGGCGCGCTGTTACAGATTTAGCATTTAGAATAGGCATGTATGTTAACAGTGTAGTTAGCCCAGAGTTGGCATGAACCAGGCCCAGAATGTCTGCCAGGTGTGCACTTGCCAGGTACAAGGCAACCTAGGCATTTCCTGCAGCCAGGGTCGTCATTTGATTTTCTCCAAACCAGAGACTGGGCATGCGGGTGGGGCAGGACCTGCTGCAGGGGTCTGTGTGGTTGTGGCCTCTGCATGCAGGTGGCTGGAGCCTGTGCCCTGTGTGCTGTCCAGGAAGTGTCTCCGCTTCCTCTGCATGCGAGCACCTGAGGGGCGGGATACCTGCGACCGTGGTGGTCAGTTTCTATGCACTGTCTCCTACCTCGAAGAAACATTTGAATGGTATTTCTTTTCCTTTTTTGTCCCCTTTTGACTTTTTTTTTTTTTTAGCTTGCTTGCCTTTTGTTTTAGCAGCTGCAGTGTCTCGCAAGAAAAAACGAAGAATGGGAACCTATAGCCTGGTTCCTAAGAAAAAGACCAAAGTATTAAAACAGAGGACGGTGATTGAGATGTTCAAGAGCCTAAGTCATTCCACTGCGGGTCCCAAGGTAAGGGGACAGTCAGCCTGCCGGCAGGGGTGCAGCCTGGCGTGGGCAAGAGCCTAACTCATTCCAGTGTGGGTCCCAAGGTAAGGGGGCAGTCAGCCTGCCGGCAGGGGTGCAGCCCGGTGTGGGCAGGGCAGGTTGTTTAGGATCTGTGTGACTGCCCCTCCTCTGAGCACCTGTCAGCTGTGTTGTGGGATACCTTCCCCAGCTGTATGACTGCCAGGAAGCCCTGCCTTGAGTGTGCCTGCCCTGTTGCAGGGTGACAAAGACCTGGGGGACAGCGCCCTGCACATGAATGGGGAGAGCCTGGATGTGGACTCCGAGGAGGACGACTCAGATGAGCTTGAGGAGGAGGAGGAGGAACCTGGGGCTGAGCGGGCAGCTGCGTTTCCCACTGAGGACAGTAGGACTTCCAAAGAGAGCACCTCGGAAGCTGAGCATGCCCAAAAGGTAGGGGCCATGGAGAGAGGCTCTGCTGGCAGCAGCCAGAACCCCATGTGCAGTCTGGCACCTTGAGGTCTCCATCGGATCTGCTTGTTGCTTTGGACCTGGCATTTCATATTCAATTTCTCCTGGGTTACTGACTGAATCCTGCCAAGAGGTGTTTCTCTCCTTTACTGCATGCCTTGGAATAAGGCTCCTGAGCATTTCTCATTTTTTCTGGAGATGGATTCATCTGTGAATGCCTATCATCTGTCCATCTCTCTAGCCGTGTATTCATCTACCTATCTCTCTCTCCATCCATCTCTCTCTCCATCCGTCCATCCATCTGTCCATTTCTCTCCATCCATCTGTCCATCTGTCCATTTCTCCATCCGTCCGTCCGTCCATCCATCTCCATCATCTATCTCTATCTGTCCATCTCCATCCATCCATCATCTCTCTCCATCCATCCATTTGTCCATCTCCATCCATCCATCCATCCATCCATCCATTCATCTCTCCATTCATCCATCTTTCTCCATCCATCCATCTGTCCATCCATCCATCCATCCATCTCTTTCTCCATCCATCTGTCCATCTGTCCAACCACCCATCCATCCATCTCTCTCGATCCATCCGTCTGTCTCTCTCCATCCATCTGTCCATCTCTCTGTCCATCCACCCATCTGTCCATCTGTCTATTCATCCGTCTGTCCTTCTATCCATCTATCTGTGTCTATCCGTCTGTCTCTGTCCATCTGTCCATCTCTCTATCCATCTGTCCATATCTGTCCATCCATTCATCTATCCATCCACCTCTTTATTCATGTTTCTGTCCATTCATCCATCCAGCCATCTTTCTCAAAGCCACAGTAGCAGAAAGATAGACAGACAAAGAGCTCTACCTTTTGCTGCTTCGGTCTCCAAATGGCCATACTGGCCACGGCAGGACCTGTTTGAAGCCAGGAGCCAGGAATTCCATCTGGTTCTCCCACATGGGTGACAAGGCTCCAAGTGCCTAAGCCAGCATCTGCAGCTTTCCCAGGTGTGGTAAACAGGGAGCTGGGGCCCCGATACAGGATGCCAGCACCGCAGGCCTTCCCTGCCCACAGTCTCCTTGAGCTCTGGGTTGCCAGGAGTCATTGCAGTGGGGAGCCACTGTCCATGCTGGCTTCCTTCTGTGAACTCAGACCACTCTGCTGGACCCTGTGTCCTTGCCCTGGCTCCGTCTGTTGATAGGCCAGAGCCTCTGCCTGTGTAGAGGCCAGGTCAGGGTGTACCATAGTGGATGTGGGTGGTACGTGGGGCTCTGCTAACACCCAGTGTGACACAGAGGCGCCAGACAGACGGCTTCATCCTGGGTCCACTGAAGGCCTGCCATGGGAGCAGCGCCTCCAGGCTTGCTGTGGCCAGGCCTCTGCTGTCTATGGACGTTCCCCAGGGACCTCACGTAGGTCACCATGCAATGTGCGGTGCTGAGTGGACGGAGCTGGCTGCTACAGCACTGGGGGGTTCGTCTCACTGACTCCCCTCTGCAGGAGTGAGGCTCGCTGGTGGGCTGAAAGAGAAGCCCCTCCTTGTCAGCCCTGGGCTCAGTAGGTGCAGAGCACTTTATTCCATTTTAGTGTTGGGCTTGTCTTTTCTTAGCAATTGTTTCTGTTTTACTTCTGTGTCAGGTTTTGGAATAAGTTTTAAATGTTGCTCCTAACTTCTAAATTAAATATTCCGAGAAAATACTTGGGCAGTGTTGACATTAGAAATTTAAATAATTTAAAGATATTTCTTTAATAATTTTTTTTTTCTGTTTTGATAGTGAATTGTTATAGGGAATGCAATAAGTGGTAGCGTGACCTGTGACCTCAGGAACCACGGTAGGCTGGGCTGTAGTGAAGTGGACTCAGCTTCTGAAGGACAGCTCCCCCCGAAGACCCCTGTACACCTTGCCCTTCATCTCACAGAGAAGGAAAGGCTCCAGCTCCTGTGGGTCCCATGCCCACACCCAGTGCCCACACCCCACCTCCTGTAGGCCCCGTGCCTGCACCCTCCCTCCTGTGGACTCTGTGCCCACTCCCTGTACCTGCACCCCACCTCCTGTAGGCCCCGTGCCCGTACCCTACCTCCTGTGGGCCCCGTGCCCGCACCCGCACCCCACCTCTGTGGGCCCCGTGCCTGCACCCCACCTCTGTGGGCCCCGTGCCTGCACCCAACATCTGTGGGCCCCGTGCCTGCACCCCACCTCTGTGGGCCCCGTGCCTGCACCCCACCTCTGTGGGCCCCGTGCCCGCACCCAACGTCTGTGGGCCCCGTGCCTGCACCCCACCTCTGTGGGCCCCGTGCCTGCACCCCACCTCTGTGGGCCCCGTGCCCGCACCCGCACCCCACCTCTGTGGGCCCCGTGCCCGCACCCGCACCCCACCTCTGTGGGCCCCCCGTGCCCGCACCCGCACCCCACCTCTGTGGGCCCCCCGTGCCCGCACCCGCACCCCACCTCTGGGGCCCCGTGCCCGCACCCGCACCCCACCTCTGGGGCCCCGTGCCCGCACCCGCACTCCACCTCTGTGGGCCCCCTGCCCGCACCTGCACCCCACCTCTGTGGGCCCCCTGCCCGCACCCGCACCCCACCTCTGGGGCCCCGTGCCCGCACCCGCACCCCACCTCTGGGGCCCCACCCACACCCCACTTCCTATGTCCACAGCCCTGCCGGTCTTGCCCTTAGTGCAGTTGCCTTCTCCCTCGGCTTGACTGTTGCTCCATTGACAAGCATTATTCTAGGGGCATCCTGAATCGTGCCAGTTTTGTTAAAAAGACCCATGTGTGTAAGTGTTATATATGCATTAACTTTTTAATTTAAAGATTTGTTTATTTATTTACTTGAGTGGCAGAGTTAGGGAAGGGAAGAGAGAGATCTCACATTGACTGGTAACTTCCAAAATTATTGTAGCATCTGGGACTGGTCAGACTGATGCCAGAAGATTCATCTGGGTCTCCCATATGGCGGCAAGCCCGAGAACTTGGCTCATCATTGCTGCTGCACAGGCGCATCAGCAGGGAACTGGATCCTAAGTGGAGCAGCTGGGACTTGGGCTGGTGCTCGTATGGGATGTTGTGCCAAATGCCAGACTCCGCGAGATTAACTGAGAAATGTTTATTTTTAGAAGCAGGAAAAGTCAGAGACAGGAACTCTCCAAATGCTCATGGTAGCCAGAGCTGGATTGAGGCTGGAGCCAGAGCAGGGAGTTCAGACCAGCTAGTTGGGGGGCGGGGAATTCAGGTCAGGCCTCCTGATCGGGGGGCTGGAGCCAAATCGCTGGACATGAGGAGAGAGATGTGTCAGGAGCTGGGAGTTCAGACCAGGTCTGCTGGTCGGGGGGCTGGAACCAAATCCCTGAACATGGGGAGAGAGATGTGTCAGGAGCTGGAATGGGCCTGGGTGGGGGACCCAGCTGCAGGCTGAGCGTGTGCCAGGCTGGCACCAGGAGCCCAGGGCTCCATGCTGCTCCCGGCGTGGGAAGCTTGCTCTTGCTTTCCCTGGTCCTTGAGGCACAGTGATAGTGTTTGCTAGAGATCTGTGTGTTTTCAATGTAGCTGTCAATTGTCAATAACTCCCTTCTTAGATCTCAGAGATTTAGAGTGTCGTGTTTCTCTTTCATTTGTTTCACAGAACTCGGGGGCTTTTGTGTCAGTTTTTTTTGGTGCCCGTTATTCATTCATTGTTCAGTCTTCATGTGTCTGTATCGATAACATGCTGAGTTCCTCTTCTCAATGTCTAGTTTTGTTCATTCTTGTCAGAAATATACCTGATATGATTCTGACTTTTAAAGATTTACTTACATATTTTGAGTCACAGAGAGAGAGGGAGTGGGTTTATTCTCGGGCTGGAGAGTGTTGTGTTGGAGTGTGTGCTGCAGCTGTGGTGTCTGTGCACATCTGCCATGCCAAGGTCCAACACCATCTCACGCACACTCAGAAGGCCTGTCCACGGTTGAGTGTTGTCAGAGCCTAGCTCTCGTCCTTAGCCTCGTGTTGTGGATGTGGCAGAGGTGGGTGCCCAACGCTGGGTGCCGACGTATTTGCAAACTTGATGTAGGGTTAATCTGGCTCGTTTTTTCGTCCCTTCTTTTTCTCTTCTTGCAGTGTCTGCCTTAGAGTCTGTTTTGTTGATGTAGACACAGCAAGTCTGGCTCCCTTGGTTTCCGTGTGTGGAGAATTTTTCTCTTCAGCCCTCGTTCAGTCTGAATGTGTTTTTTGCAGTTCCTTTGCACTTTGCTGGGCGAGGCTGAAGCCAAGGGTCACTGACGCACCTGCTCACCTCAAGTTGGGGCTGCCTTCCAGGGTGGACGCTGACAGGAAGCTGGAGCTTGGGTGGTGCTCCGTGGAGAGGGTTAGCACCTTGGCCAGTGTACGCTGTCCGCCTGGGTGCCCCCGCTCTGGGTGTCCTCTCATAGAGCCAGCTGGCTGCATCATTTTTTTCAAAGTACTTTGTAAAAGTTCTATGTATTTTCATTTTCAAACAGATTTATTTATTGGAAAGACAGAGTTACACAGAGAAAGGAGAAGAAGGAAGAGAGAGATCTTCCGTAGCTTGACAACCTGCAGCTGGCTGCAGTGGCCAGGGCTGGTCCAGGTCGAAGCCAGGAGTTCCGTGTGGGTGCAGGGAGCAAACATGTGGTCACTGCTCTCCCAGATGCATTAGCAGGGAGCTGGATTGGAAATGGAGCAGCCATGACTTGAACCAGCACCCATATAAGGATGCTCACCTTACAGGTGGTGGGTTATCCTGCTCTGTCAAGGCACTAGCCTCTCATTTTTCAGTTTGAGAGAAACACAGAGATCTTGCTTAATGTACTTCAGTTCCCAAATGCCCTCAACAGCCATGTTTTGCTAGGTCAACATCAGAATGCAGAACTCGGCAAGGTCTCCCAGCTGGGGCCAGGAGCTCAGGACCTGAGCTGCCCTGGGTGCACATCAGAGCAAGGCGGATCCAGGGTAGACGGCATTTACATGTGGGATCACTGGGCACAATGCATGACTGAAGAATCCAGTGTAGGACTTGGCTGTGGCAGAGCTGCTCATGCTTCTGCCTCTTGGTGCAGATTTGCATCCTCACTGCTGCACTTCCAGTCCAGCTCCTTTCTAACGGCCTGGGCACATCGGCAGAAGATGGCCCAAATGTGTGGACTCCTGCCCACCCGTAGGGAGATCCGAGTGAAGAATCTGGCTCCTGGCTTCTGCCTGGCTGCTCGGGTTATGAGGGAAGTGAATCAGCAGATGAAGCATCTCTGTCTCTTCCCTCTCAGTAACTCCAACTTTCACATAAAGAAGTCTTTAAAGCCGATAATCAAATTTATTATTGGTAATACGTAGTCTTGCTGTGACTATTCTACTTCCTTGTTTTGGTGTTCACCTTTTTTTTTTTCTGCACTTACAGTTCTTTCCCGTTTTTTTCATATATTCATGATGGAAATCTTCATTGCATCTCTGGTGCTTGTGTGTCTGTGGTGGTGGTTGTGTCTGTGTCTTTGTGGTGATGGAAAACTTTCCTCACTGCAGCAGCCGCGCTGTGGAGGGAGTGGTGCTCGTAGCAAGTCTGGGGGCGCCTGCTCCCAGTGGACATGCACGGCTGCGCAGGTGTGCGGGCCGTGGGTAGGGTGACAGTTGTGAGGTGCGCCTGGTGTGCACTGGTGCAGCTGCATGGATCCTCAGTAGTTTACCATCTGATGGCAAGTGGCAGCATGGCCGTGTCCTCGCCTGGGCTCTGGGTGTCCAGAGAGATCCTGGGGCAGAGCCACGGTGCAGACTGCAAGGGGTTGACTGAAACTCTCCTGCTGCTGCCCTGCTTGTGTTCCTGGCATTGGCTCATGTGGGCCTGCCCACCCAGCCTGATGCCTGGCATTTCCGTGCTCCACACTGCGACTTGTGGACTTCTGGCGCCCTTCATCAGGACAGGCAGCTGTGTGCTCATTCTCTGGTCCTTCTCTGCAGAGGAGGTGGCCAATGTTGGTCCATCCATTCCACTGTTTTCCGTGTCTGAGCCCAACATTTATGTCTGTGCTGATTTAAAAAGTCACCATTGTTGTATCCTGTGTGGTGTGTGGATCTGAAGGTCTCATGTTCTAGACTGGAGTGCTCTGGCCCTGAGTTACCCCCAAAGAGTCAGGAGTGAGAGGACTCTCCAGTCTGCTTAGATCAGTGACCAGCAGAACCAGCAGGAAAGTGGGGCCAGTGGACAGCAGGTTATGCTGGCAGGAAAAACCTCAGCGAATCTGCAGAGTGGATTAATAGTCAGGTTTTTATTATGGTGGCAGTTTTGGAGGCTAGAGAAGAATAACAAACTGCATTGGCATGTAAAATGGCTAAATTCTAGGCTAACTTCCTGTAGCACCCTGAAGACAATGCGTGCTTGACCCAGCATGTCATAGCCACGTCAGGTTGCCCCCCGCTCCTGGGAGTGCTGCGCACTGGGCTTCTTTCCATTTGCAGTCTAATGTGATGTGCCTCCCAAATGTCCCTGGTTGCACACTGGGAGTGGGGTGACTGGGCTGAGTTAGCTCCAGTGGATGCTGCCTTGCTCTTCAGGACAGTCGTATCAGTCCTTCTGAACATCCCTGTCCTGGGGAAGAGTTGGGACTGGCTGCCCCGTTCCTGTCCCTGCAGGGCTGTCCTTTCTCCTTTTTTTGAAAGGGTCACTGTTCTGATTCATTTGTAGGAGCTCTGTCGTCAGGAAGTGGGCCCTGACTGCATGAACAGTGGGGAGGAAGCTGAGGATGGGCGTTGGTTGAGGGCCTGTGACTGGGTAGGCACTAGTGCCTGTTGGTGTGGGTGTGGCCCTGCCTGCCCACAGGGGACACCGCTCTCCTGTACCATTCCCCAGCTCCTCGTGTATGCGTGCCAGCTGCTCTTGGTTGGTTTCCTTACTATGCCTGTTTGCTGCTGTCTTGTGTGGCGGAGGTTAAATAGCTTCGTGTAATATAAGCCTGTTTCCTTCCCCGTCACTACCTCACTGGAGTGCTTAGGAGCACGCCAAAGTACACTACCACTCAAGGAAGAGCACGGAAAAGCAGAGGTACCCAACACACTCCTAGCAGGACTCCCGGGACAAGGGCAGGATGGGGCTGGAGTCTTCCTGTGTAGCTGCAGGAGTTAGTCTGGAAATGCTCTATGGAGAGAGATCCCAGGTGCATGAGGAGGGCAGACGCAATCAGGCTTGCCTCTGCATGCGGCTCACACCTCTAGAAACTTGGAGGGGAACCAAACAGGATGTAGCTGAAAGAGGTTTTAAAAAGATGCCGTTTATGCAGAGACTCATGATTTGAATGACAGGATTGTTGCCTTATCTTCTCTGTGTAGCGATGATTCCAGAACATTTCCCCTCAGAAACATAATGAGATTCTCTGTGGAACTTGTGATCTGCAGTGAACGTGGATGTGAGAGTCTATGAGAGGTCATGGGAGGAGTGCAGGAGTGCCGCATTGGAAACATTGAGTGAGTGTGGAGCTGCCAGAGGGAGCGTTGGCAGTCAGTGAGTGGGGCGGGGTGGGATGAGCGTCCACTGTATGTGCTGTCGGGGGTGCTCCTGTGATGGCTGGCAGATGGGGTGGATGCCCATCAGGGCAATAGTAGGTTACTTCTTGTAAGGACATAGAGATGAGGATCCCAAGTTTAGCCATCCTGGAATCCTGTGGAATATGTACTGCAGAGTCGTTTAGAGGAATTTGCATTGTATCATGCTTTATTATTTTAAAAAGTAGATTCAAGATTTAAAGTACCAACACAAAATTGTGAAATGTGGAAGAAAATGTTGGAAGTTATTTTCTAGTGTCTTGAAGGGAGGAAGAAGGCATGCCTCTTGGACCTGGACGTAGGCCTGGGAGCCCAGAGAAACGCAGAAATTTATTATTCAGATAAGTAACGAAGTACAAGAACAGGAGTACTGGGGAGGGTGCTGAGTGTGTCAGGGTAACAGGAAGTGAGGGTCAGGAGTACTGGGGAGGCTGAGTGTGTCAGGGTAACAGGAAGTGAGGGTCAGGAGTACTGGGGAGGGTGCTGAGTGTGTCAGGGTAACAGGAAGTGAGGGTCAGGAGTACTGGGGAGGGTGCTGGGTGTGTCAGGGTAACAGGAAGTGAGGGTCAGGAGTACTGGGGAGGGTGCTGGGTGTGTCAGGGTAACAGGAAGTGAGGGTCAGGAGTACTGGGGAGGGTGCTGAGTGTGTCAGGGTAATAGAAAGTGAGGGTCAGGAGTACTGGGGAGGGTGCTGAGTGTGTCAGGGTAACAGGAAGTGAGGGTCAGGAGTACTGGGGAGGGTGCTGGGTGTGTCAGGGTAACAGGAAGTGAGGGTCAAGAGTATGGGGAAGGTACTGAGTGTGTCAGGATAACAGGAAGTAAAGGGTCAGGAGTACTGGGGAGGGTACTGGGTGTGTCAGGGTAACAGGAAGTAAAGGGTCAGGAGTACTGGGGAGGGTGGGAAGTCGTTATGTGTACCCAGCTCTTTGTGCTCTAGGCAGGGTCCTTACACAGACTGGCTGTGCCTCTGTCTGGCAGGTATGCGTCATTGCCCCCTGGGATGTCATGGGCAGCTATATCTCCCTTTGCTGCCTCCATGAACAGTGCCACCTTCCTTGGGAGCTGTGTGTGTGTTGATGGTTATGTACGCGCATGGATGTTTACACGTGTGCCTGTGTGCTCTGCGCATGTGGTCGTCACCCTGCGCTTCACTAGCTCCTCTGTGCTGGTGTCTGCTGGCAGGCTTTTGCTGAGCTCACTTCAGAGGGCCCTGCTGCCCACACGGAATGCCTTCCAGAAGCTGCTCTGCCTGCTGGGCCTGTAGTGGACGGACTGTGGGACCCTTCAGGGTGTTCACTCCATGCGTCTGTGTGTTTGGACCCAGTCATTTGCCACTGCAGGATCTAATTGGTTGTTTTCTGTTTGGTCTTTCCCTCTCAACCGTGTGTAATCAGGCGGACGGCGAGTCTGAGGAGGAGCCAGAGTCAGTGGACACGGGGGAGGAAGAGGAAGGCGGAGATGAGTCTGACTTGGTAACGCCCGCGCGTCGCGTGGTGCCTGACCGCCAAGGGCACGGAGTTCCTCAGCTTGTGTGGGGCCTGGGAGGACAGGCAGCTGTGACTGCCCTGAGTGCTGAGAAAAAAGCCTGGACCTTGGCTGGGCAGTGGGCGTAGGAGCCAGGACGTGTGCAGCAGGCCTGGCACTCACTGGGGCACACTGAGGTTGCACCTTCCGGCTGCCCAGACTGTGCGGGGCCTGTGCAGGGCTTGTGTCGCATGGCTGAGGGGAGAGGGTGGGGAGGTGGTGTCGGAAGCCTCTGGGAGTAGACGATGGGGTTGGTTGTCCACAGATCAGGGCCAGAGCATGTGGAGCTGTGCACCGAGTCTTTGGTCACCAGTGGCCAGACAAGTGTTGGGGCCAGGGCTGGGAGAGCTCCGGAGTCCCTGGAGCTGAGAGGGGCCTTGGGGCCAGGTGACCAATTGTCATTTCCACTCAGTGCTTTCCACAAGTTCTTGGCGGGAACGTGGGGCAGTGAAGATTGTTGTACGGAGGGCTGCTGGATCTGCCCGTCTCCCATGGGGTGACTGCCACGGACCAGACGCCAGCTCTGGGGCTGCATGGGAGCTGGAGGGCTCTTGGGCGTGTCTTCTCAGATTCTTCTCCCCACCTCGTGTCTCTGACATCAGCATGTGTGCTTGTGACGTGGTCAGTCAGGTCCTAGTTGAGCAACGGGCACCTGGAAGCACCTGGAATGTCCAGTGGGCCTGGCGGCTGGAGAACGTAGCTCTCTGACTGAGCTGACTTCTCTCCTACCTGAGCAGAACTCTGCAGACTGTCTGTGTGTGCCAAACTCAAATGAGGATATCATTTTCCTTGGCCTTTTTTGCTTCTAAAAGGAATGAACTTAGCGAGCTGTGTGGGGAAAGCTTGGGTATCTTTAGCCCGTGACCCAGAAATATGTCTTAGTGAGATTAACCTTCCAGTGGAGGATTGAGGTAGAACAGCATTCTTTTTGTAGGGGAGCAGCCCCTTGTCCTTTGCTTCCGGGTCCCTGGGCCCCGTGCCCTGCCTCTCAGGGACCTGCCCTTTGTCCTGTAGAGCTCCGAGTCCAGTGTCAAGAAGAAGTTCCTCCGGAGGAAAGGGAAGACTGACAGCCCGTGGATCAAGCCGGCCAGGAAGCGGAGGCGGAGAAGCAGGAAGAAGCTGAGCGCACCAGGTAGTGCCGCGTTGCTGTGTCACCCCATGGGGCCCGCAGTGTCCGAGGCTGATGGAGCTGGGGTTTAGCCCTGCCCTCTATGTGGGAAGCAAGCAGCTCAGACCTCCAGGAGGGCCCTTGCTCCCTCCCAGGCTCCCTGTAGAGCCCTTCACTTGGGGACTGGACAGAATCATTGGCCCTCTGGGTCCTGGGTCTTGGGTGCAGATTTCCCATACTGACCCTGAGCTGTATAGCAACTGTCGCCTCCTGTTCACCGCCTTGTGTTCCAGGGGTCCCTCACCCAGGAGGGCTGGGATAGTTCTAGCGTTGTTAGTACGCTGCTGCGCTGGACGGGGCACTCCGTAGGCAGGCTTAGTTGGCGAGTGCATGTACTTCACTGTGAGGCCACTGCCTGCCCCCTCCGGCCCTGTCCCCAGGCAGCCACTGCCTGCCCCCTCCGGCCCTGTCCCCAGGCAGCCACTGCCCCCTCCGGCCCTGTCCCCAGGCAGCCACTGCCCCCCCCCCGGCCCTGTCCCCAGGCAGCCACTGCCCTGCTGTGTGTCGGCCATCCACTCAGTACTTGCTGTGGTGCTGCTGAGACGGCACCACGGGGCGTCTGTTTCATTGTCCATTGCCTCTGCCTGGATGTGGAACTCTGTCCTAGCTGACTGATGGGAGGGCAGCCAGGTGCTCCCAGTGTCTTGACCACACCGAGGCTTTCCTTGTCTCGGCTCCTGTGTGAAGCCAGCTCGTCCTGCTCAGAAGCTCCCCCTGCTAGAGTGAAGCTGTCCTGTCTCCCGCTCTGCTGCCCACTGCCTTTCTTGACAGCTGCTCCTGGGTGAGCTGCTGGGCTGCACATGGAAGCTGCTCGGGCCTGCTGGCCAGGCGGGTCAGGGAAGGCCTCAGCTACCTGGTGAGCAGCTGCCTGGCATGTTTTGCAGGTGAACAGTGTAAAGGGGTTCGGGTAATTCACAGGTGGTTTTGCTCCATGATTCATGCTGCCTGTGCTCTGAACTGCCTGGTCATCTGTGGTCCCACAGGCTCTGCAGCCTGGCCCCTGCGTCCAGCCCATGGTCCACTGTGTCGCGCGTGCTGGGAGATGCCAGCCACCTGCTCTGGACTTTTTCTCTGTTGCATTTTCTGGAGCCTTGGGTGGCAGCCAGGGGGTCTGTTCCTGTCCTACCAGCAGCACAAAGTTGTAGCCTCTTTGTAGGGTCGCGGACTGTGCCTCAGTGGTGCTTTTCCTCTGCCCTGTCTGGTGACCGTGAGCTCAGCGGCTCCTGGGGCACCTTGTCCTGCTGCACGGAGCATGGGAGGTCAGCACATCCCGTGTGGCTTTCGTTGTGGCAGCACCTGTGTGCTGGGCCAATGGCACTGGGGGATTGCAGACTCCATCTTCGGTAGGTTGAAGCCAGGATCCTGGAACTCCATTCAGGTCACTCAGGAGTGGCAGGGTCACCATCCTTGGAGAGTTGTCTGCTGCCTCCAGGGTGTGTGGTGGCAGAGCCAAGTCAGAGACAGGGCAGCCAGGCTTTATCCAGAATTGTGATGGCAATGAGTGCCAGAGCAGTGGTCTAGGTACTCCAGCTCCGGTGTGCATGGGGCCCCGGGCAACTCCTGTGTGCACGCAAGTGTGCATGGGGCCCCGGGCAGCTCCTGTGTGCACGCGGGTTTGCACGGGGCCCTGGGCAGCTCCTGTGTGCACGCGGGTGTGCACGGGGCCCCGGGCAGCTCCTGTGTGCACGCGGGTTTGCACGGGGCCCCGGGCAGCTCCTGTGTGCACATGGATGTGCACGCTGGTGTACATAGGGCTGCTGTTCTCCAGGCTGGTGGAAGTGCAGTATAGGGCATGTATTGGAAGTCATGTGCTTGGTGAAAGTTGTGTAATTAGCATGGATGACTCGTGTTTAGAGGTGGCTGTGGTCAGCCTCCTGCACGTAAGTGCCCATTTCTGCTGGTTTCTTTGTGGGAATGCCTTGACCATCCTTAAGATCCAGCGGCTGCATTACTGTCAGGCTTCCTTAGCGGTGTGGGCAGGTACAGGCTAGCCTGTGCCACTACCCACATGTGGCAGTTCCTGCACTTTGCCCTTGCCGGCTGTGGAAGCAGTGGGGCTGGCTCCTATGCAGTGCTGCCCCCGGGCCTCTGCCAGCAGCACAGCACACAGCCGTTCCTGGGGATCCGCGTCGGCCCCATCTGCCAACACCATTTTCCCAGCAGCAATGCCTGTTTGGGGTTGCATTCATCAGCTGGGCTTTCAAACCTGCAAATTAGAGTTTTCTGTGTTATATCACAATACAGCCATGCTCTGGGTTACTTGATCAGATTTCTACGGCTGGTATAACAGAGAAGTGTGCTAAACTGTCAGGGGGCCTCAGCTATCACTGCAGCTGGGCCCCCTCGTTGTTGTATGGGTGTGGCAGCCTGTAACACTGTCCCAGATGAGAGCAGCCTGGTGTGGGTCTCGGTGTGTGTGGATGCAGGGATGGGTCAGCCTTGGCTGGGTACAGGGGCTCCCTCACACTGAGTGTTGTTTGTGCAGGTGCTGAGCCGTATAAGTCGTCCTCTGGCAGCACAGAGCAGGTGGCGCCTGGGGACAGCGCAGGGTATGTGGAAGTCTCGTTGGAGTCCCTGGATCTCCATGTCAAGGGGAGTCTGTCTTCAGCAGAAGGTGAGGCTGGGTGTTACATGGAGACACCTGTGTGTGTCACCCTTCGCCCTGAGCAGGGAGTTTCCTGAGTATGACTTAAGCTGCATCCACCAGGTCACTTTGTATCAAGGTGACGGAGCAGGAATGGTGGAAACTTCCAGAACAGAGCGGCAGGGGTTCAGTGACTGCTGGTTCTTCCCCGAGTGGGGCAGCAGCATGGTGGTCTCAGGTTCCATGCAGCTGTGCCTCGGGGCTTTGCCGGTGCTGAGTGGCTGCTGGGTGTGCGAGTGCTGTGCTCCCACCGGGAGTCCTGGCACCCCGTTTCCTCCTTGCCCTCTTCCTCTCATGCAGCAGAGCAGTGTATTTGACATGTCAGGCACAGCTCTGGAGTGCTGTGTGCTCCATGTGGTTCTGTGAGAACAGACCCTGAACTACTGCCCAGGCCCTGTGGCTGCCACACTAGGTTCCTCCATGTTATTTAGTAATTGTGACTGCAGCTCAAGACTTGGAGCTTAGGCTTGTCCATCCGAGAAATGAGAGTTCCTTGTTTGGTTAGTAGGGCAGATGCCTCCTCATTGCCACCTTGCGCGTCTGTGTCCGAGCAGAGACCAGTGCTTATGCTGTCTGGGCTGGTGTGTTAGCTCGGAGTTCTCGGGAGCTGGACTGGAGCCGGGTGGCTCAGCAGCACAGGAGAGGCTGTTTCCTGCCCCCACCCAAGTAATCCAGACGGGCAGTGGGCTGAGGCAAGGGAGAGGCAGGGCAGAGGTTTCTTCTGGCTCCTGTGGTCAGCCAGCTGGGTCCATCTGAAGCTGCTGGGGCTGCTGGACTGTGCTTTCACTGTGGAGTCAGTGCATGGAGGAGCGGCAGCGTGGCTCACTGCTTAGCTCTAGGATCGGGGAGCTCTGCCTGAGGAGGTACAGAGCTGTGCTTCACTGCACTGCTACACACCTCAATAGGACTGAGCTTGTGCCTTGGACCTAGGAGACAGTTGACACCAAGACCAGGAAATCTCCCTGCATCTTCACTTGTGGCCTGCTCTTGGGTCTGCAGTGTTGAGCTTGAGCTGTCTGACAGCAGCCGGCACGGGAGTTTAGGGCCCTGAGGGGCAAGCTGGGGCAGAAGTTGGCTTTGATGTGGGGAAGATGTGGCTGAGCCTACTGACTGCAAGACACAGGAGACACACATGCATACAATATGGATACACACATGCACACACTTATACATCCATACAGGTACATGTATGCGCATACATCACAGATATGTATCGCACGCTCACACGCATCTGTGTGCGCAATACACACACACTTATACAGCCACACAGGTACATGTATGCGCATACATCACAGATATATAACACACATGTCCACACACATCTGTGTGTGCAATACATATACACTCTTATACAGCCACACAGGTACATGTATGCACACACATCACAGATATGTAACACACATGCCCACACGCATCTGTGTGCGCAATACACATACACACTTATACAGCCACACAGGTACATGCATGCACACACATCACAGATATGTAATTCACACGCCCACACACATCTGTGTGCACAACACAATACACACATGTGCACAGACACACCAGTGTGTGCAGTACACACATGTGCGCACACAGAAGTATGTACATATCTGTGTGCGTAATGTACACACAGGCACACATACACATGTAGGCACACAGTGTGCATAACATGTACATGCACATAGACACACACCTGTGCATACAATACACATACATGTGCACTCAGACACGTGTGCAACATGCACGCGTGTGCACAAGGCACACATCTGTATGCATAATATAAATATGTGTGCACACACAAACACACTTACATATTCACACACATGGTACATGCATGCACGCACACGTGTCCTGAGTCTGGGAAACGGGTGAGCTACATGGTGCTGTCTCTTTGGGACAGGTCAGGGTAGCAACCAGGCATGGCTTGCCCGTCCACCGTTAAGAGTGGCAGTGCCCCTCCTGGAGGAGGTGAGACAGAGGCAGGTGCAATCCCACTGTCCTAGTTATGGGATCTATGTAGGCCAAGGCCGAGGTCACGTGTCAGAGACCCCAGCCAGGGGTTACCCCTGAGCCTCGAGGCCGTCTCGCAGGAGTCGCAGGCAGGCTGCAGCAGGACCTGCACAGCTGCTGCTGTCTTGTGCTGGCCACCCCATGCTGTGCATCCTGCAAGTGCTGAGCTGGTCTTGTCCCCTGAACGTGAGTGCTGACTGGAAATAGCCTTGCTTTGTTGGCTTTCTGAGGCTCTGTGACTGCTCAACCTTCCTGGGCTTGCTCCAACAGGACATGGTGGGAAGCCAGGAGTGCTGGGCTGAGCTTGGCAGCTGCCCGCTGCTGCCTCCGATGTGTGTGTCAGAGGAATCCAGAGTGGGGAGCAGGCAGTGTGTTGGGGGGTGTCTGTGGCCACCTGTCCCGGAAGTGTTCTTCCAGAGGCCAGTGAGAGTTCTGTGTCATGGTTAGTGCTTGAATCGTTGGGTTCCCTCGGGCCTCTGCTGTCCAGGAAGCTTCATGGCCCTGGCCTTGAGCAGCAGCAGCAGTGTCTGGGGTGCCAGTCTCTGCGCACCTTCACAGCTGGCCAGGGCTGGTCAGGCTGGGGCCATGGCCCTCTGGGCTCTTGGCCATGTTTGCTGGGACACTTGTGGTCAGGGGTTAGCCTGGTTCTTCTGCCGACTTTTCTCTCGTTTCCCCTCCTCTTCCTGCAGATGAGGGTGCGATCTCCTTGGACTCTGGGTGAATAATAGTTTAAATAATGAGTGGTTACGACAGTCTTCCAGATTGTGCTGTCATTCTAAAGCAAATGAAACAAGTACAGTTTTGACATGTTGTGCCTTTTGTGTGAGGACCTAGAGGTTTTCATGCTGCTGTTGGAAGGTCCAGCTTCTCTCTTTCGAGCTCCCCATGGATGGATGCTCCATGTCTGGGCCTTGTCCTGGCCAGGCATCCCCTGGGCCCCGAGTGCCTGTGGCATGTGGGGCTGGCATGAGGTCACTACCAGGAATATTAACTGACTTTCCAAGGCCAGGGTCCCGCAAGCTCATGCCTGTCTGTGTGACTCTAGGGCTGGCCAGTGGTCCAGATGCACTGGAGACAGACGGCCTTCAGGAAGTGCCGCTGTGCAGCTGCAGGATGGAGACCCCCAAGAACCGCGAGATCACCACTCTGACCAACAGCCGGTGCATGGCAACCGAGAGCGTGGGCCATGAGGTGAGACGTTCACTTTCACTGGAGCTGCCTATGGCCGGTCAGTGCCCTGCAGCTGTGCTCTCTTTGCTCAGCCCCCAACCTGGCTGCCCTTCCCCCAGGGGTAGTGTGGGTGCAGCTACAGGGCCAGGGGTCCTCAGCGCACTGGTGAAGCACCCTGATGGAGGCAGCCATGTCAGCCTGTGGGGATGGGGTGGAGCTGGTTGGGTGCAGGCTGTCCAGGCCTGGCTGGGCTTCAGGGCAGGGTGGGTCTGCATGCTGGTCCCATGAGTGGGTGGTCACCCTGTAATCATTGTGACTTGGTCTGGGTGGTATGCTCTCTATCTCCACTCCTTCCCCAGCAGGGGTGATGTGTAGGCGGGCCCAAAGGGGGCTCATTGTCTGAGAATTGTTCCAAGTGTGTTGAGAGATCTTCGTGGCCGCACGTCCTCTGAGCCACCCTCAGCTGCGGCCCGAGGCTCCTGTGGTTCTTTTTTGTTGTTATTGTTGTTATTTTTTATTGATTACATTGCATTATGTGACACTGTTTCATAGGCTCTGTGATTCCCCCAACCCCTCCCCTTCCCCTCCCCCCATGGTGGATTCCTCCACCTTGTTGCAGTATTACAGTTCAAATTCAGTCAAGATTGTTTCATTGCAAGCATAGAGTCCAGCATCTTATTGTCCAGTTAAATTCAACGGTTTGTTGGGGAGACCATCTCTGGTCTATAAACTATTAACTGCTGAATGCTAAAATGAAAATAGTCACAAGACAGCTGAATAGTACCCTATAGCCATTTTAAGGTGTATAGCAGCCGGTTCTGTGTATAAACCAAAATTGAAATGTCAATGAAGTAGTCAGAGGATGCAGTTAAGAACTTGCATTTTTAAACGTATTTGTTACTCAATATCATGTCAATTAATTCCATAATGTTGTAAATTGATGTTGATGTTATGTTGTGGCTTTTAAGTGATTGGGATGGTATTCTGCCAGCTCCTGTGGTTCTGTCCTTGCTTGCTCATGTGTCAGTTGAGTCATTTTTGTAAAGTGGTCTGTCTCCACCTTGAGGAGGGGTAAATGCTGCTACCTTTACCAGTCTTGAAAATACTGAGTGGGTTCTGTCACCTTTGCAAGTTAAAGACTTGTGCTTTTGTTGGTGTGTAGGTATACTTACTTATTTGAAAGGTAGAGTGGCAGAGATGGAGAGAGCAATGTTGCATTTGCTAGTTCATCCCCCAGGTGGCTGCAACGCCTGGGGAGCCAGGAGCCAGGAGCTTCATCCATTTCTGCCTGTGGGCACAGGGGCCCCAGCACTGCTCTCCTAGACACATTAGCAGAGGTGAATGGAGGTAGAGCAGCCTGGACTCAGACCTGTACCCGTGTGGGGTGCCAGCATCACAGGTGGTGGTGTAATCACTGCCTGGGTGACACCTCCGACCCTCCTAGCACTTGTTGTGGAGCGATGGTGAGGTCATGGGCATCACTCACCTGGCAGGTGTAAGTCTTGGTCCTGTTGTGGTGGATATTCATGGCCCCATCCCAGGTCATTTGATTTCCTTGGGGATGGAATAGGAGCCCAGTGTGCACCGGCCCGCATACCGTGCTGCTTCTTCCTTCAGCATCTGCTTCAAGCTGGCTGTGGGATTCTCCACTTGGGCTTAGGAAGTTGGCCTGCGTAAGCAGGCAGCTGGAGTCCAACTGGAAGCAGAGCTGGAACGCCTGTGCAGGCAGTGGGACATGGGGTGCCGGGGTCCCCCACCGTGACCACTGCCATGCCTTGCCGCTGTTTCTGAGGATCATGAGGCCCTAGACTTCCTGTGTGCACAGGAGACTCCTCTGAGCGTGGACATGTGGAGGGTGGTCTCGCCTGTGCCTCCTTCCTAGGCGTTGCAGTATGGGTCCTTCCCAAGCCCAGGGGGGATTGTCACACCTCTCTGCGACCTCCTTTCCAGCTCGCCGTTCTTACCTCTGCCTCTGTGCCTGGGGATCTTCCTACTGTAGCTGAAGAACCCACTTGTCCTGATTGGCCCCTGTTCCCATCCCACAGGGCAGCGTTCTGCATAAAGAATGTATACTTGCCCTTGAATGTTTCAGATCAGCTCTTGACCCCGAGCCAAGGCCGTCACTCTGAATGTTTTGTCTGCCTGGGCTGAGCTCACGGAGGTGCCGGCAGGGTCTTTGAAAACGCTCCTAGGTGAGCCTAACAGCCAGTGCCTGTGGTGTCCATGAGTCCCCTGGCTGACGGGTGACTCTGGGGAAATGCTGGCTATGACTGCGCCTCCATTGTGTCTGGGGTGCATCCTCGGTCCCATGTCAGGTTCTCCGAGTAGTTTGTCATCCGTTAGCAAATTGTGTCCCAGCCGTGTCCCAGCTGTTCACCTGGAAGCCTGGGGCTTCTGGACCCCAGAGGCTGTGTGTGTGACGTGTCCCCAGGAAGCCTTGGCACTTTCTCGCTTGTTTTGGGGCATTTGTAGCCCCTGTCACTCTGTTCTCTGTGGAGCCATTGGACTGACTATTGGAGAGTCATTTGTGGCCTAGCCTTGCAGACGAGCAGCCAGCATAGCCCCTGTGCATCCTGGTCCTTTAGGACCCTCAGGCCTGGATCCCTGGGCACACCCTAGACTCCTTAGCCTTTGTCCTGCTGTGGGCACGGCTACTCTGGCTGCTGAGGCCCATGGTGCTGTTCCTGGGGCTGGCTTGAGCTGGCCTGGCCTTCCTGGCATGGGCACATGCCTTTTGTTTGCTCCCCAGCCCAGACCCTCCCAGTCACGCTGAATGTGGTCACAGATCTGCTATTTTCTGCAGGCTGTGTGGATGGTGGGTCCCTGCACCAGGACCAGCAGGTGCTCCACACGTGCCGTAGTGGGCTAATGCTCACATGTGGGGCCGGCGCAGGGCTGTCACTGACCGCTTGTGTGTCTGCCTGCAGCTGGGACGCTGCACGAACAGCGTGGTCAAGTACGAGCTGATGCGCCCGTCCAACAGGGCGCCGCTCTTGGTGCTGTGTGAAGACCATCGGGGCCGCATGGTGAAGCACCAGTGCTGTCCTGGCTGCGGCTACTTCTGCACGGCGGTGAGTCCGGCATACCCGGGGCCTCTTGTGTCCCCTGCACGGCACCTGCCCTGTGCGACATCCACCAGCTGTGGTCCATGTCAGACCGCCCTGGTGCCTTGTGACCCCTTTGCTAGCTGTTGGCTTCTCAGCATAGACAGATTCCCGTGTCCCATTCCCTCCCTCCTGCCTGGGAGCCTGGGGCCTCCGGAGGTGAGGCGGCTGGGGAGCCTGGGCGCCGTCTGCCCCTTTACACGATGTGGAACCTCCTGTCAGTGGAGAGAGCTGCAGTTGCTTCTGGGACCCTGAGGATGGGTTCCTCCCCTGTGGAGTATACACATGTGCACGAGCCCCTTGCCTGCAGCTTCAGGTGCCCTGCAACCCACTGTGGCTCCGCACCCAGAGTGTCCACTTGAACCTTCTCTCTGCGTCTCCTCCTCCATGATGTACTGCAGCTCTCTGCAGGAACTCTCTCCCTCCTGCTAGCCCCTCCCACACCTGGCCATCTCCGACATCCTCCTCCCGACTTCCTGTCTCATTAGCCCTCGGAAGATGGGCTCCTGTCTTGTGTGCAGCCTCTTGCTTGGTCAGAATGGCTGGGGAACTTGGGGACAGGACGGGACAAGGCATGCCACTGGCCTCTGGGTCAAGGTTGGACCTGCGTGGGCTGCTTTGCCAAGCCTGGCTTCTCCTTCCTACATGGTGCTGGGCAGCCAGGCCTGGGCCCCTGCAACCTGTCCTGCCTGGCCTCACTCCCAGATTTGGCCCATTGCTTAGTCTGACTGGACTTTCCTCTTCCTACATTGTAGGGCAACTTCATGGAGTGTCAGCCTGAGAGCAGCATTTCCCATCGTTTCCACAAAGACTGTGCCTCTCGTGTCAACAATGCCAGCTACTGTCCTCACTGTGGGGAGGACACCTCCAAGGCCAAAGAGGTGACAATAGCCAAGGCCGACACAACCTCCACAGTGACTCTGGCCCCTGGGCAGGAGAAGAGCTCAGCTGCAGAAGGCCGAGCGGACACCACCACGGGCAGGTATGGGCCTGTGGGTGTTGGCTGGAAGGAGTGCTGCAGCCAGGTTTCCTGAGTGAGCGTCTGATCATGGGGTGCAGTAATTCCTGTACCAGCTCAGGGCCATGGTGAGAGTCTGACAGCTAGGAAACACAAAGCTACTGGAGGCTGGTGTCCATGCACCTCTGTCAGTTTGGTTGAGCCGAGTCTCGTGGCTGTTGTGGCCAGTGTAGCATAGTCCCCTCAGCACCTGGACACAGCTGGAACGAAAATGCCAGCTCTCCCCATATTCCTGGCTCCAACTAGAGACACCTAGTGGTATTCCTGAAGGAATGTGCTAGAAGGAGTTGGGGAGCCCTGAGGGCTCACGAGAGTTGGCAGATCAAGATAAAGCACCACCAGATGTCAGGAGTTCCACCCGCCTGTCCCCGCCTGTGGCATCCTACTGGAAAATAAAGAGAGGACAGAGGGCAGGTAAGATCCACAAATAAAGGGTAAAGAACTTGGTAACCATGCTGATTTGAAGAAAATCTCATTGAAAGTTGCTTAAAACACACTCAAATCTGGTGCCATTGGCTGCTTCCTGGGTATCTGGGCCTCCTCCTATGAGTCCAGTCTTATGGAGTGTCCCATGTGGGGGTGCCATGAACCTGCGAGCCAGGCTTGCTAGCACACACCTGAGCATGTGGTCTGGAGTGAAGAGGAGGCTGCATGGATTATGAACATAAAACAGTGATAGACTGCAAGTATCTGCTGTGGGTAGTGTGTGTGAGCTCACTGTGGTGGACTGTGTGTGAGCTCGCTGTGGTAGATTGTGTGTGAGCGCACTGTGGTGGATTGTGTGTGAGCGCACTGTGGTGGATTGTGTGTGAGCGCACTGTGGTGGATTGTGTGTGAGCTCATTGTGGAACAGTGTGTGTGAGCTCGCTGTGGTGGATTGTGTGTGAGCTCACTGGTACAGTGTGTGTGAGCTCATTGTGGAACAGTGTGTGTGAGCTCACTGGTACAGTGTGTGAGCTCGCTGTGGTGGACTGTGTGTGTGTGTGCGCAAGCGTGCATGCACATGGACATGTGTACTCTGGGTGGGTAGCCATGTGCTTTTGGCAAGTTGCTGCCTTCCTCTTCCCCACAGTGCTATAGGGTCGTTGCTCTCCGAGGATGACAAGCCGCACAATGCAGCCGCCCAGACGGTTGAAGGCTTCGATCCCACAGGACCTACTGGGCTCACCAGGCCCAGCTTAGGGTTTTGCCAGGGACCTGGAAAGGAAACCTTGGAGAGTGCGTTGATTGCCCTGGACTCGGAAAAGTAAGTGTGGCCTAAGTTCCAGGGTTGCCTGGGGGCCATGGGCTGCTGCCCACTGAGCAGAGCCTTGTCTGGGGGCCGTGCGGATCATCAGGACACCACGTTGTGCTGAGAGCAGATGAGATCACTTTGAAGCGCCCCTGTGAGGGAGGGCCTTCTGCCAGTGCACTCCTCTCCCTTTGGTCGTGTTCCCTGGCTGGGCAGTGCAGGGATTCGGCCAGGAACCCTCCAGCTTGTAAATGTAGCCACTCTTCTTGTGGCCCATTGGTTCCTGGGTCCTCCTGTCCCTGGGCCACATTGCTCTCCTGCATGAGCCAGGGGCTCCCGGCGGGGCAAGAAAACTCAGGGCTTGCCCAGCAGAGGCTTCCCACACTGCCTCCATCCTGTCTGTCTGTCTGAGCCTCGCCCTGTGGACTGTTGGGAGGTGGCCCTGACCAGGCCGGCCCTGTCCTGGTTGTGTCCTCCCTGTCCCTCAACTGTCAGCCTAGCTCTTGACTGACACATGAGCATGCCTGATCCCACTTTGCTGCCTGGAGAGGTGATTGTCCTCAGGCCTGGGCCTTGTGCTGCCATGCTGGGCGTTCCTTGGCAGCCCTCAGGACCTCATTGGACCTTCTCCTTGGATGAGGGTGATGGCACCCCGGTGCTTCCCATAGCCCATGGCGCAGCAGCTCGGCAGTAGGTGAGGGAGATGCCAGCTCTGGCTGGGTGTTGCATCTCACCCAGACAGGTCTGGCCTGTTAGCGCCGGCTGCTTTCTCGTGAGACCTGTGGACTGGGTTCGAGCCTGTGCTGTGCTTTTCCGCAGACCCAAGAAGCTGCGCTTCCACCCAAAGCAGCTGTACTTCTCTGCCAGGCAAGGGGAACTGCAGAAGGTGCTGCTCATGCTGGGTGAGTGTGGGCCCTCAGGTGCCTCTGCAGGAGCTCACAGAGCCCGTGGTCGGTGCCCCCAGCTCACTGTGCAGCCCTGGCACACTGGCTGGGGACCCGGCTGCCCCCGGCACACTGCCTGATGCTAGACTCTTTTAGTGGCTCATGGCAAAGGAAGTATTCTCCAGGAGTTGTTTAATGTGTGAAGAGGAGTTCAGTGGAGGAGAAACAAGGATGCCAGAGAAGTCAGATGGGGCTGGGAACAGCTGGGATGTAGGCAGAGCTCAGTAGTGCGCCGAAGCTTGGCTTGTTATTCCCGTGCTAACCCTGGAGCCTTCCCTGGGCTGCCTGCTCTCTGGGTTCCCAGCCAGGCTAGATCTTCCTGAGCCAGGGGGTTAAGGCCAGAGGTTCTTTGCTTGACAGCAAATCCTGAAGGAAGCAAAATAATTTGCTCTCAAGGAAGGTTGGGGGAACTCTGACCAGCAAGGCACCACACCACTGTGTGTGGCTTCCTTGTGGCCCAGGCACAGCTAGAATTGTGTCCACACAGGCCAGGTGCTCTTTGTCAGACATCCTAGGGGCCCTGCCCCATGGGATGTGACTGCCTGTGGGCCAGTTCTCCCCTGCTGTTGCCTTGAGGGCCCAAAGCACAGACACTGAAGGGAGGTGGAGGGTCATTTCTCACAGAGCTCCCCATGAAGGCAGTGTGTGGGGACTGGCAGCAGGGCAGGACCCACCCATCAATGGAGTGCGGTCGACCCTGGCCTGCTGCCAGACCTGCCACTTACTTGTCCATGGGGGCATTTGCCAAGTGGTGTCCTGGCTGTAGCGGCAATAATTTGTAACATCGTATTCGTTCACAGTTGATGGAATTGATCCCAACTTCAAAATGGAGCACCAGAGTAAGCGGTCCCCACTGCACGCTGCGGCGGAGGCTGGCCACGTGGACATCTGCCACATGCTGGTTCAGGTGCGGCCTGGCTTCCTTTATTCTCATCTCTGTGGAAGAGAGCAGGTGTGTGGCTCTGGGCGTCAGGCCTGCCCACGCTTGCTGTGGCTATGTCCAAGATTCCAGCGTTGACTGACCTCCTACTGCGGCAGCAGAGGGCCCAGCCCCAGGACACACCCTGCTCCCCAGCTTGACTGTGATGAGGTCTCCTAGTCTAAGTCAACATTTAGAGTGCACCGTGATTATCTGATTATGTGAATTCCTTCTTTTATTTCTTCGTATTTTATTTGGAGAGGAGTCTCATCTCTGCTGCTTTACTCTGCAGTTGGCCACAAGAGCCAGAACTAGGCCTCAGTGTGGGACTCCCACAGGAAGGGCAGGAAGCTCCCGGTGTGGGCCAGCAGGGAGCTGGGTCAGAAGTGCAGCAACCAGGCCTCACCAGCCATTCTTGGGTGGGCAGTGCGCGTACACTGTCTCTTGGAATTGTATCCTGGGTGATATGTTCAGTGTGTTAGCCACTGGGTAATCTCTGCTTCCTGCTAACCTCCTCTCATCTTTGGGGTATTTGTAGTCTGTGTTTGTCAGACCTGTGGGTGCTGTGGGCCCAACTCCGGAGTGGTCCCCCTGGCCTGGCTGCCTTCCAACTCCAGCCTACCACCTGCACTGAATACTGAGTCCGTCCTAGCCTGTGTGTGACAGTCTGGGCTCACTGAGACTCTAGCCTGTGACACGGACTTTCAGAGCCAGAAGCCTAGAGCTTCCTCTGGGTCTCCCACGTGGGTGCAGGGTCCCAAGGACTTAGGCCATCTTCCACTCTTCCCTGAAGCATTAGAGGGATTGGAAGTGAAGCTGCTGCATGTAGGGTGCCTGTATTTGTCCTTGAAACCCTCTGCCTGGGGGCCCAAGTCTTGCTTGTAGAGGAACAGCTCCCTTGGGGCACTGAGATTCTCACTGTCAGGGTTGCCTACACTGTGCCTGCATTGGCCTGGTGTCCGCTTGTGTCCTCCATGGTGTACACACCAGCTTGCTTAGCCTATAGCATCCACCCTTCTTACCTGGCTTCTTTGTTGTCAGTGCCGGGGCCTCTTCCTTAGCATGCAGGCTGCCAAGAAGGCACTCCTGACATGGGTGCAGGCTGGAAATCTGGGAGACCCCCAGTGCCCAAGCCCTTGCCAGGCTGTCCCTCTGCCTTGAGTATGGATGGTCTGCAGTGTGAGTCTTTGCTCATCTGAGAAGGTGAATCCTGCCCGTCACAGAGCATACACCATCCTCCTGCTGCACTGCTTTTCTGTTGTGGACTCAGTTCTGGGGCTTGTGCTCAGTTCTGAGAGTGGCACGTGCTGGTAGCCAGCATCCCTCACTGCTACCCTGTTGCTTCCATAGCATTAGCCATTTGGTGTAAAGTCTGGCTGCTTCTCTGGTCAGCAAACACAGGACTGACATGGCTGATGCAGGTGGCTTTCTCAGGACATTCCATCTATCTGCTCAGGCAAACATACTGCAGGCATTTGAATGGTCCTCTCATTTTATTTATCTGAAAGGTAGATTTACAGAGGAGGGAGAGGCAGAAAGAGGTCTTCCATCGCTGGTCCCTCCCCAGATGGCTATAGCGATTGGAGCTCAGCTAACCTGAAGGGAGCCTGGAATTCCATCTAGGTCCCCACTGGGCTGGCAGGGGCCCAAGTGCTTTTCCAGGTGCTGCTGAACTGGCTGTCAGCTTTGAAGGCCATGGCTAACCCACTGTGCCGCAGCACTGGCTCCTGTCCTCTCCCTGTAACAGGTCATCCCAGTACAGCTCAGCAGATCTTCCATTAGTCCTTGTCAGGGGCTCAGTGACATCACGCATGGCCCAGCTGCAGTCTGGGACGCAGTGACATCACACATGACCCAGTGCTCATCTGACTGGGCTGCTAAGTGGGGAAGGTCTGGCCTGTTCACCCCTTTAGGATGTGTCAGATCAGCTGTTGCACAGGTCATGCCCAAGGCAAGAGTCCAGTCTGAAGCTAGCCCGTCCCACCTAGGTGCCCCTGAGGAAGCTCAGGGCCCCGTGGAGGAGCCTAGGGTTTTGTTGCTGGCTCCACCAGCCTAGTGACAGGGCTCTTCCCAAGTGTGGATGGGACACTTGGGCCACAGTCACTTGAGACCAGCTCTTGGGTGCCCCCTCCAGAGTCAGCTCTGGAAGGCCCTGGTAGCTTGCCATGCTTCTGACATGCCTTGCTCCTGGAGAGGTCAGCACGGTAGGGGCCTGCTCCCCGCCTGTCTTCAGGTAACCAGGGTCTCCTGTGGGGGCCAGCCAGCTGGCCCTCCATCAGCCTTCTAGCTAGCAACTACAAGGACCTGGGCCTGTCCTGGGAGTGCCCTCCCAGGAGCGAATTGGGCTCAGGACTCCCCGTTTCTCATGACCATCCTGCTTGCACTGTGCATGCCAGGCAGACCCTAACTTGGCCGGGGCAGAAAGGGGCAGCAGTCAGCAGTGCTGCCCATCAGTCCTCTAGTCTTCTGTTCAGCTTGCTTATTGGGAGCTATGAAGGCAGCAAAAGACCTCGATCTTTGGACTCCTAGCAGGTTCTGAGACTGTCTGTGTTGGTCTCAGAGGGAAGGGAGGTTTGCTTGGTGCGGCCCGCCTGGGGGTCAGGTCCTGGCACTGTCAGAGGGAAGGGAGGTTTGCTTGGTGCGGCCCGCCTGGAGGTCAGGTCCTGGCACTCTCAGGGCGTAGAGCCATTTCCTGGCTTCTGTTTCAGTTTTGAGGGGCTGCCTGCTGCTTATCTGCCACTGAGCAGTATGCTCTCATAATCCTTTGAGTCCCAGGTTGAGGCTGTGGTTGCCGCTGGTTCCTGCCTGGCCTCCAAGCTGCTGACCAGGTTGATGGGCATTTGCTTGTCCACCCTCTCCTTGGCCTCTGGCACAGCTGAGTTGGTCTGCATTCAGCGTGGGCCCCAGGTTTGGGTCTGCCCAGGGGGCTGGGAATTCCTCAGGTTGCCCTTTGGGTCTTTAGTGTGTCCAAGGGGGAATTTGTGATAAGCTTTCAGAACCCAAGGGTGGTGATAAACACATGTGTGGTGGATGTACATGGGTGTGGGTGCTGGTCTCCCAGACTCCCCCCATTCCTGTGGAGGGTCCTTGTCTGATTTCCTCTTTACATGGAGACACGGAGAGCCAGAGGACTGCACCTCCTACCAAGGTGCAGATGGGTGCCACCCAGGACAAGGGCCCAAGTCCAGTCCAGTGTGGAGGCTTGTAAACTGGACAGGTGTGGAGGATGAGCGGATGTACAAGGCAGGACAGCAAGCAAGTGGGCAGTGTGGGCCCTTCCAGGGAGCTAGCTGCATTCCAGGGGTCTCCAGGCCAGGGATGGGACTGGGCTGCCTCTGTGTAGGAGTTACTGCATGGCTCTTGGAAAAGGCTGGCGCTACACTGTGAGAGCTGGCTGACAACTCAACAGGGACCCAGGGTTTTTTTTTTTTTTTTTTTTTTTTTTTTTAAGATTTATTTATTTTTATTACAAAGTCAGATATACAGAGAGGAGGAGAGACAGAGAGGAAGATCTTCGGTCCGATGATTCACTCCCCAAGTGAGTGCAACGGCCGGTGCTGTGCCCATCCAAAGCCGGGAACCAGGAACCTCTTCCAGGTCTCCCAACATGGGTGCAGGGTCCCAAAGCTTTGGGCCGTCCTCGACTGCTCTCCCAGGTCACAAGCAGGGAGCTGGATGGGAAGTGGAGCTGCCGGTATTAGAACCTGCGCCCATATGGGATCCTGGCGCGTTCAAGGTGAGGACTTTAGCCGCTAGGCCACACTGCCGGGCCTCAGGGTTTTTTTTTTTTTTTTTTTTTAAGAGCTGCTGCCAGGCTCCCCTCTGCCCTGTTGTTCCCTGACAATGCCTTTGGCTTCTTTTAAATTAAATTAAAAAAAATTAAAGCTTTATTTATTTTTATTGAAATGATAGACTCTCGGAGAGAAGGAGATGCAGAAAGATCTTCCATCTGTTGGTTCACTCCCCAAGTGGCTGCAATGGCTAGAGCTGAGCTGATCCAAAGCCAGGAGCTAGGAACTTTTTCCAGGTCTCGCACATGTGTGCAGCATCCCAGGGCTTTGGGCCTTCCTCTGCTGCTTTCCCAGGCCACAAGCAAGGGGCTAGATGGGAAATGCAGCAGCTGGTATCCTGGCACTTGAAGGTGAAGGATTAGCCATTGTGCCAGCCCCATCCTTTAGTTGATTTCCAGCAGGTACTTCCACAAGGTACTTGGCAAAAGGGCCATATAGGTGCCTCAACCCTTCTGTCTGAGGCTTACCAGCTTGGGATGGCCAGAACCCTAAAGAAGGAAGCTGCCTGTGGAGCTAGCTGCCCCAGCTGCTGCCTGTTCTCAGGCCAAGGCAGACATGGGGCTGTTGGTTAGGGAGGGTATCACCAAGGCAGACGATCGCAAGTCGTCACCCGTGTCACCTTCAGGACATGCAAAGGAGAGCAGTGAGTGTCTGAGTGGGCAGCATTCAGACCTAGCCTCAGGCAAGTGTGTGCCACCTGACCTGTCCCTTGGCTGGTAGCCTGGTGCCTGGGCTGCCAAGCAGCAGCACAGGCCACATTCATAGTGTTGCCCCAGTATATCGTGTGTGATGTGTGGTCTGTTGGCACCTGCTGGAGTGATCCTGGTGGCGGTGTCTGTGTGAGTCTGGTCTCACCTCGGGGAAGCAGCCTCAGGGTATGTGGTTCACTCGTATCTTCCAGCTTAACCGTGCTTTACAAAGTCCTTTAGTTCAAACCAAAACACAAAGAAGTCAGGTGTATCTATGCAGAAATCCATGTGGGTATAGATCCAGTCAGAGCTAGTAAAGACCCAAGTTACATAAGTGCAGGCTGACCCCGTGGTAGTAGGAGGAGCAGGAGGCACAGACTGACCCCGTGGGAGCAGGAGGAGCAGGAGGCACAGGCTGACCCCGTGGGAGCAGGAGGAGCAGGAGGAGCAGGCTGACCCTGTGGTAGCAGGAGGAGCAGGAGGCACAGGCTGACCCCATGGGAGCAGGAGGAGCAGGAGGAGCAGGCTGACTTTTTGTGTACAGGTGCTGTGGTCAGTGGGAGAGCCCATTCCCTTCAGCTGTGGATGTTCTACCCTGCGAAGGAGTGATGGGGCACCCTGACTCAGCATGACCTTTTGTTCTCTTCTAGGCGGGCGCTAACATTGACACCTGCTCAGAGGACCAGAGAACCCCACTGATGGAGGCCGCAGAGAACAACCACCTGGACGCAGTGAAGTACCTCATCCAGGCGGGGGCACTCGTGGAGCCCAAGGTACTGTCGCTGGCCTGTGGCTGCTTGCCCAGGACTGGTGTGCAGAGTGGCTTTCTTTTCAGACACAGGGTCTTGCCCTTAAGTTCGTGTAGAATTCCTTAGGTGTTGTTTTTTTAAGATGTTGTTTGATGTTTTTTTACTTGAAAGAGTTAAGAGAGAGGGGTGGGGAGGAGGTAGAGGGTGAGGGAGGGAGAAGAGCTTCCGTTTGCTGGTCACTCTCCCGGCGGCTACAGTGGCCAGGAGCTTTGCCCGGGTCTCACCTGTGGATCATCCTCTGCTGCTTCCTCAGGCGTGTTAGCAAAAACTTGGGTTGCATTGGAGCAGCTGAAAAACCACAGCGCCTGTGTCATATGGGATGCTGTACATCAGAGCAGTACCCCAAGCATTTTTTAAAAGTTCCTTTTATTTGTGTTTGTAAGGCAGAGTTAGAGGAGAGACATCTTCCATCTGCTGGCTCACTGCTCAGATGGCCTCAGCAGCCAGAGCTGGGTTGGTCTGAAGCCAGGAGCTCCATTGGGTCTCCCCTGTCGTGCTGGGTGCCAAGTACTTGGCTCAAACCCTGCTGGTTTCCCAGGCAGCCTGGACTTGAACTGGTGCCGGAGCCACAACTAACTGTAGAATGTGGTCAGAAGCACTTCATGCTGAGGGGTTCGTGATGCCCACATTACCCAGGTTCCGGCTGGCTGGTGCCAAAGCAGAGGCCTGGTGAATGGTGGGTCATCCTAGAGCGGCAGCTACAGAAAGAAGGACTTGGAGAAGCCATGGGACATGGCTGAGCAGTGATCTGATAGGGGACTGACGGCCAGGTTGGCTGTGGCGGCTGCAGGCAGAGGAGGAGAGGGAGATAGTGCATGATGAAGTGTGCTGAAGGAATTGGCCCTAAATGAGCAATGAAAGAGTCAGAGAAGCTGAGCATGGCATGTCTGCCCTGTGCTCCAGGCTGACCTTAGGATCAGAGACAAACCTCTGCCAGCAGACGGATGCCCGTCCCCTGACATGTTCTGCTGAGAGTGAGGGTGAATGGACATGTGACAGCGACAGCCGGTGGGCCTGTGGTACAGCCTCGGCTAGAAGACCCAGCCCCCGGGCAAGCAGCATATGTGAGAGGCTGCAGGTCCCGTGGGATGTGAGACGAGGCTGGGGGCTGGTGCGGTCGTGTCCCAAGTCTGGTATCCCAAAGGAACACCGGTTCAAGTTCCCGCTGCTCAACTTCCCATCCAGCTCCCTGCTTGTGGGCTGGTAAAGCAGCAGATGGCCAAAGTCCTTGGGACCCTGCACCACAGGAGCTCCTGGCTCCTGGCTTCAGATTGGCTCAGTTCTGGCTGTTGCAGCCATTTGGGAAGTGAACAAGCAGGTGGAGGATTCTGTGTCTCTCCTTCTCTGTAAATCTTCCTTTCAAATAAAAGTAAATTAAACATAAAAAGTTATAGAGTTTGTGCACATTTCAGAGTGGAAGAAATAAACAGCAGCTGCAGTGGAAGACAGCCCCACAGAAAGTGGTACAGGGCTCCCTCGGGAGGAGGTGCCCCACAAGTGGAAGGGACAAAGCTTTCCGGGGAAACACTACGTAAGGAAGTGAGGAAACCTGCAGACTGAGAGAAGATGGCCAAGTGGCAGCTTTACAACAAGCCACCGGGTCCCCTGGGTGGGAGGACGGCTGGGTGCAAGTGGGGCAGGGCCAGTGGCTGAGTGAGACAAGAGCCAGAAGTGATGGGAGGAACACTCAGCAGAGCAAGACATCCTGTATGGTGAGCGTGTCCCCGAGTTCCTGGAGAGGCAGGCTGCCAAGTGGAACGGCACAGAGAAAGTTTCCTAAAAGGAAAGTGGGCATTGATATGAACCAGCTGATTTAGAGAGGAGCAGGCTCATGTGATAGGTGCCCGACCTGGCCAGCTCTGGCTGATCAGGCACAGTTGGCCACAGCTGCAGCCCTGCCTTGCAGACGATATGTGCCTGGGAGCCAAGTGCAGTCTGTTCCAGCTTGGGTGGCATGACTCATTTACAGCTGTGCCCAGAGACTGTCAGAACTTGTCAGGTGGCTGTTTAGTGGGTTCAGGGCGGCAGCTACCTCTGGAGGAAACTTGGGTGTGTGTGATGTTGCTCCTCTGGAGGACATGGGTCACAGCTGACCATGCTGGTACCTAAAGGGCTTCTAGCAGGACGTGGCCCTGCCCTCTACCCCCGCCTGTTTCTGTGGGCTCTCAATGGTCACGGCCTCCCACTGGTCTCTGCCCTCCTGCCTGGGTCCCAGGCAAGGCAGCCTGTCTGCCAGTGGTCTGTGGTGGTCTGCTGGTGGTCTGCCGGTGGTCTGTGGTGGTCTCTCCGTGGTCTGTGGTGGTCTGTGGTGGTCTGCCCATGGTCTGCCGCTGTTCGGCCTGCTCTCCTGACTGCAGCCTTTTCTGGGTCCACACACTGTGCCTGCCCAGGTGACGGGACATGGGAAGGTGAGGCTGACCCCAGAGCCACAGTCCCCTGTGGTGTGGCCTGTTGTCTGAGGGGCAGTGGGGCTGCTGGGGGTGAGGTCTCAGGTGGAGATGGACTGAGGACTCTGCCTCTCTGGCCTCCTGGTGTTTATTGGTTTGAAAGGCAGACATACAGGAGTGGTGGAAACACAGAAGTAGAGGAATGTCCCACCTCTAGATTCACTCCCCAGATGGCCACAACAGCCAGGGCCCAGCCAGGCTGCAGCTTCACCTGGGTCTCCCATGTGGGTGCAGGAATCAGGCACGTGGGTCACCCTCCGCTGCTTTCCCAGGTGCATTTACCGGGGGCTGGATTTGAAGTGGAACAGTTGGGACATGGACCAGTTTCCCATATGGGATGCTGCCATGGCAAGTGGTGGCTTAACTTGCTGTCATAGCATGCACACACACTCGCATGGATGCATGCATGCGCATATGTACACACACGTACACACACACACGTCTTGTTCGTTTGCAGGCCGTTTGATGAGCCTGAGCTCTAGTGTTCTCAGGGAAACCAGGGAAGGCAGCAAGTAGCTCCCAGCAGCCCCAGGGAGCAGAAACACAGATGACAGGGTGGCGTGGGGCTGCTTTCTTCTGCTTGCATCTTCTGTGTGCTGTGTCAGCTTGAGTGCTGCATGGCCAGCGGCTCACACACTGTCCCAGACAAGAACCTCGACATCCCTTTGTCCTGCCTGGCCCACAAATGCTGGCTGCCATGGGGTTGCCATCCCTGTCCCTGCTGTGTGGGAGGCAGAGGCTCTTGGCACCTGAGGCAGGTGGGACAGCCCTGGCAGTCCTGTGCCCGCAGCCTCCACCTGGCTGAGGACGTGCTTTAGCTGCTCAGATGGTTTTGTGTTGCAGGATGCAGAGGGCTCCACGTGTCTGCACTTGGCTGCCAAGAAGGGCCACTACGATGTGGTTCAGTACCTGCTATCCAACGGACAGATGGACGTTAACTGCCAGGTAACGCTCGGCCCTCCGCCTGGTGACAGCTGTTGGACAGTCACTGCTTCCCCACTTGTAGTCCGCTGGGTCCCTACAGGCCTTTCAGGGTCCTCCCCACTCACAGACCCTGGGTCCCTGTGACTCTGTCGGGTTCTCTTCCATTTGCAATCCCCTTGTGTCCTTATTGGCCCCGGCAGGCCGGGTCTTCACCTGGCCTAGCATGTCCCTCCTTCACGCACACCTGGGCTGCCTCACTCCTGAGATCTGTGTGTGGATGTCTTCCTTCAACCCATTCTGACCCCGCCATCCCTCAGGGCCATTTGTTTCCTTGTCTGCCCTGTTGGTTCCTATGGTGCTGGCCATGGCTGCCCTGTGTGTGGCTTGCTACCCAACATTATATCTCCCTTGCTGTCCTGACAGTGCCAGGAGGAGCTATTTTCCCCAACTACAGCCTGTGTTGCCTGATCAGTGCCTTGCCCACAGTAGGTCCTGGCAGGCATCTGGCCAGCGTGCTGCCCTGGGTCCTGCCCACACAGTCTGTGTTCTAGCTGAGGGTCCCTCACAGACCCGCTTGCCTCAGCCCAGGTGCTCTCTTGCTGGCTTGATCAGACCCAGTTCCTGTGCTCTCCCTGAGCTGCTTCCTTTCCAGAAGCGCCTCAACTCTGCGCCCAGCTGTGCTAACAGCAAGTGCCTCGAGATCCAGTGTCATCCCATCACTCCCTGAGCGGTCATCCCTGTCGCCCTGAGACCCTGTGACACAGGGTGTGTCGACCTGTAACACAAGGAGGTTGTGACTGGTGTTGAGGAATTGGAGCACAACTTTCAGTTCCTGAGAAGTGTTTTTCTGGTGTGAACAAAACTGCTGGGTCCACTGGATGCACTGCTATGGAAGGAGGGTCAACTTCTCGGACCACATCTGGCCTCGGGTCCCGTGGGCCCCGCGGGGCTCTCCATGTTGCCCTGCCCGGAGCATGTGGAAGAACCATGGCCAGGCAGGGCTAGACGTGTCTGTAGCCACTCCTTGTCCCTGATGCTGTTTTTCCACAGCCCCTGGCTCTGCTCTTGCCCAGAGGAGCGCGGAAAGCATTGGGGTGGGCAGGAACCCCCTTTCTGTGCTGTCAGAAAGCAGGTTGTGGGCATTCTCCACCATGTGGAGCTGGCCAGAGGGCTGTGCACAGCTGTCTGGGGTCCCACATGCCTGCTCTGCTGCCTGTGGCAGGCCTGGAGACAGCCCGTGCTCCTGGCCTGCTGTGACGGGTTTGGGTCTGTGTGTCCTTGTCTGCCTTCAGGATGACGGGGGCTGGACACCCATGATCTGGGCCACTGAGTATAAGCATGTGGACCTCGTGAAACTGCTGCTGGCCAAGGGCTCCGATATCAACATCCGGGACAACGTGAGTTGGCCTGGTCCCTGCTATCCATGCCCCATGGCTTTCTCTGGAGTGGAGGGTGTGTCTGGGCGGGTGCTGGCTGCTCCTCTTCCCTCCTGGTGACCCAGGATATGCCAGTGGCCCGTAGCCTGGCATGCTGCTGCAGGTGCAGATGGCTCTGTATGGGGTAGCTGCCATGAAGGAGAAAGGAAAGTGGATTATTGATGGTTACTTCTGTAGGATCAGTCTGCTCTGGCTGTCTGGTGACTTCCTGCAGAAAATAGGTTTTTAGAGTCAGGTGAGAGGAACCTTGCTCCAGCCACAGTGACAGCTCATGTGGAGGAGGCATGGCCAGGCAGGGCTAGATGTGTCCATGAACATTCAGGATGCTTAGCACTGATGGAGCCTGTGCCCACAGCCTGAGTGAGGGCAGCTGCTTGTGAGTGCAGGTGGAGCCCTGGACCCTCCCTGCTGGCACCTTTTCCCCCTACCCACAACCCAGAGCCTGCTGGGTACACAGTGCTCCTCCTTGGGCTCTGTGGCCTGGGCGGCATTCAGAGCCCTTGTCAGTGCCTTGCTGCCTGGTAGGAGATGGAAACAGACAGCAGAGCTTGAACCAGGGCCCTGCCATGGGGCATTCTGAAGTGGGCAGGAGACAGCAGGAACGGTGTCAGGTGTGGTGTGGGCAGTCACAGGTTCTTGTCCTTGGGGCAGCTGGAGGCTCAGTGACAATGGGCAGCTTAGGGTTCCTCGGGTGTTTGCCTCGTGGTGTTGTTGTGTGTAGCTTTGCAGGTGTGTGCATTTAGGAGCCTCCTTGATGAGTGTGTGCCCATGGGCGTATGCGGGAGCTCAGAGGATGCCCTGCCTGGCAGTTCCAGTGGGCTCTTTGCACCACTGATGGAGGAATCGTGGCCCCCCTAGTGGTTCCACTGAGCTCTTTGCACCACTGATGGAGGAATCGTGGCCCCACTAGTGGTTCCACTGAGCTTTATGCACCACCGACGGAGGTGTGGTGGTCCTCCTAGTGGTCCCACTGAGCTTTATGCACCACCGACGGAGGTGTCGTGATCCCCCAGTGGTCCCACTGAGCTCTTTGCACCACCGACGGAGGAGTCGTGGTCCCCTAGTGGTCCCACTGAGCTCTTTGCACCACTGACGGAGGTGTTGTGGTTCTCCAGCTGTGTTTAGTTTGGGTTGTTTGCTGAAGCTACATTTGGTACATTCTAGTCTGGCTCTGCCTGGCTTTATAGCACCATGAGAACAGCTGCACACAGCTTTGCCACATATGTGTCCCACGTTGGGACACTGGACGTTGGCTGCCCATGGCCTTGTGTCATCTGTGTTCCACGTTAGGACACTTGGAGGACAGCTGTCCATGGCTTTGCCATATCTGTGTGCCACCTTGGGGTACTTGGAAGATGGTTGCCCACAGCTCTGCCAGGTCTGCGTTCCACATTTGGGCACGTGGAGAACAGCTGCCCACAGCTGTGGTGGTGGCCTCTTCTCCCAGTGCCAGCATCGGTGTCTGCTGTGATTTGGGGAGCTGGGTTCTCTGCCCTGTTTCTGTGGCCGTCTGGTGACCTCCTGCCAAATATCAAGAGACACAGATGCTGTCATGTGGGGTGCTGGTGAGGCTGGTCTTCCCATCAGCAGCCCTGAGCCTGGCTCTGGGGTACTCTGCGGGGTCAGTCCCACTGTGCGGGATTTGGGGCTGCCTGTACTGAGATGCGTCCTGTCTGGGGTTGGGCATTGATTCAGAGCCTTGGTGTTGTCATGTGGCTACCCTGCCCTGCTGGATATCCTGGGGAGCCATTGAGGTCCAGGAGCTGGGCAGGCTATGGCTCCGTGCTGCCAAGGGAGAGTCGGCAGGGGAGGGGGCAGGGCTGTGTCTCTGGAGTGGGCTCACGGAAGGGCTATCGGCAGGGCCTGTTGCAACTGGACTGCCCCTAGGAGGAGGCTCTGGGTGAGTGGGCACCTCTCAGAGGGGTTGCACTGATGGAGCGCTGAAGGAGAATGCCCTGTGCAGGGGTGCGGCTTCCAGACAAAGGCTGCCGGACTAGGATCCAGGACGGGGCCCAGGGCAAGTGCTCGGTCAGGAGGGAACATGTTGGCTTTTGTCCTGTTGTCTCTCCTGCTCACTGAGCTGGAAGGCGTGGAGGGCGAGTGCTTGGGAGCCAGCTCTGCGGCGAGAGCCAGAGCACCTCCCTGATGTGCTGCCACAGTTCTGAGTCACTTCACAGACATGTTGTCGGTGTTTTCAGACCCTTCTCCTGTGAGAGGGCAGGCCTTCTCCTGTGACTAACCTCTGGTTTCAGAGCACTTGGGATTGGTGATTTCTGCTTGGGTGCTGCAGCCCTCGATTTTCTTGCCTTGATTTTCATCTCCTGCCTGGTTGCCATGCTCCTTTAGCCTAGTTGGTGCCCACCCCAGCTCAGAGGGCGTTTGGTCTGTGGGGGACAGGGAGGGTAGGCCCTGGTGCAGCGCCACCTGGGAGCCAGAGCTGCCCTCACTGAGTTCTGCTTGTGTCCACCAGGAAGAGAATATTTGCCTACACTGGGCAGCATTCTCGGGCTGCGTGGACATAGCAGAGATCCTGCTGGCCGCTAGGTGTGACCTACATGCCGTGAACATCCATGGAGACTCACCCCTGCACATCGCTGCCCGAGAGAACCGTTATGACTGTGTGGTGTGAGTGTGGTGCTGCCCCGGCGGGCTGATGCTGGCCTGTGTGTCCCTGGGCGGGCTGTCCCTGGCCTGTGTGTCCCCGTACAGGTTGACCCTGGCCTGTGTGTCCCTGGGTGGGCTGTCCCTGGCCTGTATATTTCTGTACAGGTTGACGCTGGCCTGTGTGTGTCCCTGGGCGGGCTGACCCTAGTCTGTGTGTCTCTGTACAGGCTGACGCTGGCCTGTGTGTCCCTGAGCGGGCTGACCCTAGTCTGTGTGTCCCTGTACAGGCTGACACAGGGTCTGCTGCTGGAGCAGGGCTTTCTCCATTCAGGTGCCCAGCTCCACCTTGTGGCTTGGGCGCCCTGTGGATGGGACTGGAGACAGTGGTGGGGTGCAGGTCCTGACTGTTTGGTCTTCTCCCCATATGTCCTTCACTCAGTCAGTGTGGTCAGGAGCCCGGATGGCCAGGGACCTGCAGCCGTGGTCAGCGGGGAAGCTTGGCAGGGACCCAGTCTTGAGAAATCTTGTGACACCCCCTCCCCCACCTCCACATGGTGGTCTCTGTTGTGTCTGCATGTTGGACCCATGACCTTTGGCAGCTCCCCGCGAGTCAACTCTAAGGGCAGTGCCCCTTGTTTGGACCTGGGTTGGGAGCATGCCTCTGGGTGCTGCCTCTGTGCCCAAGTCTCAGTGCTTTTTCTCCATCCTTTGTATCCCTGAGGGTGAATTTGAAAGAAAAACCTAAGAAATGGGGCAGCATCCCCTTTCCTTACCCCTCCTGCCGAGTAGTTCGGGGGACATTGGGGCTCTCGCGTGCCGGTTGACAGCGGGCTTCGTTGAGCTGTGACCGTCGTGCCGGCTCCTGGTTCCCTTGCAGCCTCTTTCTTTCCCGGGATTCAGACGTCACCTTAAAAAATAAGGAAGGGGAGACGCCACTGCAGTGTGCCAGCCTCAACTCCCAGGTGTGGAGTGCCCTGCAGATGAGCAAGGCACTCCGGGACGCGGCCCCCGATAGGCCTGTCCCTGCGGAGCGGACGGTGAGCAGGTGAGCTTCCACGCCAGCCCTCCACCTGAGGTTCCCCCCACCACCCTACCACCCACTACCCACCAGGCAGTGTCACTGTGTCACGGTGTCACTGCCCACGGCGCCCCCCTGTCCCAGAGACATTGCCCGAGGCTATGAGCGCATCCCGATCCCCTGTGTCAACGGTGTGGACAGTGAGCCCTGCCCCAGCAATTACAAGTATGTCTCCCAGAACTGCGTGACGTCCCCCATGAGCATCGACAGGAACATCACTCACCTGCAGGTTGGTGTGGCCCTGGAAGGCTGTCTGCTGCTGGCCTTGGGGAGAGCCCCCCTGCAGTCTGTGCTCCCCGTCTGGCCTGAGGTCAGCTGTGTCCTCCACACCCCCAGACCCCCGTGTCCTGCTGCCACCAGTGAGCATGCGGACTCCTGCCCATCCGTCCCCTTACTAATCACCCAGCTCTCCCACCTGCCTGCATGTCTCTAGCAGCCCCTCTCCCCGGGACCCTCTCAGGGCCTCTTTGGCAGCACAGCACTCACGGATGTGTGCCTTGTTCCAGTACTGTGTGTGCATCGACGACTGCTCCTCCAGCAACTGCATGTGCGGCCAGCTCAGCATGCGCTGCTGGTACGACAAGGTGAGGCCGCCTTGGGGCTTCAGAGTGGCACGGAAGGGCCCTGCCCCTCCACGGCTCAGCTCTGGCTGCTCTGACCACTTGAGACTGCTACCACCTGGGGAGATGGGTGGCAGTGAGTCAGGTGGGGCAGGACTGGCCAGGCTGCTCTGAGGAGGGTCCTTGGGTGTGGTGTGGGCTGTGAAAGTCCCTGAGGCTAGGGCCAGCTTCCTTTCTGCTCAGCCATGTGTGGCACTAGGTGGTGACCTGGCCTGGCCACCATGGAGAAAATGACGTCTTTGTTGTTGGTGTCTTGGGAGCAGTCACAGCCTGAGAGATGGAGGCTGTGGGCTCAGCAGTGACCAGGGAACAGGGCAGGAGAGGGGCCTTGGGGGCCACAGCAGGATGGGACTAAGGCGCAGTAGCAGATGCCAGAGAGGAATGTTGGGGATGGGGTGAGTGCTGGGAAAAGGGCAGGGGCAAGATTATAGTGTCCCCGTGCAGGATGGGCATGAGCCTTCTGAGTCAGCCCTGACCGCAGCAAATGCAACCAAAGCCTCAGGCAGATCTAAGCCCAGGCTGCCCACACGCAGCCCTGTGCGTCCAGCCCAGCGTTAGGGGCAGTAAGGACCATGTCCTGTGTGACTGGGGCTTGTGAAGCAGCCATCAGGACAGCCAGGAGCCTTGGCCACCGCATGAGGTTGCTTGCCGGGTCTACCCCAGGTGGGAGTCTGACCAGAAAGCTGTCTGGGTTTTGTTTTATTTTTTAAGATTTTCTGTTTTAAAAGATTATATATTTTTATTGAAAAGGCAGATTTTCAGAGAGAAGGATGTTCCTTCTGCTGGTTCACTCCCTAAATTGTCTCAACAGACTGAGCCAGGCTGGTCCTAAGCCAGAACCAAGAGCTTCTTCCGGGTCTGCCACGGGGTGTAGGAGCCCAAGCACTTATGCCAGTGGTTTTATTTTTTTTAAATATTTATTTTATTATTAAAGATATATTTATTTTACTTGGAAAGTCAGAGTTACAGAGAGGGAAAGAGAGATCTTCCATTCCCTGATTGGTAACAGTGGCCACAGATGAGCCATTCCAAAGCCATGAGTTTCTTCCAAGTCTGCCATGTGGCGCAGGGTCCACGCACATGGGCCAGTCCCTGGTGCTTCCCCAGACGCCCTGCAATGGTGCCAGCCCCATTTGGGCCATCGTCAGCTGCTTTTCCAAGCACATTAGCTGGGAGCTGGGTCGGGAGAGAAGCAGCCAGGACTGGCACAGCAGGTGAGACTTCACCTATTATGCCATAGGAGCAGCCCAATTGACTCTGCTCTAAAAGGGGTGAGTGACACAGACTTGTCCACTGGATCGGGCCAAAGCCAGGAGCCCGTACTCCATGCAGTTCTCCCCTGTGGGTGCAGGGCCCAGGCACTTGGGCTCCTAGATGGGCTAGCAGGGGTCAGGCACTTGCAAGGAGGACCCACCCTGTCAGTTTGTGGCCATTTGGGCTCTTGGTGGCACACACCCTTTTCTGCCCGCAGGATGGCCGGCTCTTGCCGGAGTTCAACATGGCAGAGCCACCCTTGATCTTTGAGTGCAACCATGCCTGCTCTTGCTGGAGGAACTGCCGCAACCGTGTTGTGCAGAATGGCCTCAGGTGAGCTGGGACCCCTGCGCCATCCCGTGTGGGGTGCTCTTCTTCAGAGACACCCCCCTGCTGTCATTGACAGGAGCCCAGCTTGCAAAGGAAGCAAATGGAGAGCCAGTGGGCAGACCTCATCCCAGGTTTAAGGCCCCTCTGTCATCATGGGGCCTGTCCCCAGCGTGCTGCTGCACCTGCCCATGTGTACAAGGTGTCCCGGGGCCAGGGCAGGCTCTGACAGGCCCTCAGAGAGCTGCAGTGTCCCTGTGCATGGGCCACTGGGCCCTCTGGCCCCCTGGCAGAAGGGTTTCCATGGTGAGGTCCACTTGTGGTCCTCAGCCAACTCAGTGCCCACATGCAGATCAGAACGTGGAGGCAAAGGCTGCTTCCATGGGTGTCACTTCCTGGTCAGCTGTCGCTGTGGCTCCACTGCACGTGGCTGGCACACAGCTGGTGTCACCCACACACTGACTGTCTTCCAGGGCGAGGCTGCAGCTCTACCGGACGCAGGACATGGGCTGGGGTGTGCGCTCCCTACAGGACATCCCCCTGGGCACCTTCGTCTGCGAGTAAGTGAGACTGCGGCTGCCCGGGTCATTTGCTGTGTCCTTTCTGAGAGCAGGGCCTGGGGTCCCTGCCTCTTGTCGGTGCTGGCCCCTGGCCAGTGCCTGAGCCTGTCAGAAAAGCCTGTTTTTATATCCTCGGCTCTTCTAAGGCCCTCTGGAGGCTCCAGTCCACATAGTGACACGCTGGTTGTGGCCTTGGGCACGTTGTGCAGGCACTGTTGCTGCTGAGGGCCCGAGCCCTGGCACCCCAGCGCGTGCTGTCCATAGCTCGCAGCCTTACCTGCCTCCCCTCCCGCAGGTATGTGGGCGAGCTGGTCTCTGATTCTGAAGCAGACGTTCGGGAAGAAGACTCTTACCTCTTTGACCTTGACAATAAGGTAACGTGTCCGACTGTTGTAGCCAAGGGCAGCTGAGCTCACCCTGGCAGGGTGTGTAGGTGTTGGGGAACCAACTTTGCTGAGCCGTATGCATGCACAGCTAATGTGTGCTGAGCTTGATACCACCTAGCTGCTGTGCTCCCCGTGCCTGCTCCCGTGAGCACCGGCCCTTGCCCGGCGTCCACTGCCGTGCTCCCAGTCGCCTGGGATTCTCTGGACAGTGGGTCTGTGCAGTCTCTGTTGAGTGTTTATTTTTCCAGCAGATTTTTCAGATTTTCTAGGTGGTTTTATTCACTGGACAAAGTGAATCAAATTGCAGCCTGGTGTTTTTTGTTTGTTTTTTAAGATTTTGTTTATTTGGAGGACACATCCCTGAGTAAGGGAGCAGTCCACTGCCTGGGCCAGGCCGCAGCCAGGAGCGCCATCAGGGTCTTCCACCAAGTGCGTTGGTTGGATCAAAGTAGGACAGCTGAGCCTTGCATGGGCCCACAGGCTTGACCCATGGGGTTCGACACCCGCCCTGACAAGCGAGTGAGTGCATGGCTTTCAGCTTATACAGCATCAGCCAGGATGGTTGCCCATCTTAGATCTGGAGCGTCCCTGGCCTCGCATCCCCCTGCCTGGGTGTGTGTGTGTGTTGGAATGGGGTGCCGGTGAGCCCTCTGTAATCTGTGTAGCCCTTGATTTTCTCTTCTAGGGTGTTGCCTGGGGTGGGGTCCCTGGGCCATGTTGCAGGAGCCCCCACCCAAGGGGCTGCTGTACCTTAGGGTCATCTGCAAGGTCTTTGACTTGGGGCTTTCCTCGTCACCCCAGAGGCTATGAGAATGTCCTCATGTCTTGTTTTATAGAACAGTAGCGGCTGGGGCCAGCATTGCACAGCTGTGAAAGCCTGTATGTGTGAACCTCACATAAGTGTGAACCATACACATATGTGGACCTTACATGCCTGTGGACCACACACGTGTGAGCCTTACACGCTGGTGGACCTTACATATGCATGAGCCTTAACACACGTGTGGACCGTACATGTATGTGGACCATACATACACATGAGCTCACACCATACATACACATGAGCTCACACACATGGACTTTACACACCTGTGGGACTATGTGATGGAGCTTACCTGCGTGGGTCATGCAGATGGTGTGTTCAGCGTGCCTCTCAGGCACCTGAGTCCCTGTGGGTGGACATCCTGTCTGTGGAAGGAAGGACAGGAGCAGGCGTTTTCCTGGGAGTGCCCTCAGCAGTGGGCGGGGCGCATGTGAAGCTTGGAGCCAGGAGCTCCTTCCAGGCGGATGGATGGGACCCATGCGCCTGACTTCCTGTCTCCCTCTCGGGGTGTACCTAGCAGGAGGCTGGGAGCTGCTGACCCTGCTCAGCCCCGCCCTGGGGCCTCTGCTCCCTGGCCTCGTTAGCCATGGCTGATTGATTCTGTGTACTCCTGGTGTGACTCGTCATCCTATCATCCACAGGCTGCCCTTACCCTGCAGTTCTGCCTTTCCAGGAGTGTCGCTTCTCTCTGAGGATGTGAAAGCCACGCACAGCTCAGTGCCTCAGGCCCGCGTGCAGGGCTCCCAGCTGGACCTGCTGAGGGCTTTCGGTGGAGGCTGAGTTGTGTTGTCCGCCAGGAGGTTGTTCATGTCTTCTTGCTGTGTTGAAGTACACGTGGTGTGTTCCAGCACTTTCCAGCTGTTCCCTTTCAGTGAGGACTGGCTTTGCCTTATTACATTGGGTGTCTTCCTTCGCTATCTAATGTGTAGCTTTCCTCATGAGGGGGTGTCCTGCCTCTGTGGAGGCTGTGTGAGTTGGGTGGCCCGCGGAGTTGAGGGAGGCAGCAAAGCACATGTGTTGACCTGCGCATGTCGGCCTGGCTCTAGCAGCCCTGGATGAGCCCCACTGGGGGCTGTGTTGTTGGGTGGATGTGCTAGGATGTGTCCTCGTGTGGCCCCTCAGGATGACTGTAGAACAGTTCCCTCCCTTCTGAGTTTCCGAATGATTTGGGCAGATTGGTGTCAGGCCCACGAGGGGGATTCTAGCCGTGCAGCTCGCTGGGCTTCTCAAGGGTGAATTCTGTTACTGTGGGGTGTCAGGTCTGTGCTGGTACTGACTGCTGTCCCTGTTGGTGTCGGTCTCACCTCTGTTCTTAGCCTGTTTGGGTTCCAGGTGGCTCCCAGGTCTGTGGCTTGCATGGGGAGTGAAGGGGGAATGAAAGAATGACAGAGGATGTGGCCCCCGGAGCTCTTGCACCTGCTCTGGTTGTGCCTTCACTGCCGGCCTTCAGCTGTGGCTGTCTCATCAGGAGCTCCTAGCAGTCTGCTATGTCGAGTGCCTGCTAAGCAGGTGGCTTCCCTGCAGCAACTCCGGGGCTCACCACTGTCCACACTCTGTCCCACACAGGAATGTGCTGAGGTGCATCCTGAGCCCTCTGTCCCCATGACCAGAGCAGTGTCTGCTGGTGCCTGTGGCCGCCCCTCAGCCACAGTGACGTTGTCTGGGCTGGGATGACTGCAGTGGGTCAGGGGCAGTTAGTATTTGCCCCTCCAGGGTCCTAGCAGCTGGCACCAAGTCCCAGAGGCGTTTGGTGACACCTTACTGCTGCTCACAGTTGCATAAGAGGCTATGGGGCTCCTCCCCAGGTGCAGGCCTCGGGCACTGGCCTCGGAATGGATGCTGCCAGGATCCCAGCATCGGGTCCAAGGTCACAGTCCCATGGCCCCTTGCTGCCCACCCCAGGTGAGGCCCCTGGCCTTTCCTGGGTTCAGGGTCATAGGTTCCTTAAGTCTTAGCATGTCCACAGCACCCCAGAGCCTGCAGAGACAGAAGCCCAGACCGGACTCTCCATGCAGTACTCCACCTTGTGCCGGGCAAGCCCAGCTGCCCTGGCTGCGGACATGGGTAAGCAGGGGTTCCCAGCTCCTGGCCTCCACTCAAGGCTGGTTGGTGCCTTGCATCCGGCCCTGCTTGGAAAGCCGTGACTGGACTCTTGCAACACCTCCCTGGAATGGGCCTGGCACAGGCAAGGCCGGGCAGTTGACCCCACTGTAGTGGACGTAGGCCTAAGATTCAGGGCCCTCTCCTGCTGCTGGGCAGCGCGTTCATCATCTGGGTTTCTCAGTACTTACGAGGGCAACTTGGTGTGTGTGTGTGTGCGCGTGCATGTTGCTGGTGAAGGGCACCTGCGGTGTGTGTATCTGAGGACAACCTCCTTTGTGGCCGTTGTCCCACAGGAAACACCAGCTGCTCACCCTTGAGGCCCCACTGGGCTGCAGCTCTGCTTGGTAGAGCTGAGGCCCCTGGCTGCACTCACTAAATATCACTGTTCACTGAGATCCCTCCTGCTGCACAGGGTCAAGGTTTCTCATCCTGTCTTGCCAGCCTGTCCTCCCTGTCCCCAACCCCTGCTGGACTTTGGCACTGAGGTGCCGCTGGACAGGAGGCCGTGCTCTGCCTACTGGGGTTGTCGTGTGCAGCTCTGCTTGTTTTGGGGGCCAGGGCTTGGCTGGTTAACGGGGTCCCTCTTCCAGCGAGTGAATCTCCGACACAGGTGCTTGCTCTTATGAGGATTTATTGAAGGACAAACTAATTACATAACATAACAAAACAAGAAATCCAAGTATAATACAGAAGGACAGTAACTACAGCATATTTACAGGCTTCCTCTTCTACTATTACTACTACCACTACTCTACCACTACTCCTCTTTGTTCTTCTTCTTTGTTCTCTCTCAAACTTAGGTTAAAACCCTATCAACAGCCAATTCCAACAGGGCTGCTTGGCCGCGCATCAAACACACCAATCACAGCCTTGATCACGCACACACACACCAATCACAACGCTGATCACGCGCACACCATGCAGACTGCATGAGACCTTGAACCAATCTTCTGCAACTTCCTAAAACTTGTTTACTGCCTTTGTACCGTGAGAAGACAATAGCAAGCGCCATCTTGGGGCAAAGTCCCGCTCTCCACAATTCCCCCTTTTTGTTTTATTAACTAAGGGATCCTGCCTGTCTTAGGTGTTCCAAATTCAGCTTCCCTTACCCGTCATCGGCTAACCACCTGGCTCCTGGCGCCTGTCTTAGGTTGGTAAAGCCTTATTGGATACTTACCCGTCGTTGACTACCGATCCAGCATGTTAAGCCATACCTTAGGGGAATCATTCTTTTGGAGAGCGAGAACGGCTTGAGCCAGGACCTGCTGTTGCAGGAGGTTCTTACGCGATTGATTCTTGGTATACACATACATTCCACAATTGCAAACACACAAAAACACTAAACCACCAAACACACAGCTCAGAAAAATAAACACTCCAGAAAAATGATGCGTGGCGGTAGGGCTAGAGAAGAGAAAATCCCACCATCTACTATTGGAATCATGCTCTATAGCAGTCTGCACTTGGAGTAATTTGCCACTAGTTATAGTGGTGGCTACTCGATACTCTTCCAACTGTTTTTCATTACGCTTCAAATGATTTTTCAACTGTTCAGAATTTTGAAGGATTTGTGCGATGGGCAAAGAAACAGTAATTGATGGCAGAGGCAACACACAAGGCGTCCAAGAAACTTGAACATCCTCCACCAGATCAGGCAACAGATAAAAAATATCACCAAACCAATAAAGAACCTCAAGGTGCTCAATGCACCCAACAAAATGGAGAGGGTAATCCCATAAATGCCAATTCATCAGACCTAGCATTAGCCAAGCAAATATACTGAGGCTTAACTTCATACAACACAGAATAATTAGCTGCCGGAAACACAGTAAAATGACATACATTAATAGCATGTGTTAACAAACAAGGCTCTACAGATTGAACAAGACCATTACACACTGGACCTCCATCTGTAGGAACACAATCTTGCAGTTGAAATGTAACATTATGCTCATCAATATGAGTTCCATCAGTTTGAGGCCTTAGAAAAGTGGAATCAACCAACACAGGTAACACATGAAAGGAACATAGCACTTTGGTAACTTGAGGAAAATAATTAACTGCCATTCCATAACACCACGTCGGGGTACAGGCTTGGCGGTGGCAGAATTAGTCAGCGGGAATCCTGGAGTCCACGCCTCCATTGTCTGAAGAAACATCAGTCCGGTCAGCATCCACCACATCCACAGGTTCATCTTGCTCTGATTTTCTTATTGTTCGCGTTAAACGTTCTGGCACCCACACTGGTCCGTCCGAGTCCTGTGGAAAAACAGAAACTGCACCTCGCGTCCGTCGTAGGACAGGATGCGGGCCCTTCCATTGTTTTGTTAATACATCCTTCCACATCACCCAATCCTTGCTAAAACCTGGGCCTGCTGCGTGACGCTCAGCAGCAGAACGCCCATCCAAATCCAAATTCAAAAAATTAAAAATGTATGTTACTTAGAGCCAATTGATGTTTAGGGCTTTTTGGGTATAGGGAGGCTCCAACTCCCCCTTTTTGTTTTATTAACAGGGCCTTAATTACCGCATGAGCTCTTTCCACCAAGGCTTGACCTGTAGGATTATATGGGATGCCAGTAGAATGCTTAATTCCAAATTCAGAGCAAAATGTGCTAAATGCTTTAGCTGTGTAGGCAGGACCATTATCAGTTTTATAACACTGTGGAACGCCCCAGGCTGCAAAGGCCTGGAGACAATGAGAAATAACATCTTGGACTTTTTCTCCTGTATGAGCTGAGGCAAAAAGAACCCCAGAGCAAGTATCAATAGAAACATGGACAAAAGAAAGACGACCAAAACTAGGAACATGGGTACTCCATCTGCCATACATGATTGGGCATAAGACCACGGGGATTAACCCCAGAATGAGGCTGAGAAAGAAAGGGGACACAATGTTGGCAATGTTTAATAATATTGCGGGCCACATCTCGAGAAATGGGAAAACATTTCACCAGGGTCTTGGCACTAACGTGCCACCGCTGGTGAAAACGCTCTGCCTCTTCCTCCACGGAGAATGCCAGAAGACATCTAGAAGCAAAATCAGCTCTGGCGTTGCCATCAGCCAGGGGCCCGGGCAAATTGGAATGTGCCCGAATGAAGCCCACATAGAGGGGATTAGTCCGGGACAACAATAGTTGACGGACTAAAAACAGGGCTTCATGCACTGTGGATCGAGGCAAAATATACTCCACCATCTCAAGACATCTAACAGCATTCACCACATATAAGCTATCGGAAAGAAGATTTAGGGGCTCGGGCACCAGCCGAAGGGCTAGGACAACAGCAGCCAACTCTGCTGCTTGAGGAGAAGAAGAAGCAACTGCAACAGGGAAAACTTGGGTATCTAAAAGAACTGCTCCTGTACCACCTTTAGCCCCATCTGTAAAGACAAGTCGTGCTTTCTCAATAGGCCTCTTTCTTACCACTCTAGGAAAACATAAAGGAACTTCTTTACAAAATTGTACCTAAGGATGGGCTGGATAATGTGTATCAAAATGTAAGGAAAAACAGGACACCAAAATGGCCCAGACATCTATTGAGATAAATTGACAATAATTTCTTTGGAATAAGGAGTAACACACAAAGTAGGGTACATACCAAAAGCTTCTCGAGCTTTCTCTACAGCTTTAAGAATTACTTGACCCATAAGCTCTGGAAAAATAGCAAGGACCTTAGTGGGTTGTATAGGGAGATAAATCCACACCAATGGTCCTCCTTGCCACAACAAAGCAGCTGGGATGCTCTAAATCACTAAAACTGAAAGAGGTTGTGAAGGATCGCAACGCTCCACCTGAGCTTCCTGAAGCCGCCGCTGAACCAAATCAAGGGCAGCACGCCCTTCAGGAGTTAACGTGCGAGGGGAAGTTAAAGCAGGGTCCCCATGAAGAATCTGAAACAGAGGCTCCAAGTCTTTGGGAGTCAAACGCAGATAGGGATGTATCCAATTAATGTGTCCCAACACCTGCTGAAAATCATTAAGAGTCTTCAAACCATCCACTCTGATATTAACCTGTAATGGGCAACCTGTCGGGCTGTCATTTGCAGCCCCAGATATTTCACACTAGTGCCCTCCTGAATCTTTTCAGGAGCAATATATAGTCTCCACTGTGCCAGTTCTTGTTTCAAGCACACTAGAGCGGCTTGTACTTCATTGCTCTGCTTTCCTGCCACAAGGATATCATCCATATAATGGTATATGCAGAGCTGCGAGAACTTCTTTCGTACTGGGCACAGTGCTTGAGCTACATACAACTGGCACATAGTAGGATTATTCATCATACCTTGCGGAAGCACAACCCATTGATACCTCTGATCAGGGCCCTGATGATTAATAGAGGGCAAAGTGAAAGCAAAGCGTTCAGAATCCTGGGGGTGTAAAGGTATAGAGAAAAAACAATCTTTAATATCAATCACAACAAGATACCAATCTCTAGGCACTGAGGTGGCAAGAGGCACTCCAGGCTGTACTGCACCCATATGCTGCATAGTCGCATTTATAGCACGAAGATCATGTAAAAATCGCCACTTCCCTGACTTCTTTTTAATGACAAAAATAGGTGTATTCCAAGGGGATACTGAAGGCACTATATGTCCTAGTGACAATTGCTCTGATACTAATGATTGGGCAGCCATTAACTTTTCAGAGGTCAGGGGCCACTGCGACACCTATATGGAATCATCTGATACCCATGTGATTTTTAGTGGCTGTCGTTGTCGTTGCGCAGTGGCCCCGGCTGAAAACCCAATCCTGTCCTTTCTGGATGCTGTTTAATTGGAATTGGCTCTATTCTCCCTTGTTCACTTTTGCCTAGACCTTTTCCTGAATAGCCCATATTCTCCATGATATTCCATGCCTGCTGGCTCCCGGCTTGATAGAACTCATTGCTAAGGCGAAGGCCCATAGCACTTAAGTCCTCTCGACCCCATAGGGTCACGGGAATGGTGCAGACATAAGGCTGAAAAGAGCCCTTATGACCTTCACGGTCAGTCCAAGGAATGATGGAAGCACTCTGCTGTGGCTGGTCAGCTATTCCCAGCCCACGGAGGGTCTGACTAGATTGCCATAAGGGCCAATCTTTAGACCAATCGGCCTGCCGGATAATGCTGACATCGGCTCCAGTGTCCAGCAACCCTTCAAAGGGGATCCCCCGCAGCATGAGTGTGGCCAAAGGCCGATCCTTAAGGGAGGCAGACAGGTTGACTGAAGTGTCACCTGAAGACCCAAAACCTCCATCACCTCGACTTGCACCGCGACTTCTCCAGCGAACTAGGAAGAACTAACAATTGGGCAGTGCACTCCCCTGGAGTAATAACTGTAATACCTCTAGGTGAAGAAAGCATAACTTTGACAATGCCTGTGAAGTCTGAATCTATTACTCCTGGGTGAATAACTAGACCTCGCATAGTTTTTGAGCTCCATCCAAACACTATTCCTACTGTACCATCAGGGAGAGGCCCTTGGAAATCTGTCTCCAGGGCTTGTGGGCCCATCTCTGGAGTCAGTACCAAGTGGGAGGTGGCACAGAGGTCCAGTCCCGCGCTGCCAGGTGTGGCTCGGCGAATGACTCCTCCTTCTGTGCCTGTGGGTCCTGGTGCACCCCGTAAGCTCTGTAGGGGCCCCGGGATGCTGGGCCCCGCTGCCCGTTTTTTGGCCTGTAACTTCTGACCAGGGGGCGGCCAATTACATCGGACATCGACCTACATTCATGCGCCCAATGATTTCCTTTGCCACAACATTGGCAAAGCCTAGGTCGCGAAGTCGGTTGAGCCGGCCCTCTCTGGCGACAATCCCTTCTAAAATGCCCCAACTTCCAACATTTAAAACAAACGTGAGTACAACTTTCAGCCTGTCTTTCCTGTCGCATAGCATTCATGATGACTTTAGCCTGCTCTTTAGCCTGAATTACTCCTGCAGTAACTTGGTCATGCACATCCCTACAGAGTTTTATCCAAGTATCTAGTGGCTTATGCTTCCATGGGCGTATAGCCTCACGGCATCATCTATTTGCATTCTCATAGGCAAGTTGCTTTACCAGAGGCATGGCTTGTTCTACATCCGGGAATAATTTCCCTGCCACTTCCATGAGACGGCTCACAAAGTCTGCATAAGGCTCATTAGGTCCCTGAGTCACCTTTGCAATGGAATAACGCACATCACCCTTACTCTGTATTGCCTTCCAAGCTCCAGTGGCTATGTTAGCAACCTGTAAATATAATGGCTCAGGGTACTGAATCTGCTGTTGCTGGCCAGCATGAGCACCTTCCCCTAATAATGCCTCCTCATTCCATGTGGGGTTCCCAGCCTGAGCATTACGGCGGGCAATATCTATTGCCAGCTCTCGGCAAGCAGCTCTCCAAAGCAAGTATTGGCCCGGGGAGAGAGTGGCCTTGGCTACATTCCTCCAGTCCTCAGGAGTCAAAACATCAGCAGCCAGCTGATCCAAAACAGCCATAGTGTAAGGCGCATGAACCCCATAAGAATCCACAGCAATCTTCAAATTTTTTATTAACTTAAAATTTAAGGGGTCATGCAAACGAATTGCAGGGTTCTGGGTCCGGTCCTCTCTAACAGGAAAAATTTGCTTGGCTCCAACAATATCATGCCATGACTGAACCTCCCTGGGCTGCGGCCTCACTGGGCGCAGCCCCCCTGGGAGGATCGGAGTGTGGCCAAGGCGGTGCACTGGGTGCTGCCAGAGGCTCCCCAGGGGGTGGCACAGGAGTCCGTCGGGCCTTTCTAGGCAGCTTTAAGGCTAGCTTCTCGGTGCCCTTGGTCACAGCATCCAGCTCCTCACCCAAATGTTCTTCCTCACTATCCTGACTACTTCCAGGTTCTGCTCTCTCACCAACACTACTTGGCTGAGAAGCATCCTCCTGAAGCTCGCAGAGAGCTGCTTCACCTTCTTGTAACAATTCCTTGAATTTATCTGTCTTATCTACTAGACAAGACTTAATCAGAGACCAGAATCCCACAGTACCCGGAGGGAGAGGTTTAAGTTGATCAGCTTTAGATAAATCCCTTCCGAGATGTTCCCACTGTGGCACATTTAGCATACCCTCTTCTAAAAACCAAGGGGCATGCTGGTGCACTGTTTGTAAAAATGAAAACACTGTTTTTGCCTTTACTGGCGTGCCGTTTTTCTTCAGCAAACTCTGCAAAAGATTCTGCATTTTTTTTTAAAAGATTTATTTTTATTTTTATTACAAAGTCAGATATACTGAGAGAAGGAGAGATAGAGAGGAAGTGGAGCTGCCGGGATCAGAACCAGCGGCCATATGGGATCAAGGCGAGGACCTTAGCCACTAGGCCACGCTGCCGAGCCCCAAGATTCTGCATTTTTACAGAAGACTGCACGTTCCCCATTCCGTCGCTTATTGCGACCTTGAAAGGACCTTGAAAGGATCGTCGTTTCACTGCGAGCTTCAAAAGAATTTTCATTTTTGCCGCAAATTTCAAAAAAATTGTTGCTTTCACCGCGATCATTGGTGTGCACACCCCTGCCGATAGGCAGCTCCCTGAGCTTTTCGCTCAGTTACTTATTTTATTATTTTTTTTCCCCTTTAGCGGCTTCCTGAGCTATCTGCTCAGTTGCAAACTCCCTGACCAAAGGCTCAGTTGAAAACTAATTGCAGCTGTAAGCAACTCCCTGAGCGATTTGCTCAGCTAATTAACTTCTTGGTACTCACCGGCTGACTTTTATCATCCGAGTCACGGCACCAGATAATGGGGTCCCTCATCCAGCGAGTGAATCTCCGACACAGGTGCTTGCTCTTATGAGGATTTATTGAAGGACAAACTAATTACATAACATAACAAAACAAGAAATCCAAGTATAATACAGAAGGACAGTAACTAGAGCATATTTACAGGTTTCCTCTTCTACTATTACTACTACTACTCCTCTACCACTACTCCTCTTTGTTCTTCTTTGTTCTCTCTCAAACTTAGGTTAAAACCCTATCAACAGCCAATTCCAACAGGGCTGCTTTGCCACGCATCAAACACACCAATCACAGCCTTGATCACGCACACACACACCAATCACAACGCTGATCACGCGCACACCATGCAGACTGCATGAGACCTTGAACCAATCTTCTGCAACTTCCTAAAACTTGTTTACTGCCTTTGTACCGTGAGAAGACAATAGCAAGCGCCATCTTGGGGCAAAGTCCTGCTCTCCACAGCTGGTCTTGGCTGGCCATGGGGCCTGTGGCTCACGTGATGTACACAGCGCTTAGACCCACAGTGGGGTCGCCTCCCATGCTGGGTGCCCATGGATAGCCACGCCCTGCCCAGCCAGCAGAAGGCCAGGAGAGACTAGAGCTGTTCTATTGTTGCCCTCCAGGATGGGGAGGTGTACTGCATCGATGCCCGTTTCTACGGCAACGTCAGCCGCTTCATCAACCACCACTGCGAGCCCAACCTGGTGCCCGTGCGTGTCTTCATGTCCCACCAGGACCTCCGCTTCCCCAGGGTCGCCTTCTTCAGCACCCGCCTCATTCAAGCTGGAGAGCAGCTGGGGTATGTATGTGTGGGGGCGGGGGCTGTCCTGGTCTGAGGGAAACCACCCTCACCATCCCCCCACCCCCAGGTTCGACTATGGAGAGCGCTTCTGGGACATCAAAGGCAAACTCTTCAGCTGCCGCTGCGGCTCGCCCAAATGCCGGCACTCGAGCACAGCCCTGGCCCAGCGGCTGGCTAGCACTGCACAGGAGGCCCAGAACGGCCTGCCGGACACCAGCTGTACGGCTGCCAGCGACCCACTATGAGGCTGCTGGCCAGCCAGCCAGCCAGCAGGCTCCATTTAGAAAGGATACTTCCCCCCGAATGTTGGGGTCCTGGCGGGGCTGTGGCCCAACTTCCTGGAGGCTCAGAGGCCAGACCATGCTTCCCCAGCTGGTGGTCCACAGGTGGTGGGGACATCTCAACAGTGTTCGCAGGAGCCTCCAGGACCCCACACCACCTGAGTCACGTGTGTCTGGTGGTGGCTTCTTATTGCAATGTCACTCATTTCTTCTCTGGTCTCTGGCGTCCCTGCTGTAGCCCGGGCTCTATGTGGCCCCCGCGGACGCAATACTGTCGGTCAGGCCTTGGGCAGGCGGATTGCTGGGTACGGGTGGCCCGGCTCCAGCCTGGCCAGTGTGGCAGACACCAGCGTCTCCTGGTGATTTTCACACAACATGCTATGATGGCAAATTAACTGATTTATTTTCTATCATTACTGAACATTATTAGGACAAGAATAAAATAAAACAACCAGACAATGGTGCTGATTCTGCTGTGGTCTCCGCTTACCACGTGAACTATCAACTGTGTAAAGAGAACAAAATGATTTTAGAATCAAATACAGGGCCGACTTTTTTAAAGCATTAGCCCCATAGCACGGATGAATTCGCTGCCGCCTTTTGTGCGGTGGCTGACGGCCATGCGGTTCTTTGGCGTCCACTTTTTAAACCCTGTAACGAGTGCAGCGTGGGGTGAAGCGTTTGCGATGCGGTCATATCTCCTTTCTGTTCAGATGTTTTTGACAGTTTTCAGAGCACCCTTTTGGCTCAGACCATTTCTTGTTCTGTTTTCAATGAAATCAATAATAATAAAAAACAACTTTCTATGAGGTGCCTGTCTGCTATGTCTAAAGCTCCTGGGGAGCCTGCGCATCCAAGTGGGTGAATAGGGAAGGAGCGGGTGAGCACTTAGACCCACAGCACCCAGCCATGCAAGCTTCCCTCTACCACCCCACACACATGACATGACAGTCTGTGTACAAATATGTGTTAGAGTGCACACACGTGAATGCATGAGTGTGTCCGTGTGTTAGTGTGCACACAGGTCCTGGGTGAGTGTGTCCCTGAGTGTGTGTGTGCACACAGGGCACAGGTCCTGAGTGTGTTAGTGTGCACACAGGGCACAGGTCCTGAGTGTGTCCCTGAGTATGTGTGTGCACAGTGAGGGCACAGGTCCTGAGTGTGTCAGTGTGTCCCTGAGTGTGTGTGCACACAGTGAGGGCACAGGTCCTGAGTGTGTCCGTGTGTCCCTGAGTATGTGTGTGCACAGTGAGGGCACAGGTCCTGAGTGTGTCAGTGTGTCCCTGAGTGTGTGTGCACACAGTGAGGGCGCAGGTCCTGAGTGAGTGTGTCCCTGAGTGTGTGTGCACACAGGGCACAGGTCCTGAGTGAGTGTGTCCCTGAGTGTGTGCACAGTGAGGGCACAGGTCCTAAGTGTGTCCCTGAGTGTGTGTGCACAGTGAGGGCACAGGTCCTGAGTGTGTCAGTGTGTCCCTGAGTGTGTGTGCACACAGTGAGGGCACAGGTCCTGAGTGTGTCCGTGTGTCCCTGAGTATGTGTGTGCACAGTGAGGGCACAGGTCCTGAGTGTGTCAGTGTGTCCCTGAGTGTGTGTGCACACAGTGAGGGCACAGGTCCTGAGTGTGTCCCTGAGTGTGTGTGTGCACACAGTGAGGGCACAGGTCCTGAGTGAGTGTGTCCCTGAGTGTGTGTGCACACAGGGCACAGGTCCTGAGTGAGTGTGTCCCTGAGTGTGTGTGCACACACAGGGCACAGGTCCTAAGTGTGTCCCTGAGTGTGAGTGTGCACAGTGAGGGCACAGGTCCTAAGTGTGTTAGTGTGCACACAGGGCACAGGTCCTGAGTGAGTGTGTCCCTGAGTGTGTGCACACAGTGAGGGCACAGGTTCTGTGTGACTGTGTCAGTGTGTGTGCACACAGTGAGGGCACAGGTCCTTAGTGTGTGTGTCCCTGAGTGTGTGCACAGTGAGGGCACAAGTCCTTAGTGTGTGTGTGTGCATATCTGTGACTTCATGTGTTTGTCCTTGTCAGTGGATAGTTTTCATGTATCTCTGATGTATTCATTGTTTAGAAACCTGTGTGCATGTGTCTCGGTTATGATAACTGGGAAACATTAAATCTGAGTGTAAACATGTACCTATGTGTGTATGTGTAACTACGTGTTTGTTAAGCCATATGGGCAATCATCTGTGTGTTCATGTTTTTTTGCCTGTTTTTCTCTGTGAGTGGCTGTGTAAGCATGTAGGCCCATCTGTGTGTGTGTGTGTACGTATGTGTGTGTGGCTGTGTAAGCACGTAGGCCCATCTGTGTGTGTGTGTATGTATGTGTGTGTGGCTGTGTAAGCCCGCAGGCCCATCTGTGTGTGTGTGTGTACGTATGTGTGTGTGGCTGTGTAAGCCCGCAGGCCCATCTGTGTGTGTGTACGTATGTGTGTGTGGCTATGTAAGCCCGCAGGCCCATCTGTGTGTGTGTGTGTACGTATGTGTGTGTGGCTGTGTAAGCCCGCAGGCCCATCTGTCTGTGTGTGTATGTATGTGTGTATGGCTATGTAAGCCCGCAGGCCCACCTGTGTGTGTGTGTGTACGTATGTGTGTGTGGCTGTGTAAGCACGTAGGCCCATCAGTGTGTGTGTGTGTGTATGTATGTGTGTGTGGCTGTGTAAGCCCGCAGGCCCATCTGTGTGTGTGTGTATGTGTACATATGTGTGTATGGCTGTGTAAGCACGTAGGTCCATCTGTGTGTATGTGTACGTGTGTGTGTGGCTGTGTAAGCCTCCAGGCCCGTGTGTGTGTGTGTGTGTGTGTGTGTGTGTGTAAGCCCACAGGTCCATCCATGCATGTGTGTGTGCACATGGGGAGGAGTGCAGACCCCATGAGCCCTCCTCTGGCTTGTGCTTTGTGTGTTTGGTTCGATCTTGGCGTGTAGGTGGGTAAATGAGTCAGTGTTGTTCAGTCGCAGGCTTTGGGATGTCCAGAGTTCTCTGTGACCCTGGAAGCCCCCACCGCAGGGCCTGGCAAGGCTCATCATGGCTGCCAGGACACCAGGCGAGTCTGCAGCAGCTCTGCACCCTCTGTGGGCCTTGGGTCAGCAGCAACCCCTGCAGTTCCGCATGGACCAAGGCTCTGGTTCCCATAGCAGCAGGAAGTCACAGGGTGCAGCACCCAGCCCCCTGGGCCAGATCAGGCTCGGCTCAGCTCTGAGCTCCAGGAAGGGGTCTCTACCCCACCCCAGGTGCTCCACCCGCCGGCCCCTGCACTTGCACCCTGGGTGGACTGCTTCCTGCCCCGGGATGGGTCAGCTCAGCCTCCAGTCACCATGGGCCTGGCAGTGCAGGTGAGGGGGCTGCTGGTCATGCCTTTTTGCGACAAAACTCGGCTCTTGGTGCAGTGGCGTCCTTGAGACCAACAGACATGCCCAGATGATCACTCCTGTCCACTCAGAAGCTGTGCTGCAAGGGAAAGTCTGCTGCATAGGGCATGGAGGCCAAGGTGCCAGTGTGCCCACCCTGCCCCTGCCTGGCCAGCCAGCTCCACTGGCTCCATGACAGGTTTCTGCTGCCTTCACAGCCTCCAGCTCGGCTCTGGTACAGCAGCTCCCTGTCCCTCAGTGCCCATCTCCAGGAGGGGCAGTGGCCTTCAGGCCACTGGGCTTTGCTCCTCTCACAGCCTCAGGGTACACTCGAGGGCTCCTGGGGACTCTCTGCCTCTGGACTTTGCTGTGGGGACCCAGTGTGTGTTCCGTGTTCCTTGTGTTGTCTTGCTGATTCGAATATACTCTCATATTGTTTGCTTTCATTTGAAAGGCAGATTTGACAGGAAAGGAGAAAGGGACAGCTCTTCCAAATGGCCACAATGACCAGAGGTGGGCTTGTCAGAAACCAAGAGCCAGGAGTTTCTTCTGGATCTCTTGTACGGGTGCAGAGTCTCAAGGCTTTGGGCTGTTCTCAGCTGCTTTCCCAGGCCACAGTTGGGGAGCTGGATGGGAAGTGGATCAGCCAGGACTTGAACTGGCGCCTGTACGGATGTTGGCTCAACAAGGCAGAGAACCAGCTTGCTGCGCTGCCCCTGGGGCCTCTAGGATTTGTTTTCTTTTCACTTTTCTTGAGGTCCCAGCAGGTGGCGCTCTTCTGTGTGCTAATCTCGCCAAATGCCGGTAACTGTTGAGGGTCTCCCACATGCTTGAGCTTTCACCTGCTGCCTCCTTGGATGCCGTGGCAAGAACAGGCATGGGAGTGAGCCGGGAGACCAGGCTTGCATGGGGACATGTGCTTCCCAGGCGGTATCTCCACCTGCCCCCGTGGGACATGGGCTCCCTGGGCAATGTCCCCAAGTGCCTGCTTCCAGTGGCATGTGGGCTCCCCGGAGGTGTTGCCACCCGCACCCGTGGCATGTGGGTTCCCCAGAAGTGTCCCCAAGTGCCTGCTTCCAGTGGCATGTGGGCTCCCCGGGAGGTGTTGCTATCTGCACCTGGGGCAGTTTTATGCTCATGCTGAATGTAAAGTTTCACCTGGCAAAACTGCCAGTAGCGGCTTTGTGCTGACTCCAGCATGTCAAGCTCAGCTCTAGGATCCAGGTGCAGTCTGAGATTTGATGGGAATGACTACATGAGTTTTGGTTTTGATTGAAGCTCAGTCCTTCACGGCGGCAGGAAACAGGGCTGTGTGGAAACCCTGCTGAAGCCTGCTGCCTCGGGCAACCCATGCTCTTCTCACCATCCCTTCCGGTGCCCACAGCCTCAGGCTGGCTATGCCTAACCCTCTGCCCAGTGCCACCAGCCCTTCCTGGGTCTGAGTGTGTGGCCCTCTGTGCAGGTCCTGCTCAGCATGTGCAGCCATGTCCCGTGATGCACACCTCTGGCATGGATGTGACCACATCCACTCAGGTCCACTGTGGGCAGTGGCTGCAGTGAGCCAGGAAAAGCTGGCCGTCTTTGCAGTTGGCTTTGGTCATGGTCCACCTTAAATCCATTTTCTCACAGGGACTCCCATTGCTGGACTTCTAGAACCTTCTCCACTTTGAGCTGTGCTGCCTCCTGATGTGTGTGTACAGGTTCCAGACCCGTCGTATTCAGCATTTTCGTGCCATATCACGGCTGTCGGAATGCAGCTTCCTGGTTAAACTTGATTATTTGGAGATGGAGCCATGGTTGTAGCATGCTAAGCCTCCATTTGCAGTGTTGGCATCCTGTTGGGCGCTGGTTTGAGTCCCAGCTGCTCCATTTCCTATTCAATTCCCTGCTTGTGGTCTAGGAAAGCCAATAGTTCAAAACCTTGGACCCCTGAGTCACTGTAGGGGACTTGGAGGAAGTTCCTGGCTTTGGATCAGCTCAGCTCTGGCCATTGCAGCCATTCAGGGACAGAGCTAGGGGATGGAAGATTTTCTCTGTGTAACTCCAGCTTTTAAAAACATAAAACTTTGCATGAAGCATGATTATTCTATTATTTTGGTTTTTCTTATCTGGAGGTGGCTAATGTGATTTCATAGTTTTGATTGAATGCATATATGCTCAGCTGACAGACATGGCTGCTCTGGGTGTGTGCAGAGTCCTTGTCAACATAAACAGGTAGGTGGGCTGTGGCTGCAAATATGTGAATGTGTGAGACCTCTGCTGCTGTGTGTGAACTCTGATCACACATGTGCAGGTGTGAGCTCCGGGTCACGTGTTCAGGTGTGTGAGCTCTGACTGCCTATGTGTCCATGGGACAGACATGGCTGCTCCATCATCTGAATCACTACAGAACCCCCTCATCTACCCCTTTCTTCCTTTTCTTTTTAATTGAGTTCATGTTTAATAATTACAGGCACCATGCCCCCATCCCCCTGCCCAGGCAGCAGCAGACAGGGTGCAGGGGCTGGGCATATGTCCCCAGCAGCAAGGACAGAAATCCCAAAGAATGATTTGCAGAAAATAAAAAAGGACCCCAAGGATAGGGGTGGTGCCCCCCCCCAGACACACCATATTTCAAGACTTTATATATAATATATCTCTGTGCCCCAGGGGGAGGAGAGGGCCACCCCCTGCCAGCATCCTGGAGGGTGTCCCAGGCAGCCCCAACCATTCTGCCTCTTCAACCAGTTTATTAGACCCATCGCACTACAGGTACCCATGCCACCACTGCCCCTGCAGTCCAGGCAGCTGGCAGAGCTATCCGCGTGTCCATGGGGCTTCAAGTCCTTGGTGCCACCTGCCCTCAGTTGTTCTTTATTTTCTTCTTAATATTTTATTTATTTATGTATGTATTCATTTTTGTATGTCTGTATTTGGAAGAGAGTTAGGACAGAGAGATCTACCCACTCATCCGCAGGCCCCACATCAGCCTGGCTCTCCTTCCGGGTCTCCCAGGTGACACTGCAGGGTGCACTGGGCTCTCCTCTGCTGCCTTGCAGGCTCATTCACGGTGGGTCAGGCAGAACCCAAACCAGCACCCATTGGATGCTGGCCCCACAGGTTGCCAAGGACCGGGCTGTCCCAGGACGCCCCGCCTCTCAGCCATGTGAGAGTAAGTTAACAGTTGATCAAGCAGAGCCGCAGTGGAGCTTTCCCAGGCAGGGCATGGACAAGGAGATGCACTACATTATACAGCCCCAAAAGCAAGAAACGGAAACTGCTGGATAACCTGTGGGAATAAACCAGGACACACAACACAAAGACACAGCCTGCGGGGGAGCCAGTGGCTATAACAGGCTGCAGACTCATGGCTGATGGGCCGACATGGCAGCCTCGACCATGGAACCTGGTGTCAAAGCCGATGGTGTCCGCAGACCTTTGTGTAAACCCACCACTGGTGGAACCATTAGGGGGTGCACGCATGGGGGTAGGGAGCCTGCAGTCTCCACACTGGCCGGGGCTGCATTGGCTTGGGCCTGCCACAGGCCACGCAGTTCCCAGCTCTGCTCCTGTTCCGGTTCTTGTTCATACAGGCCTGGGAGGCAGCAGGTGGTGGCCCAAGTGCTGGGCTGTAACATTCACGTGGGTAACCTGGATGTGGCTCCTGAAACCCACATGGACCCCATGACCTCCTGTGGAGTCGCTGGACCCTGCATGGAGCCCTTCACCCTTGTGGAGTCCCTAACCCCGTGTAGACTCCCTGGCCCCATGCAGAGCCCCTGACCACGTGTGCAGCCTTTGGACCCCGTGTGGAGCCTTTGGACCCCGTGTGGAGCCTTTGGACCCCGTGTGGAGCCCCTGATCCTTGTGGAGCCCCTGACCTCGTGTGTTGCCCCTGACCCCGTGTGGAGCCCTGAACCGGTATGTGCAGCCCCTGCCAGCCTGGGCTGCCTTAGTCATCCTTGCAGTTCCCCAGTAGGTGTCACTCTTATCTGCCTCTCTGCTGCTCCAACGCAAGACACACCAGCCAGCTGCCCTGTGGATGCCCACACGCCATTCTTCATCCTTCTGCAAGACTGGCCGCGCCCCTCTGAGCCATAGCCAAGGACTGTGGTGACCTGTGTCTGTCAAGGCACTTGGCACTGGGGGCAGGCCTGGGCAGGGCAGCATTCCAGGCACCACATCTGACCCAGCTCCCTGCTAACGGTCTGGAGGTGGTGGGCGGCAGGCGATGGCCGAGTCCTTGGGCCCCTGCACCCACATGGGAGACCCAGAGGGAGCTCCTGGCTCCTGACTTTGGCCTGGTCCAGCTCTGGCCATTGTGGTCATTTAGGAAGTGAACCAAGGGTGGCTCTCTGTCTCCATGCCCCTGTCCTGCTGTGCCGTTAAAATGAATAAATCATTGTAACAAAGGCATGGAGTCATCCATCCAACTGCCATCACATGGGAATGTCCAGAACTGGACCCATACAGCTTGGGAAGCAAATGTCTGACCAGGAGCAAGGCTAGACTGATGGAGGCAGCGTACACGTTCCATAGAGACATCGGGTTCAGGTGATGGGGTGGGGAGGGGAAAGGGTTAGGATTACATTAGGGCCAGGCTGTCTACACCCATGGTGGGCCCTGCCTCTCAACTCCTCCTCTTCAGTCCACCCTGGATGAGCCCTACTTTGTCAAAGCTACAGCCTGGCCTGCCCGGGTCCTGCGGCCCCCAGGCTGGCTCAGCTAGACACTGTGTCCTCCTGACCCTGCTGCTGCACTTGTTCTTAGGCAGGGGACTCCAGGGTGGCCTCCCCCAGCCCTGGCCCTATCACGCTTGGGGACCCCAGGACAGGAGACAAGGCCCTGGCCCTTCTTTTCCCCAGGTACTCTTGCCGGGGGGAACCAGCCATATGCAGAAATCAGGCACCAGGGGTGCCCTCGGGGTGGGATCCCCATCGCTCCACTCCCTGGGCCACTGCCCCCTGAAGCTGGGCTCAAGCCCAGAGCTCCTGCCCCTAGCAGACCTGGCCACCTCACATCCAGTGCCCGCTGCGGGGCCCCTGACCAGGGTTATCCAGCCCCCTCCCCGGCGCCCCGTCCAGCCTCCCAGCGCAGTGCTCTCTGCTTTGGCTGGGGGGCCTCTGCGCACTTCATGCCAGCCCCTGTGGCATCCATGGGGAGGCCGCGGGGAGACGGCTGCTCAGGGGTCTCATGGCCTGGTCTGGAGAGGGCAAACTGGGAGTCGTACCGCACGGTCCCAGGGCCACGAGTGGCTGCTGCGGACGCAGGGCGGAGCGGGACCGGGCTCTCTGGCCGAGCGCCCCTCGCCTGGCGCCCTGCACGGTGCAAATCCACGGCGGGCAGTGGCGGGTGGGGGCCCTGTGCGAGCTGCCAGCGGGTGCGGGGGTGCAGAGGCTGCGGGCGCACAGTAGGCGCGGAGCGCGGTGGGTGTGGGGCGCGCGGACGGCCGGTGGCCCGGGCTCTGTCCCCGACCGGCAGGCGGGACGGAGCGTTCCGCCCCGGCCGTGCAGCGAGTCCTGCGAGCGGCGAGCAGGCCCGGGGGGACGGAGGCGGGGCCCAAGCCCAGGCGGCGCCTTCCCGGGCGAGGCCACAGATCCCCCGGCCACGGCCAGCGCCGTCCGCGCCCGGGCCGCGCCCGCCTGCGGATCCTCGAGCTCCGTCTGGGAGGGCTGCGGGGCGCGGCGGCGTTGGCGCACGAGGGTCCCCGGGGCGCCGCCGGGCACCGGGGCCGCGCAGCCCCGAGCCCCCCGCGGCGGGGACCGGGCGGGGGCGGCCGGCGGGGCGGGGCGCGCGGGCGCGGATTGGCCGTGCGCCGCCACGTGACCGGCCCCTTATAGGGCGTGGCGCGGGCCGCGGAGCCGGGTGCGGCGGCGGCCGGGCCGGGCGGGGTCCCGTGCGGTCCGGCAGCTCGGCGGACGGCTGCGCTCCGGCGCCTGGTGCGCCCTCCCTGCCGGGGCCGGGGGCCGGGGATGCTCTCGGCGCCCAGGAGCCATGGTCCGCTTCGGGGACGAGCTGGGAGGCCGCTATGGGGGCGCCGGCGGCGGGGAGCGGGCCCGGGGCGGCGGGGCCGGCGGGGCCGGTGGCCCCGGTCCCGGGGGGCTGCCGCCGGGCCAGCGGGTCCTCTACAAGCAGTCGATCGCGCAGCGCGCGCGCACCATGGCGCTGTACAATCCCATCCCGGTCAAGCAGAACTGCTTCACCGTCAACCGCTCTCTCTTCGTCTTCAGCGAGGACAACGCCGTCCGCAAATACGCCAAGCGCATCACCGAGTGGCCATATCCTGCCAGGAGGGCGCGCGTGCGGGCGCGGGCGGGCGGCGCGGGCGGCGAGGGCGCGGCGGCGCCTCCAGGTGCGAGCTCGGCTGCAGGTGCCCGTGCGCGCGCACGCGCGGGGGCCACCCGCGCCTCCCGGGGCCGGGCGGAGCCCCGCGCCGCCGCTGTCCGCGGTGCTGACGCCCGGGCCGCAGAGGCCCCGCCTCGCCGCCGCGCCCGGAGGTGGGAGCGGGGGAGCGCGCGGGCCCAGCCCCGCCGGGCCCCTCGGGAGCGGCCTCGTGGCGGCTGCACTGCGCGCCCGCCCCTCCCCCGCCGGGCTCCTTAACCCACGCACTCCGTTCGAGTACATGATCCTGGCCACTATCATCGCCAACTGCATCGTGCTGGCCCTGGAGCAGCACCTGCCTGACGGCGACAAGACGCCCATGTCCGAGCGCCTGGTGAGTGCCCGCCCGGCCCCTCCCCGAGCCCCGAGGCCGCCCCGCCCCCAGGGGGTCCGCGTGTCCAGCACCCCCTCCCGCTGGCCCGCCCCTCCTGCCAGGCTGTCCTCTTCTTCCCCCACTCTTCCTGGCGGAGAGAACCGCAGGTCCAAGGCCAGGGCTCGGTGCTCGGCCTGGTGGGCGTGCCCTGGCCCCTTGGCTGAGCTGTACTGGGCCTGGAGGGGCTAAGAGAGGTGCAGGGGAGCCTCCTAGGGTCGCCGACACATCTGACCCCTGCTTCACCTGCAGCTCAGGCTTGCCCTTATGAGGAGTTCCGTGGGGGTCCCTGCCCACGCCAAACTGGACTCTGGTCCCAGTACAGGAGGGCCACAGGAAGGGGCCTGCAGGTGCCAGGGGTCGGTGGAACTTCAGATGAACAGCCAGGGTGACCATACTGAGGGATGGTTGGTGTGGGCAGCAGGATTGAGAGCCAGTGTGGACAAGTGTGGGCAGCTGGTGTGGGCAGCAGGATTGAGAGCCAGTGTGGACAGGTATAGACAGCCAGGGTGGGCAGCCAGTGTGGGCAGAAGGAGTGAGAGCCAGTGTGGAAAGGTGTGGACAACCAGGGTGGGCCTCCGGTGTGGGCAGCCAGCATGGGCGGCAGGGCACCAGAGGTCTCGGGCCATGGCAGGAAATGTGAAGCAGTAATGCAGCCAGGTGGGCTGTGTGGACCCTGGCACGAGGGCCTTCCTGTGCCTCAGGCTCCTGGTGGTCCTGTGCTGGCTCTGCCCTGGGTGAATGTCCACCTGAGACCTGAGGGTGAGAGAGGAAGCCAGGGTGACTGGTGGTGGCAGGGTGGGTCAGCAGGATCCTGTGCCAGGACAGGACTCCTTAGGACACAGGGACACAGGACACAAAGGGTCAGCCTCGGGTCAGGGCTGAGGCGGTCCCCAGCTGCACTAGGCTTGGTTTTGCAGCCCAAGGGGCTTTGTCCTTCTGGGGTCTGGGGCTGACCTGCTGGGCCCATGAGCCGGAGGGGCTGCCCCACAGATCTGACCCCCAGCCCAGGCCAGCGACAGCGACAGGGCCTGGAGTTCCACTGTGCAAATGCCTTCCTGCCAGCCCGGCTGTGGCTGGTCAAGAGTGGGCTGGAAGTAGCTGTGAGAAAGGGCTGGGTGGGGGTCCTGCGTCTGCTGCCTGGCTGTTCCCCTCTGCCTCTCTGGGCTGAGCTGGCAGCCTCAGGCCAGGCGTGTGCGTCCCTCGGTCTGTGTCCGGCGTGGTGAGTCAGCATTCCGGCTGCCACGATGGCCGCCGGCTGCCTGGGCCCCTCAGTGCCGTCAGAGCCCCAGAGGGCCAGCCAGGCTGGCTGGGAGGGAGGCTCAGGCTGCAGGGCCTGGCCACACCCCCATGCTAGCAGTCCCCACTGTGGCCTCCTAGTCCAGGTGGGTTGGCCACCCTTGGTCCACGGGGCCAGGTCTCCCCTGCGTCCGGTTCCGTGGGCCCACATTCCCACTGCTGTGCTGTATGTTTCCCATGGCATCCTTCCAGCCCTGTGCTTGGCGCTGCCAGTGTCGTGCCTGGGAGGAGGGCCATGCCACATCTTCCCTGTGAGTGCCCGTCCGCTGCTTCCCTCTGAGACCTACTGGTCCTCCCCGGAGTGTGCCGGATGCATGGTCTCCTGGCCCCGGAGCCTTGTGCTGTGCCTAGAGCTGGGGCCAGGCTGGAGGGCTCCGGATTCCCCATCAGCGCCTCAGCCCTCTTGTGCCTCCGGCTGCTGCTTCCTCTTTCTGCTTTTGTTTAAGATTTTTCACATTCATTGGAAAAACAGGGGCCAACAGAGCTGACCATGGGCCTGTTCCCAGACCCACAGCGATGGGTTCAGCTCAGCTGTGTCCCAAGGCTCCTGTGTTGGTGGCAAGGGTCCAGCCCAGGGCTGCCTGCTGGGTAGGGCCAGACCTTCCCACACCTGGCTGTGCCTTGTCCTACCCCTAGCCCCGGGAGGGGAAGGTTGGCCCTGCTGTGTGCCCAGCTCACCCCGGGAGGGGAAGGCCGGTCCCTCTGTGCCCCCAGCTCACCCCGGGAAGGGAAGGCCGGCCCTGCTGTTGAAGGCACTGCTGTTGCCATGCAGGTTGCTGGTTCCTGCACGGATGTGACATTTCGGGGGTCCTGGCTTCTCCCCTCTGGGGGGTCAGAGCACCAACTCTGTGACTACACCTCCTGCGGGCAGGCCAGGGAGTGGCTCCAGGTTGGCCCAGGTGGGTGGTGTGAGGATGGGCCCTGGTGTGACCAGCGGGCAGTGGGGACCCGGTGCTTGTTTCCTGCAGGATGACACGGAGCCCTATTTCATCGGGATCTTCTGCTTTGAGGCGGGCATCAAGATCCTGGCCCTGGGCTTCGTGCTGCACAAGGGCTCCTACCTCCGCAATGGCTGGAACGTCATGGACTTCGTTGTGGTCCTCACGGGGTAGGCGAACCAGGGCTCCTGGGCAGCCGAGGAGGGCTGTGAGGCCTGGCCTCTGACATGCTCTCCTGTGGCCTGCTTCTCGCCCCTGGCGCTGTCAGGGCTCCGTGGGCCCTGTCTCCAACACATACTTTGAGGCTGAGCCGTTGCTGAGGGGGTGGGGGTGCGGTGGCTGCTGGGGATTGGGGGACGTGGCTCTCACGTGAGGACCCAGCCTGGGGCCTGGTGGTGGCACTCCTAGCGTGTGGGCAGGAGGGACTGGGGCAGGGCTGTCCTGCTTGCTGCCAGCTCCCGTGTGGTGGCATAGCTGGGGCCCCGGCCTGCTGTTTGTGTCTGCCTGCCACTGAGGGAAGGTCCCTGGAGCTGCCTGTTTTCCAGGAGGCCCTGGGGACAGGGGAGGGGTGAGTAAGTGTGTGGAGAGCGCCCCCCTCTCTCTCCTGTGGAGGGGCAGCTGTGGTGCTGCCGTTCCCAGAGCTGAGTGGGCTGCTGGGGGTGGGACCGGGCTGGGCCAGACCCCGGGGTCTGGCACTGCTGTGTGCACCTCTGGGCCCAGGTGAGCTTGGCCCCTCCCCCTCCCCCCCCACCTGCCCAAGAGCCCTGGGTCGCATGAGGTGCCCTGGGCTGTGTCTGCAGTACCTCCCTGCCCCCCTCCACGCCGGTCTCTGAGAGCCCCTGGGTCGCATGCACCTTCCCCCCAACCCCTGTACACCCTCCCCCCGACCCCTCTTGCTGTCTGTACAGGGCTTGACCTGTGTGCCACCTTCCCTTTGTACACCTCACCCTGTGCCTGCTGGGCCTAAAGGGGAGCTTCTGCCAGGGTCCACAGGGACCTAGGGCTTGTGCCTGGGGCTGTGGGGAGGGGTGGCCTATGGGACCCCCTGGGAGGCCGGCACTGGGGCTGCTCGTTACAGGGTTGGTTTTAATTAGGGTTTGTTTAATTGGCGCTCAGAGGCAGTGCCGCTCTGCATTGGTGCCCGGGGAGACCAGCTTCCTCCTGGGTGGTAACTGGGGTCCCCATGCCCAAGGCTGTTATGGGGGCCGTGGGGAGGCCCGAAGTGTCTGTGTCCTCTTTCGGCTTGGGCTCCTGCCCCCCACCCTGCAGGCGAACCCTGAGCCCCGCTTGCCATCTCTGCCATGGCTGCCCATCACCCTGCCTTGTCTCGGCTCTGCCTGGGCTGTAGTCAGTTTCCAGCCCTGTCGTGTGTCACACACTGACGCGGGGTGGCTGATGTCCCAGCCTCGAGGCTCAGGGTAACACCTGCAGCCACTCACTTAGCCCCACAGAAACCCAGAACCTCTTTCCAGGATGTGTACCGTTGGCCCTGGTCCAGGTCCCAGCCTGTGGGCAGCTGCTGGGGTGGCAGCCCAGCCTCCAGCCCAGGGCTGATCCTGAGCCCGCTGGCCTCCGCCTTGCCACTCTGCTGCTTCCTGTCCCCCATTTCTGAGCTCAGGGACAGGGGATACTATGGGGCCTCCTGCTGCCCATTGGTCCGGCCCCGACTGGGCTCCTGCTGAGTGCTGCCCCACCCACCCTGGGGGAGGGCTTCTTGTTCTCTGAGCTCCTGCTATAGTGCCCAGAGCTGCTGGCCTGGCACCCTGGGGGCACAGCGCAAGCCGTGGTCTGTGGCTCCTCCACAGACTTGATGTACATTCCTGTTGGGCTGAAGGTCCTGCCAGTGGCCTGGCTCCTGGGAACTCCCTGGAGTAGCTGCAGTGTCCTTGGCCCTTCCACTGTCTGCAGCTGGCTCCCAGGCCAGTGGGCAACCAGCATGGAACACAATTCCTCCGTGGGCCCTTTTCTTCAGATGCAGGCGGTGGGAAAGCCCCTTGTGTGGGGTGGGACTTCCTGCGGGAGCCTGGCCTGCCTCCTCCACACACCTGATCCTGGGAGTACCATAGGCGTGGGCCGCAGTGCCCACACTTCCCTTCAGGGCTCAGGGATCCATATGGGGCATGGTGGGGGGGCTGAGGTGTTCATGTAGGAGATGGCAAGTTGCCCCACACAGGACAGAGACGCCGTCCAGGCTGGACCCCACTGCCTGTGTTCTTGCCGGGTGTTCTCTCCCTGGGCAGAGCGTGGGCTGTGTGGGCATGAGCCTGGGTGCAGTGCCTCTCCCAGATGGGCAGGAGGAGAATGTGGACTGGGAGTGCCAAGGCCTGGGAAGGTGGGCAGAATCTTTGTGGTTTCTCCAATGTGGGGGCAAACCCCATGAGCTGAGCAGATGTCATGTCTGGTCCTCGGCTGTGAACCCTACCGCTCAGCTGCAGCCATGACAGCAGGGCCCCTCCCAGCAGGAGCTCAGCTTCTACTCCGATCATGTCTGGAGCATGCGTGCCTGTGCAATCGTGACTGGCTGTCTTCACTCAAGTTGTCAAGAGAATCAGTGACAGCTGGTTTCTCAGAACTGTGGAGAGGTACACCATGCAGAGAGACGCAGCTGGCTCAGTGCTCACCTGCGTCAGGACGTGTGTGTGTGTGTGTGGGGGGGACGGGCTGGCTCAGTGCTCACCTGCGTCAGGACGTGTGTGTGTGTGTGTGGGGGGGGGGACGGGCTGGCTCAGTGCTCATCTGTGTCAGGACGTGTGTGTGCAGGGTCATGGCGTTTTGGGCACAGGTGGTCCCTGCACAATGTGCACTGTTCTTATGAACACACTGTTTTCTTGGGTAAGTGACCCCGAGTGTGGTCACCCTCATGGTGTCCCTCGGAAATCTTTCGTGGGTTTGTCCTCTCATGTTGGGAGAGATCTGTGCCGGACGCCTGCGGTGGTGGCCTGTTCGCCTCTCGGTGCCGCTGCCTCCGGGGGCCTGGGCGCACCCTCACCCTACACGCTCTGGTTTTTTCTCACCACCTAATACTCGGGAGATGCTGTGCTCCTCCTCTGTCCTGTTTTTCAGGTAGTTTAAGCTGGCCTGGCGTATCTCCCCTCCATAGGAATTCTAGAATACTCTTGTTAATACATGGAAGAGCCTGAACAAGACTTGCATATGGCTCGAGTGCTGATCTGGAGAGCAGTGGCGTTATGGCGCAAATGGAATTGATGTGTCTGTGTCTGCGTAGACCTTTGCTTACTTTGGTAAACGTAGCTTCCAGGACACAGTCCAGTGCACGGGGATTAGATTTTTGTCCACATATTTGTGTAATTTTTGCATGATTATGAACTGCATTAAAGAGTTCTTTGAAATGCAGAGTGGCAGCCTGAGACGGGGGCACGGGGTGTGTGTCCTCCACCCCTGCTCTGTTTCCTAAATGACCAACTGCAGAGCTGGGCCGGGAACTCCACCCTGGTCTCCTGGTCTCCCGCTGGGTGCTGGGGATTGCGGTGTAATTCTTTATTTCATAATGGACAAGTTACAGCTCGTCTGCATTTCATTAAATATCTTTTATTTGTTCAAAAGGCAGAGAGAGATAGAGAGCTGTTACAGGTTCACCTCCAAGGCCTGCCACAGCCAGGACAGGGTGAAGCTGGAGCTCTCTGTGGTCTCCCTTGGGAGGTGATGGCAGCCCAGACACCTGCGTCCTCACTGCTGCCTCCCAGGGAGCCAGCCCTCAGTCTGCCATCCAGCGCCTTGCCTGCCGGGCCAAGTGCTGGCTGCCGGGCCGAGTGCTGCCTGCCGGGCTGAGTGCTGGCTGCCGGGCCGAGTGCTGGCTGCAGGGCCAAGGGTGTCCTGGGAGCTGTCGGCGTCCCGGGTGCTGTGAGTGTCCCAGGGGCTGTGGGTGTCCAGGGCGGCCTGAGAGCTGTGGGCAAGCCGAGAGCCATGGGCTGTGGGCATTCTGGGGGCCATGGGTATCCTGGGTGTCCAGTGGGCTTCAGGCATCCTGAGAGCCGTGGGTGACCAGGGGCCGTGGTTGTACTGGGTGTCCTGGGAGCTGTGGGTGGCCAGGAGGCCATGGGCTGTGGGCGTCCTGGGGGCCATGGGTGTCCTGGGAGCTGTGAGTGGCCAGGAGGTCATGGGCCGTGGGCGTCCCAGGGGCCGTGGGTGTACTGGGAGCTGTGGGTGGCCAGGAGGCCATGGGCTGTGGGTGTCCCAGGGGCTGTGGGTGTCCTGGAGGCTGTGGGCTGTGTGTGTCCTGGGAGCTGTGGGTGGCCAGGAGGCCATGGGCTGTGGGTGTCCCGGGGGCTTTGGGTGTCCTGGAGGCTGTGGGCTGTGTGTGTCCTGGGGGCTGTGTGTGTCCTGGGGGCCGTGGACATCCCTGGGAGGTCTGACCTGCCTGCATTGGTGGTTCAGCTCCGTGTGGTCTTGGAGCTTTTAGAATTATGTAGTTCAGTTTTTGTTTACATAGTTGAGAGGGCTGTCTCTGATTGGGGTGAGCAAGAAGGTGAGTGGGACACAAGTTTCAGGTTTTTGTTTTCTCCTGTGTCTGCAGGAGGGGGAGGGGTCTGCTCCTTGCTGTGTAGCTACAACAGTGCCCGGTGATGGGGACAGTCACCTGACACCGTGTGGACCCCGGTGTGGGCAGGAGTGCCCCGAGGCTGGCACTTGGGTGGATTTGATAGTTCTCAGACATCGTTGGCTTTGTTGGCTCCGGGGCTGAGAAAATCTTGCCAAGGGCCACTGGCTGACCAAGTCCACCTGAGTGCAACAGGCCCAGGAACACGATGCAAGGCTTGGCCAGGAGAGTGGTCCTGCCTGTTCTGCTTTCCCCCCTGTGACAGGCACCCAGCGTCCTCTGCTGGCTAGATGTGCTGGCCGTCATGTCCCCCGTGCATCTGGCCGCGCCGTCCTCTGCACAGGCATCAGCAACTAAGGAGGCCCATTGATGGTACAGACACTCCAAGGTTGGACCACACATCCTGTGGTTTTCCCTGTGGTTGAGGTCTGAGTCCAGCCGTCTAGCTGGGGAGTCTCCCATGAAACCTTGCCTGGGGTGACCTCAGACTCGACTCTTACGTGTGCCTGCCAGTGCAGGGTCAGGTTTGGTGTGTCACCTGCACCAGCCAGTGTACATGCTGGTGAGTGCAGCTGCCTGGGCAATGCCACTCCTAGCCCCATCTCTCACGAGAACTGACGGGTGCTGCAGCCCAGCCAGGCCAGGCCTGGTCCTCATGAGCACCGGCACATGCCATGACCTAGTTAGGCTGACCCCCAAACCCCCAGCAGTGCTGCAACAGCCCTGCTTCTTGCCTGCTCCATCCTGCATCCCATCTAGCTCTCATATCCAGCCCTGGGTGCCGTGGCTCAGCTCAGCATGACCCATCTCCAGATGCGGTCCACAGGTGCCGCTGCCTTGACTAGCCTGGCCCACCCCAGCCCTGGCTCTCACAAGCACCAGCAGGTGCTAGAGCTCAGTGAGGCCTGCCTCCAGACCCAGCCTATATGCATGCTGACAAGTGCTGCAGCTTTGCCCAGCTTGCTCTGCCCCCAGCTCCAGCTCTTAAACTTAGTAGTGAGAGCTGCAGCCTGGCAGGGGAGTCCCCAGAGTTCCTCTGCCAGGCCCATTCCCAGCTCTGAGTCTTATGCCTGCTGGTGGCTGCCTCAACCCAGCCTGGCATGGCATACCTGTAGTCTCAGTTCTTGCTGGCCCAGCTGGGTGTGGCCCATATCCTGTCTGGCTCTTGTGAATACCAGTGGGTGCTGAGGCTAGGTGCTCCCTAATGGGAGACGCAGCCTAGTAGGGGAATTCCCTATGTTCCCAGCCCTGGTTCTCATGCATGCTGGCAGGTGCTGCAGCCCTGCTTGGCATGGAGCCCAGTCCCAGACGCACATCCAGCCCTGGCTCCTGTGAGCTTCAGGTGAATTCCACAGTCTGGCCTGATCAGCCTGTTGCCACCCCCAGCTCTCCATGCAAACCAACAGGTGCTACAATTCATAGAGATGAGCCCTCAAGTCACCTGTAGAACCTACCCCCAGAGCTGGTTCTTTCGTGTTCTGGTGGGTGCTGCGGCCAAGCCTGACATGACCCATCTCCTGCTCTGACACAGGTGGCTACTGCAGCCTAGCCCAGCCTGCCCCCTTCCAGCCCTGGCTCCTGTGTCAGGTGAGTTCCAGCCTAGCATAGCCAGGTATACCTCTAGCCCCAGCTTTTGCAATCATTACCAGGTAGCAGGAATGCTTTTAGCTCGGGTCAGGTCTCCCACATGGGTGGGTGCTGTGGCCTGACCCAGACTTGCCCTCTGCTTTCTCCTCTCTAACCATTTCCATCTCAGCTCCCTCGCCTACCTGCAATGTGGTGACCCAGTCTGTGGAACCCTCAGACGTCACTCCTTCCCTGCCAAGCATGCCCCCAGGAGCCCCCCATTCCAGTGCACCCCATAGTCTGCAGCTCCCCCACCTGGGGGCTGGGGTGGCACATCCCAGCCTGGAGTTCTCCACCTCCACCACTTAGAGAGTACTATTTCTGGCACACTGGGGAGTTGACGCAGAGTTGGCGTCGGGGCAGCTTCCTTCTGCCATTCCAGAGCTGGAGCTGCCCATGGCTTCGCTGTCTTCCATGAGCTCGGGGGTCTGGGGTCTCATGCTGGTGCCTGAGATCACACACCTGTGTCGGTTCCAACGGCAGGTGGGGAGGGGAGAGGGAAAGGCCCCAGGCGGCCCCAGGCTGGTGCAGTGTGCCTGTGGGCTGTTCCTGACCTCTCATGGGTTCACTCGTGTCCCAGGCAAGTGGAGAGGTAAAGACCCAGGCCTGCACCTGTGCCAGAGGACCGGGTCTGGGAACACATCTATGATCTTGGGTCTCTGGTGGGCAGGCAGAGTTCCAGGCCAGCATGCCACCCCACCAGAAGACAGGGCTGGGGAACCCATGTGCTCCTGGGCACAGGGACTGTGGGTTGATTGGGGAAGGGGTAGGCAGTTGTGAGGGAGGGAGGACCACGGAGGGAGTATGTTGTAGGTGAGGAATGACTTCTGGAGGGTTAACATCAGCAAGGCCACTGTACTTGCAGCGAGGGGCTGGGCTAACAGACTATGCACTGGAGCATACACAGGCCAAAGCATGAGCAGGCTGGTCGGGCTTTGCCACAGCATCAGCTGGCAGGTGCTGGGACTGGGGCAAGTCCTGTCAGGCAAGACTGCAGAACCACCTGGGAAGTGGAAGATCCGGGGCTGGGAGTGGGCACAGAGGGGGAGCTGTGGACATCTCTGTGGTGGGCTGCAATTCCCACTGATGAGCATGGGAACCGAGGCTGAGCGCAGTTCTGACCAGACAGGCCTACTCACACGAGTGTAGGTTAGGCAGTGGGGCCAGTTAGGCTGAGCTAGGCTCCAATGGCCATTTCATGTATGGAAGCTGAATGGGATGTGGGACAGGCTGGAACAGTCTGCTGCACATATCGATAAGCACAGGAGCCAGGGGTGGGCCTGGTGGGTATTGTTTGGGGTTGCTCTGACTAAGCTGCAGCACCTGCTGGCATACATGAGGGGCAAGTGTGTGGAGCGCAGGGTTGGGCTGGGCTGCAGCATCCATTAGTTTATGTAAGAGATGGGACTGGAGGCAGAACTGACCCAGCAGTTGCAACTGCCAGTGTGTGCATAGGCTGGTGTGGGTGATGGATAGAGCCTGACCCTGTACTGGCAAGCGCACACACGAGTCAGGTCTGGGATCACTTCAGATGATGTTTCTTTGGGGATTCCCCCCCCCCCAACTGAACTGCTTAACTCAGAACTCCAACCATGGGAGTAATCACAAAATCTGTGGTCAGACCGTGAGAGTGTGTGTCAGAACTGAGTCTCCTCGATGTCTTAAATGGAGCAGTGGACGGCATGCCCAGAAACACGTGGAGGATATGGCAGTCCGTTGGGCCTGTAGAGGGCATGTGGTGCCGCAGCAGAGCAAGCGGAGCAGAACAGATTGGTCAGCTACCCCCAGCCAAGCGTTGACAGCAAGTATCTGGATAAATGGAGATTCTTAAGTTGGGCTAGATCAACAGCTGGACCTTGGAAGGGTTTCCTCATCCTTGGATTGATGAGATCAACAGCATTTCAGAACTATTGAAGCCAATTGAGCACAGCACTCAAAGAAAGTTCCACATGAGGGACACTGGGATGACATCAGGTGACTGTTCCCCAACCCAAGTACTGAGGCAGCTGGGAGGCTGTGTGGCTTCCCGCTTCTCTCCCTACTCTTCCCCTAGATACAGGAAGAAGAATAAAATTTGGAAACAATGGCCTCACCCACTTTCCCCTGATCCTTCGCCCTTCCCACCCTAATCAAAATAAATTAGAAATAATTGGCATTAACCAGGTGCAGGATGCCCGCCAGCTACTGGCTGCTCTCTCCCAGCAGTGTGACACTAGCCTGGTACAAGGCACTTGTGGATTTCCGAGTGATTTCTAGCACGAGTGATCACTGTAGATTTCAATTATTTTCAACTTGCTAAGGTTTTAGGCCCAGTCAGGCTTTGTCTTGCTATATGTTCTATGGGTGCATCTACTATTGTCACCATGTGGATAATACCGTTTATACCGCTGTGTGAAGATGTTGTTGAATTCCTCTTTATCAGTTTTCTGTCTAGCTGTTGTGTCAGTTTTTGAGAGAGGGCTTCAAAAAACATGGTTTGTTTATTTTAAAGGCAGAGTGAGTGCAAGAGAGCGAGGTTTCATCCGCTGGTTCACTCCCTCATGGCTGCAACAGCCAAGGCCAGGAGCTTCCTCCAGGTCTCCCCCACGGGTGCAGTGACCCAAGCACCTGGTCCGCCCTCCACTGCTTTCCCAGACGCACCAGCAGGTGCTGGATGGGGAGAGGAGCAGCCGGCCCTCTGAGATGGGCCGCGTCAGCCGTGAGAGAGGGCTCCTGCGGTTTCCAGTGAATGATCTGAAGTTGTCTTTTTCCTCTTAGGGCCATCTGTTTTGCCTCGTGGATTATTGTGTATGCCCTGATCTGGGTGGGGTGCAACTCTACCTGCCCAGTCAGAGAGAGGGCCTCTGGGGCGTGACGTCACGGGGGCTTCACCCTCTCACACACGTGTGGTGCCTGTGAGAGGGCCCATCCACCCCTCCCCGACGTGGCTGCATTTCTCCCTCCATGGTGCACAGTGGAAGGTGCTGCTTGAGCCAGACTAGACCCTCCCAAATGCCACACCTGTTAGTAGGAGAAGGCAAGCAACCCATGTCGAGAGCTGCGCATGTGAAATTTAATGAAGTGCATGCTGACGTGTGTATGCAGTGTGGTTAGGGTGTGCTGAAGGTGTGTTTGTGTAATGTGATTAGAGTGTGGTGTAGGTGTGTGTAGTGTAATTAGGGTGTAGTGTAGGTGTGTGTGTAGTGTGGTTAGGGTGTAGTGTAGGTGTGTGTAGTGTGATTAGAGTGTGGTGTAGGTGTGTGTAGTGTGTTTAGGGTGTGGTATAAGTGTGTGTAGTGTGTTAGGGTGTGTGTGGATGTATGTGTAGTGTGTTTAGGGTGTTGTGTAGGTGTGCGTAGTGTGTTTAGGGTGTGGTGTAGGTGTGTGTAGTGTGTTTAGGGTGTGGTGTAGGTGTGCATAGTGTGTTTAGAGTGTGGTGTAGGTGTGCGTAATGTGTTTAGGGTGTTGTGTAGGTGTGTGTAGTGTGTTTAGAGTGTGGTGTAGGTGTGTGTAGTGTGTTTAGGGTGTGGTATAAGTGTGTGTAGTGTGTTAGGGTGTGTGTGGATGTATGTGTAGTGTGTTTAGGGTGTGGTGTAGGTGTGCGTAATGTGTTTAGGGTGTGGTGTAGGTGTGCGTAGTGTGTTTAGGGTGTGGTGTAGGTGTGCGTAGTGTGTTTAGGGTGTGGTGTAGGTGTGCGTAGTGTGTTTAGGGTGTGGTGTAGGTGTGTGTAGTGTGTTTAGGGTGTGGTGTAGGTGTGCGTAGTGTATTTAGAGTGTGGTGTGTGTGTAGTGTGTTTAGGGTTGTGTGGGTGTATGTGTAGTGTGTTTAGGGTTGTGTGGGTGTATGTGTAGTGTGTTTAGGGTGTGGTGTAGGTGTGTGTAGTGTGGTTAGGGTGTGGTGTAGTTGTGTGTATGTGGTTTGGGCATGCTGTAGACTCGAGTGTGCGTGTGATGGGTCAGTTGCTTCCCTTTTCCTCGTCTCTGGAGTGCGTTTCCTGTGACAATCCCTTGTAAGGTTTTTCCTTTAAAGATTTGAAAGACAGTTACACAGGGACAGGTCGACAGAAAGAGCCTCTGCCTTCATGCTTGTCCAGTGCATCCCAGTAGTGACTGCTGAGCGCAGCTGGAGTGCCAGCTTGAAATGCCATCCAGCCCCGGGTGATGTGGGGCTGCCCTACCCCTTCCTAGGCACGTTAGCAGGGAGCTGGAGGGACACGTCCCGTCCCGACGGCTGTGAGCTACCCTCTCCCCACTCCCCAGGCGTGTTAGCAGGGAGCTGGAGGGACACGTCCTGTCCCGATGGCTGTGTGGTTGCTGAGCTCCCGGGCTGCGGCTCACCCCATTGCCCCACAGCCTGGGCTCCTGGCACACGTCCTGTCCCGACGGCTGTGTGGTTGCTGAGCTCCCGGGCTGCGGCTCACCCCATTGCCCCACAGCCTGGGCTCCTGGCACTCACTCCTATGATGCAAATATATTCGCTTCTGCTTTCCTGTAATAATTTGTATGGTGTGTCTTTTTCTAGCTTTTTATTTTCAAGTTGCTTATGTCGTATTTCTAGTGAGGTTTTTGTTTGTGTTTTTCAAATTCATCTACTAATTCTTTCTTTCATTTAGTTTATTCAGGCCATCCCTGTCCAATGTGATTATTTATACTTTGGGGTTTAATTCTGCTACTGTATTTTCTCTTAGATCACTCTTGTATTTTTCTTGCTTGTTTCTCCTAAATTCCCAGAGGTTACTTAAAAGTACTTTGGAATTCTGACTTCTCTGTAGTGTATCCTGAAGTGCACTTATTTGAGTGTATCTCTTGTACAGGCTTTTAATAATTACTTTAAGTATTGTGTTCTACACACATGGGCACTTAGCAAGTTCAGAGGACAGCTTTATGTCAGCCAGTTAAACTGCGACTGGCTGGCCAGATCTGTGTGAGCAATGCGAGTCTGGTCATCTCCCCGCAAGGGAGGGTCCAGGGGCTTCGGACTGCCTTCCACATGGGAGGCCTGGAAGGACCTCCCGGCTCCTGACTCCAGCTGCGGCCAGCCCCAGCCACGATGGCCCTTTGCAGAGTGAATCAGTTGCTGGAAGATAGCTCTCTCTCCTCTCCCTCCTGTATTCCCTCCCTTCCTCCCTCCTTCTCTCTCTGTAATTCTACCTTTGAAATACATAAGTCTTTAAAAGAAAACATTCCTAGAAATTTAATGTAATTCAAATATTTATTCTTGTGCAAAAAGTCTGAAATTGTTGTGTACAAGGGGTCTTCCAAAAGTTCACAGGGGGCCTGTGTCGTGCTGTGGCAGGCTAAGCTTGCACCTGTATCACTGGCATCCCAGAAGGGCGCTGGTTCAAGTCCAGCTGCTCCCTGCTGATGGCCTGGGAAAGCAATGGAAGATGGGCAAATGCTTGGGTCCCTGCACTCAGGTGGGTGAGCTGGAGGAGGCTCCTGGGGGAAGCTCTGGCGTCGAGACCATCTGGGGAGTGAACCAGCGGATGGAAGATCTCTGTTTTGCCTTCTCTCTGTAACTCTGCTGTTCAAATAAACTTATTAAAAAGACTTATTTATTTTTATTGGAAAGGTAGATATACAGAGAGGAGGAGAGACAGAGAGGAAGATCTTCCGATGGTTCACTCCCCAAGTGACCGCAACGGCTGGAGCTGAGCCAATCTGAAGCCAGGAGCCAGGAGCTGTTCTGGGTCTCCCACGCAGGTGCAGGGTCCCAAGGCTTTGGGCCATCCTCAACTGCTTTCCCAGGCCACAGCAGGGAGCAGCATGGGAAGTGGGGCTGCTTGGATTAGAACCAGTGACCATATGGGATCACAGCATGTGCAAGGCGAGGACTTTAACCACTACACTATTGTGCTGGGCCCTTAAATAAAAATTTAAAAAAACTCTTTAAAAGATTAAAAAAAAAAAGCCTCACAGAAAATGCCTGGACACATTTTTTGCACCAAAACGCATGCATTTTCAGTTGTATGTTCCATAGACATTTAAAATTCTTTCTGAAAGTTTAATGAGGTATTTTTATTAAGTATTTTTAATGCAAAATAATTTTCATAACAGTTCCAAAGGCTCAAGAATTCCGCTAACCACAACCCTCACGAACTTTCACTTACACAGGCATTTCGACCCCGGGAACCAAGGACAAACTCTCATGCTAACTGCAGAACAGCCTCCGTGCCTGTCCGTGTCCTCCCTGCGTCTCCTGTGTTTCTCTGCTGCCTGCGCTCGGAGCCTCTGTCCCCTCAGCCCTGCTGCTCAGCCTGGTCTCAGCCTCTTACTTGGCTGTCGTGTCTTCAGACGTACACGTTTCGTTGAATTTTCCTCACGTGTTGCTTCTCTGTGGGCTCGGCCGCAGTCTTTCTGTGGCCCCCCTCGAGGCCTTGTCCAAGCTGTCGCACCGTCATGATGCTCTTGGCTCTGTGCTCATCCTGATCTTTTGTGGTCTCCTTGCCTTTTAATTGAAACATGGACCTTTCCACATCATTTGCGGAGATGCCAGGTCCCACATAAACGTTCTGATTTAGCCAAACTCACCTTTTCTGTTTTGGGGTTTGCTGCCTTGTTCCTTCCAGAGGTGGTAGAAATCCTGGCTCCTGAGTGGCCTCTGTGGCTAAGTGGCCTCATTGCTGCCACGAAGAGGGACATGCCCATTTCACAGACTGGAAACTGAGGGGGTGTGAGCGCTTGCCAAGGTCAGGAAGTTGGAATGTTAGGCTTTGCAGCTCGACTGAACCAGAGCTCTTTCTTCCCTCAGAAACGCAGGAAGTGTAAGATGCACCCTGAGAGGAAGGCCGCTTGGGGCTTCCGTAGCTGCTGTGAGCATCCAAGGTCGCTGGGCAGGAGCTTCTGCCACCTTGGCACACAGTCCTCAAGGAGCATGGACAGACCAGCATGAAGGGCCACACACCAGCCCACCCTGAAGGAGTGACTGGACCCTGTGTGTGGCCGCTTCCCTGTGTCATCAGGCCTGAGTTGGGTCCCTGTGATTTGGTGCCTCCCGGGTTCCAGCTCTACGTTTGTGTCATTGCTGGGTCTGTACCTGAGCTGCTCTGGGTTCCACAGTGTGTCCTGGTGTGGAGGGGGTGCTGAGCACTGTGGTGTGTGGCTGGCAGCTTTGTGTCTCGAGTGACGCATGAGTGCTGAGTGAGACATGAGTGTGTCTGAGTGACGCATTGAGTGCTGGGTGACATGTGAGTGGTGTCTGAGTGACACGTGAGTGCTGGATGACACGTGATGGTGACACGTGAGAACTGGGTGACACGTGATGGTGACACGTGAGTATGGAGTGACATGTGAGGGTGACACGTGAGTGGTGTGAAGGGCACAGGAGTGCTGTTTGCTGTCAGGCTCTCTCAGGGATGGATGTCTTCACAAATTACTGCCCAGCCACTCTATGCCCCATGGTGCCTATGTCTGGGGCTGGGAGGGGTACCTCACCCCTGGGCCTACACTTTGTAAAGCGAGGACTGTGTGGGCGTAGTGAGAATGTACCTGGCCATCTTCAACCAAGACTCAGACTGTCTCCATGGCAACTGCCTGCAGCCACCTGGGCAGGAAGCAGTTTTTCCCTGCTGGGTGCACCGCTGTGACTGGCTGTGCCCTGGGCTGGGGACACTGCCCTGGCTGCATGAGCCAAAGCCTCCTTGCCCCTCACCTTGCCTGTGCTGGCAGGTCACAAAGACGTCCTTGTCCTGTCCCTGTAAGGCAGGAGGGACCCTGTCCAGGGTTTATAACAGCTCTGAGGGGCTGGCCCAGGAGAGGGGGTGGCAGGACCAAGCCAGGGCCCCTCCAGCTGCAGCAACCAGTGTGAGAGGGAATCTGCTGATGGGCTGCTGGTGTTCATGCTATGTGTGTGTGTGTGTGTGTGTGTGTGTGTGTGTGCCCGTGTGTGTGTGTGTGCCCGTGTGTGTGTGTGTGTGCCCGTGTGTGCCCGTGTGTGCCCGTGTGTGTGTGTGTGCCCGTGTGTGCCCGTGTGTCTGTGTGTGTGTGTGCCCGTGTGTGCCCGTGTGTGTGTGTGTGCCCGTGTGTCTGTGTGTGTGTGTGCCCGTGTGTGTGTGTGTGCCCATGTGTGCCCGTGTGTGCCCGTGTGTCTGTGTGTGTCCGTGTGTGCCCGTGTGTGTGTGTGTGTGCCCGTGTGTGTCCGTGTGTGCCCGTGTGTCTGTGTGTGTCCGTGTGTGCCCGTGTGTGTGTGTGTGTGCCCGTGTGTGCCCGTGTGTGTGTGTGTGTGTGCCCGTGTGTGCCCGTGTGTGTGTGTGTGTGCCCGTGTGTGCCCGTGTGTCTGTGTGTGTGTGTGCCCGTGTGTGTGTGTGTGTGTCCGTGTGTCCGTGTGTGTGCTGTCCGTGTGTGTCCGTGTGTCATTGTGTGCCCTGTGTGTGTCCATGTGTGTGTGTGTGCCCGTGTGTGTGTGTGTGTGTCCGTGTGTCCGTGTGTGTGCTGTCCGTGTGTGTGTCCATGTGTCTGTGTGTGTCCTGTGTGTCTGCGTGTGTCCATGTGTCAGTGTGTGTCCGTGTGTCATTGTGTGCCCTGTGTGTCTGTGTGTGTCCGTGTGTCATTGTGTGCCCTGTGTGTCAGTGTGTGCCCGTGTGTCTGTGTGTGTCCGTGTGTCATTGTGTGCCCTGTGTGTCTGTGTGTGTCCGTGTGTCATTGTGTGCCCTGTGTGTCAGTGTGTGCCCATGTGTCTGTGTGTGCTGTCAGTGTGTGTCCATGTGTCTGTGTGTGCTGTCAGTGTGTGCCTGTGTGGCTGTGTGTGCCCTGTGCATGTGCCCTCAGACTCCCTGTGTCTGTAACCTCCTGCAGCTCATGGCGTGGAGGTCGTCTGGCCGCGGTGCTGAGCGGCTGTCGGGCTCCTGCACATTCCATGCAGGTGTGTGCAGAACTGTGTGCGTCTGCATGTCAGACCACTGTTGGCTGCCGGGACTTCCTGGCTGGGAGGCCTCTGCTCTCAGCCCTGTTCTGGAGTGTCCCCAGCCAGCACACCAGTCCCTGTGCTCCTGTTGGGTTTCTTGCTGCTCCAACATGCCAGCATAGCTCTGGCCAGTACTCAGTGTGATGTCATTGGTGATGGTGTCTTGACTGATCGTGTTGATACTGCTTTTAAAAAAGATTTGTTTCTACTTACATGGGGGGGGGGGAGAGAGAGAGAGAGAGAGAGAGAGAGAGAGAGAGAGAGAGAGAGAGAGAGAGAGAGAGAGAGAGAGAAAGATTTTCTATCTGCTGGTTCATTCCCCAGTTGGGCATCATGACCAGAGCTGGGCAGACCTGGTGTGAAGGCAGGAGCTTCCTCCGGGTATCCCATGTGGGTACCGGGCCTGAGCTCTCAGATCATCCTCTGCTGCTTCCGTAGGCCATAAGCAGGGAGATGGATGGGACTTGACCCTGTGCCCACATGGGATGCAGGCATCGCAGGAGATGTCTTTGCCTGCTCCCCTGCCTTCTATGTTCTTGCAATGGTGGTTACACCCTTCTGTTTCTACAGGACTCGTGGACATTTCTTGAAAACTGGTCTCATGGTGATGTTTTGTGTCTCAGGCTTAATTTCTCAAGGAAGGCTCTGTTGGGCTGCTCTCTGGCTTGGGGGCCTTTGAAAGTTTTGCCCGGTCTCACCTGTTCAATTGGCTTGGCACAGCGTGCTCCCACACATGTTTTTTTCTCTTGCTGCTTGTACAGTTTGCTCTCGCTTTGGCCAGGTTGGTAAACACTGTGTGCCGAGCGTCCTGGTCCATGGTGAGCACTGTGTGCTGACCGTGCTGGGGTCCTTTGGGCTTTGTTGGTCTCGGGGTCTGCGTCCCCGAGATGGGAGAAGCAGCAGGTGCTGTCCTGTGCTGTGTCTGAGTCCTGGACCTGCGCACTAACGCCGTCCACAGACCCTGAAGGCTTTCCTCATCTTGTTAGACATTCTTCGGCTTGATCTAGTTTGCAGTGACTCATTTATGTTTTTCCGTTCAATCACTGAATTCTTCAGCGGCAGGCATTCCTTTTGGTTCTTTCTGCCTCTTTGCTATGTTTCTCATCGTTCCGCTGGTTTCACTGAGTTGCCTGTCTTTCTGTATCTCACTGAGCCTGTTGCTGGAGGGTGGCCGACTGGGAGCCAGAGCAGCAGTTCTTGTTGCTGTGAGTGGACTTTTTTTTCCTATAGGAAGAGATTTGTTCTTCAAAAAGGGCGCTTGAGTATCTGCCTGGCGTGGCACGCTGGCCTGGAGTCCGAGTGGGCATAGGGTGGGTGATATCTTGGTGATATCGGAGCTGTCAGCGTCAGAAACCGAAGAGGTTTGTGACAGCAGTGGTCTGGTGGGACAGGCAACTTCCAGTTGGGCTTGCCTGAGTGTAAGTACTACAGACCAGCAACTCTGTGACTCACTTGGCAGAGCGCAGGCTGCCAGCTGGCAGGTGTTTGCAGCCAGCCCACCTGGGAGCTGGGTTAGGGTAGAGATGCCCCACAGCAGTGTGGGGGAACCCCACCAAAAGCACATGGGGCTGCACAATGGTGGACCATGTGGGAGGACAGAGGCATCTCCTGACTGGCTCCAGGGCTGGGCATGTAACCACCTGGTTGTGTAGGGGCACTGTACTGGTGGGCTGTTGCGCTGGTATAGGCGCATACAGGTGTCATGCTGCTGGCTGCTGGCTGTTGGGCAGGTGTAGGTGCACACACAGGTGTCACGCTCTTAGGTGCTGGGCAGGTGCACACACAGGTGTCACACTGCTGACTGTTGGGCAGATGCACACAGGTGTCACGCTGCTGGCTGTTGGGCAGGTGTAGGTGCACACACAGGTGTCACACTGCTGGCTGTTGGGCAGGTGTAGGCGCACACAGGTGTCACACTGCTGGCTGTTGGGCAGGTGTAGGCGCACACAGGTGTCACACTCTTGGGTGCTGGGCAGGTGCACACACAGGTGTTACGCTGTGGGCAGTTGGGCAGGTGCACACACAGGTGTCACGCTGCTGGCTGTTGGGCAGGTGTAGGTGCACACACAGGTTGTCACACTGCTGGCTGTTGGGCAGGTGTAGGCGCACACAGGTGTCACGCTGCTGGGTGCTAGGCAGGTGCACACACAGGTGTCACGCTGTGGGCAGTTGGGCAGGTGTAGGCGCACACAGGTGTCACACTGCTGGCTGTTGGGCAGGTGTAGGCGCACACAGGTGTCACGCTGCTGGGTGCTAGGCAGGTGCACACACAGGTGTCACGCTGTGGGCAGTTGGGCAGGTGTAGGCGCACACAGGTGTCACACTGCTGGCTGTTGGGCAGGTGTAGGTGCACACAGGTGTCACACTGCTGGGCAGGTGTAGGGGCACACAGGTGTCACACTGCTGGCTGCTGGGCAGGTGCACACAGGTGTCACGCTGCTGGATGCTGGCAGGTGCTCAGGTAAATCATGCTGTGGGTCCAGTGAGCTCACTCTTTGAGCAGGATCACCTCTTCTCTGGAGGATGGGTTTCTGATAGTCTTGTAGGCCCAGATGTTATGCATTCTGTGGAGCCTGCAGCCACTCTACGAGCGTTATGAAAGTGCCAGATGGAGACAGCCTTGACCCCAGCCCTCAGCTCAGAGTGCAGTTTATTAATGGGTCCAGCTTCAGGATGCTGCTGGGCCATGGTGCTGGGTACCCCCTGTGGTTCAGCTCATGAGCTTTGGGCAGTGTTGGGGCATGTGGAGGCTGTGAAGTTGTTCTGCATGGTTTCTGCAGCTGCAGCAGCTGGCGCTGTTGCGGTCTCCAGCTTTGTGTCATAAGGAGAAGTCTGTCTTGGCTCCAAGCCTCCCTAGGTTGGGAGCCCATGAGGGAAGCTGTGAGCTTGTGGCTTCACTCCCCACTTCCCTGCTGCTCAAACATATCCTGAAACATCGTGGTGTCTAAGCCTTCTGGATCTCGGTTCCACTCTGCTTTGTTTGCATAAGGAAGATAGAGACAGTGACATGGGAACTGTGGCTTGGGGCTCTAGTTCCTTTCCGTTCTGGCTGCCACTCACGACATAGGCTGGACTCAGCCCTGCCAGCCTGGGGGCTCAGTGTCCACTGGAGCTGCGGGAATGGTCAGGGTGTGTATGGGGCAGGGCTCTGATGCAGGCCCTGGGAAGGCCCCCACCCCACGTTGTGTCTCTGGTTGGATGGAGCAGGACATGGGCCTGAAGGTGTCACAAATCCTAGAAGAGAGGAGAGATATGGAAGTGTTTTTTTGTGGGTACAATGTGGAAACTCCTGCTTTCCTTCTTGTTCCTAACAGTATTCTCGCCACAGCCGGGACGGACTTCGACCTGCGGACGCTGAGGGCTGTGCGTGTGCTCCGGCCCCTAAAGTTGGTGTCTGGGATTCCAAGTGAGTCCGCTGAAGATGGCCGGAGTCTGCCTGGGCACAGCCTCCACTCCGCCCCCAATAGCATGGTGTGGCCACAGGGAAACCTTCATTAGTGGGCTTTCTGGCCACTGGGGACCCCAGGGAGCACACAGGCAGCAGGCAGGAGAGAGCTGCTGCAGGGTGGGCACTTCAATTCCACCTCACGCATCTGCTGAACTCCAGCTCTTTGCATCCTTGTCACGGAGAGCACACAGGGAGGAGTAATCCAGGGAGGGAGTACCCAAAGAGGGGCACCTGAGGGGGTAGAGATGGAGCCCCCAGGGAGGGGGCACTCAGGAGGGAGCACCCTTAGAGAGGGCTCTCAGGGAAGGAGCACTCAGGGAGGGGGCACTCAGGGAGGGGGCACTCAGGGAGGGGCACTCAGGAGGGAGCACTCAGGGAGGGAGCACTCAGGGAGGGGGCACTCAGGGAGGGAGCACCCCATGGAAGGGGCATTCAGGAAGGTAGAACCCTTGGCTCCCAGTGTGGCAAGTTGGTGGCCAGCGGCCACATTGCAGCAAAGGGCTAGGCAGGCAGGGAGGCAGTTCGTGTCCTCCGGAGGTGGCCATTTCAGGAAGGGTCAATTACCTGGTCTCCGCCATGCCTCTGGTAGATCAGGGTTCTGTCCTGAGCCACAGACCCGGGACAAGCCCGGGTGGGGGCGTCATAGAGTTCTCTGACCAGCTCCTCTGGCCTGTGTCCAGTACAAATATTCTTCCATTTTGGAGGGAGTGGACCTGCCCATCTGCCCAAGGAGTTCCTCCCAGGACCTGTGCTTCCGGCCCCACATTCTGTGCTCTTCCTTCTCTGTATGCTGCGCCCTCAGCTCCTAGGAAACCCTGTTTTTCACTCCCAAAGTATTTTGCTTTTTCTTCCTGGGATCCCCTGTACATAGGTCCCAGAATTCTGTGGTTTTTAAAAATTGTTTGTTTAAAAATCAGAGTGACTCACTGGTTTACCACCCACCCCACCCCTGAGATGAGCACAGCAGCCGGGGCTGGGCGAGGTGGAGACTGTTGGCATGGAACCCCATCCAGGTTTCCCACATGGATGGCCTATCAAGCAGGGAGCTGGAGCAGGGTTTGAACCCGCATACTGCCACAGGTACAGCATCCAAGGACAATGTGCTGCAGACCGTCCCTCTGCTTTCTGTCAAGGAGTCTCTTCTTTCTCTCAGATTTTCACAATTGCCGTGTAGGATCCCTGCCACTGGTTCCCAGCACCCTTGACTATTTTTTTAAATAGGATTCTGTCAGCTGCCAGTTCAGAATGCTACAGTCCATTCTCTATATGGATTATTGGCCATAGGACTTTCAGTGTCCACCTGCTCACACCCAGGCCCTATGTCTTCCCTTCCAGCTCTGTGCTCCCTGCTCTGTTCCCCAATTTGTCCCTGGTTTCCTGGGCCCCTCCTTGTACGAGGCTGTGCTGACCGCCTGTCCCTCTGGTCCCAGGCCTGCAGGTGGTGCTCAAGTCCATCATGAAGGCCATGGTGCCCCTGTGGTGCTGAGATGTCCTGTCCCTTCCCCCAGGCCTGCAGGTGGTGCTCAAGTCCATCATGAAGGCCATGGTGCCCCTGTGGTGCTGAGATGTCCTGTCCCTTCCCCCAGGCCTGCAGGTGGTGCTCAAGTCCATCATGAAGGCCATGGTGCCCCTGTGGTGCTGAGATGTCCTGTCCCTTCCCCCAGGCCTGCAGGTGGTGCTCAAGTCCATCATGAAGGCCATGGTCCCGCTGCTGCAGATCGGCCTTCTGCTCTTCTTCGCCATCCTCATGTTCGCCATCATCGGCCTCGAATTCTACATGGGCAAGTTCCACAAGGCCTGCTTTTCCAACAGCACCGGTGAGGCCTGGGCGGGTCCAGGAGTCAGGCTACGGTCTCTTGGGGCCATCCATCTGGGGTGGCACTTCCCTTCAGGTGAAAGACAACCATGTAAGAAGTACGGGAAACAAACGCCCAGATAAACACAGAGTCTAATCTGTGCTCTGCCGTAAATGCACAGCCAAGCAGTTGAAGTGGAAAGGCTTGCAGCCTGCTTTGCAGGCAGGGGGCCAGGGTGGTCTGAGCACTGCTCTGACTGCTTTCAGGGGCCAGTGAGAGGCTCGGATAGAGAGGATTTCTTCTAGAACTCCAAGTACGATGTGCTGACCAAGGAGAGTGTTGCCAGCAGTGCCCGTTGGAAGCACTGAAGGGTGGGCACCGGTGTGAGGATCAGAGCGCAGTGGAGGCTGATCTGGCTCCTGAGTGTAGAGGAAGAGAGACTGGGGAGAAGTGGCCATGTCTGGGGCACTGTGCCCAGGGCAGCCCCCAGGAGTCAGAGGACTGGGTGACTCAGAGTTCAGGGTGGGCCTTCTGCCTTTCACAGACCCAGAGCCTGTGGGTGACTTCCCCTGTGGCAAGGAGGCTCCGGCTCGGCTCTGTGAGGGTGACACCGAGTGCCGCGAGTACTGGCCAGGACCCAACTTCGGGATCACCAACTTTGACAACATCCTGTTTGCCATCTTGACGGTGTTCCAGTGCATTACCATGGAGGGCTGGACAGACATCTTGTACAATGTGAGTGCCCAGGCTGTGCCACAGGAGCCACCTGAGGACTGCAGGGGCCACCTGAGGACTGGGCTGGAACACAGGCACCACCCGAGCACCATAAGGGCCAACCAAGAACTGGGCTGGGCCACCCGAGGACTGGGACCCACCAGCAGTTCAGGGTTTGTATGGTGGAGAGCAAGAGCGTCAACCCAGGGGGTTCAGAGAGCATGCCACCTCAAAGGCCACAGATGGAGACAGGAGGTGCTGATGGGAGGACGTGATCACGCATGGACAGACAGGAAGTGCTGATGGGAAAGCGAGGACCAAGGATGGAGACAGGAAATGCTGACGACATGGGGTTATGCCCATGCTGTGGGGTCACATGCCCGCCCATGATGCAGGGTTCCTTGCCTACCCACCCCAGCTCACACCCACACACTGCCGGGTTTCCATGCCCGCCCACCCCTGCTCATACCCTCACACTGTGGTGTTCCATGCCCGCCCACCCCAGCTCACCCTCACACTGTGGTGTTCCATGCCCGCCCACCCCTGCTCATACCCTCACACTGCGGGGTTCCATCCCACCCACCCCAGCTCACTCTCACACTGCGGGGTTCCATCCCTCCCACCCCTGCTCATACCCTCACACTGCGGGGTTCCATCCCACCCACCCCAGCTCACCCTCACACTGTGGTGTTCCATGCCCGCCCACCCCTGCTCATACCCTCACACTGCGGGGTTCCATCCCACCCACCCCTGCTCATACCCTCACACTGCGGGGTTCCATCCCTCCCACCCCTGCTCATACCCTCACACTGCGGGGTTCCATCCCACCCACCCCAGCTCACCCTCACACTGTGGTGTTCCATGCCCGCCCACCCCTGCTCATACCCTCACACTGCGGGGTTCCATCCCACCCACCCCAGCTCACCCTCACACTGTGGTGTTCCATGCCCGCCCACCCCAGCTCACCCTCACATCATGGGGTTCCCTGCCCTTGCCGTGTGGTTCTGTGCCCACTGACTATGGCTCACACCCTCACATTGTAGGATGCACTACCCACTCTGGGTCCAAAGCTTGTGGTTGCAATTCTGCTTTTGTGCTTCTGGCTGCGTGAGATAGAAGCTTAGCTCATGGATTGGAAACTTTTGTTGTAACGCATGCACTTAGTGCTATAAATTCCCCCTGCTAGCAGTACTTTAACTGTGAGTACCAGCCAGACTGATGGATGCCGAACACTGTAGGGGCAGAGCCAGACTGATGGACATGGCACACTGCAGGGGCAGGGCCAGGCTGATGGACACTGCATGCTGCAGGGGCAAGGCCTGTGGGCACTGGCAAGGCTGACAGAGCAGCCCACTAGGGACACTGCCTCTCCCCTGGCTCTGTCTTGCTGGGAGCCTCGGCCTGTGTGCCCAGCTGGACTCTTCAGCCAGTACCTGTCTCCTTTCAGTTTGCCTGTAGCACTAGACTCAGGTAGAAAACTCATTCTATGGATCCCCTTAACCAAGCCACAAATGGAGTGGGACTGGATCCCGCAGAAGCTGTGCAGACTGACTTGAAGAGCTGCCCTTGGGGGCATGTCAGGAAAGCCAAGGTTGTGGGAAGGTAGTGCTGACCGCTGTCTGTGCTGGGGCATTCAGATCTCCCCAGTGCCTGCCCTGTGCCGTGTCAGGGTTAGGGAGAGCTGTCTCCAGATGACATGTGGGGGAAGAGCACGGGGTCACCATGGGAGACACAGGTCAGACACGGGGTCACCATGGGAGACACAGGTCAGACACGGGGTCACCATGGGGGACACAGGTCAGACACGGGGTCACCATGGGGGACACAGGTCAGACACGGGGTCACCATGGGGGACTCAGGTCAGACACGCGGTCACCATGGGGGACACAGGTCAGACACGGGGTCACCATGGGGGACTCAGGTCAGACACGCGGTCACCATGGGGGACACAGGTCAGACACGGGGTCACCATGGGGGACACACGTCAGACATGGGGTCACTATGAGTACACAGGTCAGACATAAGGGTCACCATGGGGGACACAGGTCAGACATGGGGTCACTGTGAGCACACCTGTAAGACTGGGGGTCTTGTCTGTAGGAGGTGTCCGCACCCTGTGCCTCATGCATGGTGCTCTGGCCCCCTTGGTCATTCCTAGCTGTCAGCGTGGCAGTGTGGAGACAGCGGGGAAACAGCCATGGCTGTCCATGCCAGGGCGGGACCGAGTGGGGTCCTGCAGGGACCCTCCCTCGTCAGGTTCTGGGGCCAGGGGCAGGCCTGAGACCAGCTGGTCCCGTACCTCACGCAGTCCTTCACTTCCTTCTCTCTGGGCAGACCAACGATGCAGCTGGTAACACCTGGAACTGGTTATACTTTGTTCCTCTCATCATCATCGGCTCGTTCTTCATGCTCAACCTGGTGCTGGGGGTGCTGTCAGGGTAAGAGGTGCCCCTTTGACCCCTAGGCTGGGCCCAGGCTGATTCTTGGGCCTCTCTCTGTCAGTGTTGGTCTCTGCCAGGGGGGCCATGGCTGTGTCTCACCTGCATGTGGCTCACTTGGGGCAGCTTCACTGAGTCCAGAACCTGTCCATGTCCTGGCGGGAACGCACGTGGCCTTTGCTTTTCACCCACACTCCAGCCCTGCTCCGGCCCTGCTCCAGCCCTGACCCCTGTGCTGGAGCACAGGTCGGACACGGAATCTGTGTCACCCACACTCCAGCCATACTCCCTGCCCCTTGCCTTCCCATCAGCCCCTCTCCTGACACCAGCTCTTATCCCTGCCTAGAACAAGATGAGGCAAGGCATGAGACAGGCCTGGCCTGGTCCTAGGAGGAGGAAAGAGGGTTGAGCTCGGCTGGCCTCTAGTGTAGGGATTCCTCAGGGAGTGGCAGGTGTGTTGGGGGGGCTGTGTGGCAGGAGAGTACATGGCAGGTGTGTGTCTGTGTGGCTGTATCCCAGGGCAGTGCATGGCACGTGTGTGTGCCAGGAGAGCACATAGCAAGGCTCCCAGGGTTTTGGGAACTGGTACCACCCTCATGCTATTTTTGTACCATCCTGGGACACAAGGGTAGGCAATGAGGACAAGTGATGTGTGGCCACACACTTGTGTCACAGCTACCTTCTTTGTAAAACCTCTGGCCACTGGGTGAGGGTCAGTGCTCAGTCTATGCTGGCCCTTCCTGGAACTCACTGCCCTGAAGGCAGGACAGTTGTGGTGTGTCTGTCCTTCATGTGTCTTTCCTCCCTGTCTGTCCTCCCTCCCTCCCTCTCTGTCCTCCCTGACTGTGGATCTGTCCTCCCCTGTCCTTCCTGCCCGCTAGAGAGTTTGCCAAGGAGAGAGAGAGGGTGGAGAACCGTCGGGCCTTCTTGAAGCTCCGCCGGCAGCAGCAGATCGAGCGTGAGCTCAACGGGTACCTGGAGTGGATCTTCAAGGCCGGTGAGCAACAGGTGCAGCCTGCCAGCTGCTGGCCCAGGTCCCCTCTCGCAGCTGGGGTCCTCTGCTGAGTCTGAGGGTTCTGGCCTCTGCGGGTGCTTCCCTGCCTCTGCCTAGGACCCAGGACCAGTAGCCCCTCCGATGGAGGAGCCTAAGAGTTAGGCCTGGCCTGAAGCTAGGGTCTGTGCTGGAACTCAGCCCCTCTCCCAGCCCAGCCCAGGCTCTGTTGCCCAGTGGGGCCTGCCCCAGCCTCCTGCGACTTCACCAGTACCCTTTGTGAGTGAGCACCCATGTGGCCGGAGCTGGCTGTGGGAACGAGGTTGCACAAGGCAGCTGGGCCCCATCAGGGCCATTGGTCAGCATCGTGTCAGGTGGCTCTTGGCAGTGTCAGGGGGCAAGATGAGGGCAGGGTCATGGGAATGATGGTGGGGTTGGGTTGGGAGGGTGCTGACCAAGGATGTGTCCCCTCACAGAGGAAGTCATGTTGGCTGAGGAGGACCGGAATGCGGAAGAGAAGTCCCCTCTGGATGGTAGGTGGCTCTGGGTGCCTTCCTCCTGCTGTGAGCAGGGGGCATGTGTGTCCAGCTCGGCCAGGTGGCTGTGCCCCCTAACTCATACAGACATGGGTAGTGGGCTCCTGGAGAGTTCTATGGGAACCCCAGGCTGTGTGGTGTATGCCAAGGTGGGAAGACCCAGGCCCCTGAGGTGTGACTATGGTGGGCACAGCCCTGTGGCAGGAGCCTGCTCTGCCTAGCTGTGCTCTAGTGGGCACCAGGCAGTGCGGTTCTGGGCTTTGCCAGGTGGGTGTCGGACTGTCAGTGGAGCTTGGCCTGTTCATGAACCTCAACTTGGAGAAACTGCTCCCAAAATGTCTAAAACCTCCCCCAAACTTTCTCTGAGAAGCAGGAGGACAAAGGCCCAGGCTGAACTCAGCTGACTCAGCTCAGGGCAGTGGTACCCCTGTCTACACCTGCCCCTCCTGCACTCTGTCTACACCGTCCTGCACCCCTGTCTACACCTGCCCCTCACTGCACCCCTCTCTCTGAAGCAGTGTTGAAGAGAGCAGCTGCCAGGAAGAGCAGAAGCGACCTCATCCAGGCCGAGGAAGGGGAGGGCCGACTTGCAGGCCTCTGTGCTCCTGGTGAGTGTCCTGGCTCTGGGTGCCCAGCCTGGGCCCCTTCCTGAACCGCCTGTGTTCCCCACTCACCTGCCGCTTCATCTTATGGGCCTTGTGGTTGCCAGCCGCCCTTGGCTCCACCATCTTCCACTGAGGCTCTAAGCGCTGATTCGACACATGCAAGGTCAGAGGGCAGAGTGTCTGCCTCAGGGGAGTGGGGAAGGGGAGGGCAGCAGTGTCTGGCCATCTGTCCCTGCAGCCTGACTCCCCTTGCTGAGGCCTGTGCTTTGAGGCCCTGCTGTTGCCCGCTGTGTCCTTGGTGACTGCACCACCAGGCATGTGGCTCAGCATGAGTGCCCAGGCCATTTCCTGAACTGACCTGCAGTTGAGCCCCCTCCACACCAAAGCGCCCAAGCTACTCCCTGCCATGGCTGCCACCTAGCCCTGTGGTCAGCCTAGGGTGCATCAGGGTACCTAGGCCGCTCCCTGCCATGGCTGCCACCTAGCCCTGTGGTCAGCCTGTGGGCACCATCAGCTGGGGAGGGAGAGCCCAGGCCGGGGCAGCCTCTGAAAGATCTACTTCTGTGATGTTTCACTGATGAGATGACCATGCATGGCACCTTGGGCCCATGCACAGCGCCTGTTCATACACAGAGCCCCCCGTTCCCAGGTGCCCACAGGTGCCTGTTCATACACAGAGCCCCCTGTTCCCAGGTGCCCACAGGTGCCTGCACATCCCCCCAGTGCACACACATGCACAGCGCCTGTTCATACACAGAGCCCCCCGTTCCCAGGTGCCCACAGGTGCCTGTTCATACACAGAGCCCCCTGTTCCCAGGTGCCCACAGGTGCCTGCACATCCCCCCAGTGCACACACATGCACAGCGCCTGTTCATACACAGAGCCCCCCGTTCCCAGGTGCCCACAGGTGCCTGTTCATACACAGAGCCCCCTGTTCCCAGGTGCCCACAGGTGCCTGCACATCCCCCCAGTGCACACACATGCACAGCGCCTGTTCATACACAGAGCCCCATTCCCAGGTGCCCACAGGTGCCTGTTCATACACAGAGCCCCCTGTTCCCAGGTGCCCACAGGTGCCTGCACATCCCCCCAGTGCACACACATGCACAGCGCCTGTTCATACACAGAGCCCCCCGTTCCCAGGTGCCCACAGGTGCCTGTTCATACACAGAGCCCCCTGTTCCCAGGTGCCCACAGGTGCCTGCACATCCCCCCAGTGCACACACATGCACAGCGCCCCTCTACACACACATGTGCACATGGCTACACTTTCCTGTGTTGTCCTCGTCAATCCCAAGAGGCCATGCTGGCAGAGTATGCCCCACCTTGCTCTGTGTGCATCTCAGCTGATACACATGGGCACCTGAAGCACCGGGCAATGTGTGTGCTGGCATGCCTGTGGCCATGCCATGCACACGCAGTGTCAGTAGGGTCTTTTGTAATTTCCCCGGTTCTGGGCAGTCACTGCAGCTCTAATGTGGCTGTGGCTGGGCCTGCAGCGTTTCCCGGTGAGGAGCTCCATCCATTATAGCCATTCATCTCTCAACTTCTCGCTGTGGCCAGTATGGCCTCATTCACTCTCCTGTCCCGGGGCTCTGGCCTTGGGGGACGGATCCCCTGGTCAGGACGCACGTCTGTGTGGCTTTGTGCTCCCACTGCAGTGTGGGAAGATGTGTGTTCCTTGTCCCAGGGTGTGTTGCCTCTCCTTGTGGGTTCTCATTCCCGGTTACACGTCACTGACAGCACAGTCCTTAAAGATTCATTCATTTACTCGAAAGGCAGTGTTTGCAGAGAGAGGGGAAGAGAGAGAGAGATCCTTCATCCACTGGTTTGTTCCCCAAATGGCTACAACAGCCAGAGCCAGAGCTAGAACAGGCCGAAGCCAGAGCATCGTCCAGGTCTCCCACGTGCGTACAGGGTCCCAAGCACGTAGGCCATTCTCCACTGCTTCCCCAGGCCACAAACAGGAGCTGGATGGGAAATGGAGCAGCTGGGAAACAAACTTGCACCCATTTGGGATGCTTAGGGGTGGAAGATTAGCCAGTTGAGCCATCATGTCAGGCCCTAGACATTTAAAAAAATAAGTTTAGTTCAGTCCATGTCTTTGCTATTGTAGATTGTGCTACTGTGAATATAGGATTATGCAGATTTCATTTTTTAATAAATATTTTAAATTTTTAAAAAAGATTTATTTATTTTTATTGGAAAGGTTGATATACAGAGAGGAGGAGAGACAGAGAGGAAGATCTTCCGTCCAATGGTTCACCCCCCAAGTGAGTGCAATGGCTGGAGCTGAGCTGATCCGAAGCCAGGAGCCAGGAGCTCTTCTGGGTCTCCCGCGTGGGTGCAGGGTCCCAAGGCTTTGGGCCATCCTCAACTGCTGTCCTAGGCCACACACAGGGAGCTGGATGGGAAGCAGGGCTGCCAGGATTAGAACCGGCGACCATATGGGATCCCGGTGCATTTAAGGTGAGGACTTTAGCCACTACACTATTGCAGCAGGCCCCAGATTTCATTTCTTTTGGATATATTCCCAGAGTGGGATAGCTGGGTCACATGGCAGATCAATTTTTAGTTCTCTTAGCACTCTCCATACTCACTTCCATAGTAGTGGTACTAGCATACACTCCCACCAACAGTGAAGGAGGGTGCCTTTCTCCCCACACGCATGTCAGCAGGTGTTGTTACTACAATTCTGAATGTAGGCCAATCTCACTGGAATTAGGTGGAACCTCAATGTGGTTTTCATTTGTGTTTCCCTGACAGCTAGGGAGCCTCAGCACTTTTTCATGTCTATTAGCCATTTGAATTTGTTATTTGGAAAAATATCTTTTCATTTCATTCAGCCATTCCTTCACAGGGTTGGTTGTGTTGCTGTTGTTGGGTTTCTGCAGCTCTTTGCAGACCCTGGATTGCTGTCCGTGTCAGTGTGTAGCGTGCCAAGACTTGCTCCAATCCTCTTGTTTGCTTCTTCACTTTGTCATTTCCTTTGCCGTACAGAAGCTTCTTAGTTTGATGTGGTCCCATTTGTTTATTTTGGCTTTAACTGCCTGTGCTTTGGTGACCTTTCTAAGAAGACTCTCCTATCTTGGAGAGTGCTTCCTATGTTTTCCTCTAACAGTTTGATGGATCTGGGTGCAGATTTAGGTCCTTGATCCATTTAGAGCTGATTTTTGTAGAAGGTGACAGGTGGGGGTCTTGCTTCTTACAATCCAATGCCCATCAAAATAGGAGTGGATGAAGAAACTGGTGCATCTACTCTGTGGAATATTACTCAGCCATTAAAAAGAATTAAACTCTACCATTTGTAAGCAAATGGTCCAAACTAGAGATCCTTATGCTCAGTGAAATGATTCAATCCCAAAAGGACAAATATCATATGTTCTATCTGATATAAGGCAACCTTCTTGCAAAATATGGGATCAATAGCTCTTTCAAAACATCTCAGGAGGTTTCATATTTTTGTTTTTATTTTCATTCATTGAAAAATGTTTTTATTTTTCTTATTAACTTCTTCCCTGACTCATAGGTCACACAAAAGCATTGTTTGCTTCAGGAAGGTCTTTGATTTTTCATTTCTTTAGAGATACATTGGTCATTCAGTAACATGTTATTTAATTTTATGTTGTTGTAAGTTTTCTGTTTTTCTCTGTTATCTTTTATGCTTTTCTTTATCTTTTATGCTTTTCTTTATCTTTTATTCTTTTCTTCTCTGCTTTTCTTTTATGGTTTTTCATTTAAAGGGATGTATAATAACTGTGTAGTAGAGACTTTCACCTACTGTTGAATGTATGTTGGTAACAGGATGCTGGGCTCTCTGCTATTGTCCATGCCTACAATGTCAGGACGAATAAACAGCAATATGATGGACTTATGACTGATGATGAAGGGCTATACTATTGTAATGATGTGGGGGAAATTAGTGGGGGGATTTGGGGAGGGTGTCAGGAAAATCCTAGAACCTATAGAACTGTATCATGGAATAAGAAAATGAATTAATTAATTTAAAAAAAGAAGTTTAGTTGAAACAGAGGGAGAGATTTTCTATCCTCTGGTCTACTCTCTAAATGGCCATAAAGGCTGGATTTGAGCCGATCTGAAGCCAGGAGCCAGCAGCTTCCTCTGGGTCACCCATGTGGATACAAGACCCTGTGAATCTGCCTTATCCTCCGCTGCTTTTCCAAGTCGTAAGCAGGGAGCAGCGTGGGAAGTGGAGTAGCTGGGACTCCAATGGGCTCTCATTGGGATGCCAAACCCAAAGGTGGAGTACAGCCCCTAGCAGAGTGTTTAGTTTGTTTATTCTTGTTCATTTATCTGAAAGGCTTTGTGATGGATAGGGAGAGAGGAGAGAGGGAAGGAAAAGAGGGAGGGAGGCAGACAGAGCTGATTACTCCCCAGAAGCCCACAACAGACAGGCTGGGTCAGACAGGAGTCAGGAGCTGGGAGCTTTATCTGGGCCACCATGGGCTGCGGGGGTCCTAGTCCCCGCACCATCACCGACCGGACTCTCTGTTAACTAGTGATCACTGAACCAGCACTGACCAGGCTCTCTGTTAACTAGTGACCCCTGAGCCAGCACTGACCGGACTCTCTGTTAACTAGTGACCCCTGAGCCATCACTGACTGGGCTCTGTTAACTAGTGATTCCTGAGCCATCACTGACCAGGCTCTCTGGTAAGTAGTGACCCCTGAGCCAGCACTGACCGGACTCTCTGTTAACTAGTGACCCCTGAGCCATCACTGACTGGGCTCTGTTAACTAGTGATTCCTGAGCCAGCACTGACCAGGCTGTTTGGTAAGTAGTGATCCCTGAGCCATCACTGACCGGTCTCTGTTAACTAGTGATCCCTGAGCCAGCACTGACCAGGCTCTCTGGTAAGTAGTGATTCCTGAGCCAGCACTGACTGGGCTCTGTTAACTAGTGATCCCTGAGCCAGCACTGACCAGGCTCTCTGGTAAGTAGTGATCCCTGAGCCATCACTGACTGGGCTCTGTTAACTAGTGATCCCTGAGCCAGCACTGACCAGGCTCTCTGGTAAGTAGTGATCCCTGAGCCATCACTGACTGGGCTCTGTTAACTAGTGGTCCCTGAGCCAGCACTGACCAGGCTCTCTGGTAAGTAGTGATCCTTGAGCCATCACTGACCGGTCTCTGTTAACTAGTGGTCCCTGAGCCAGCACTGACCAGGCTCTGTTAACTAGTGGCCCCTGAGCCAGCACTGACCGGTCTCTGTTAACTAGTGGTCCCTGAGCCAGCACTGACCGGTCTCTGTTAACTAGTGGTCCCTGAGCCAGCACTGACCAGGCTCTCTGGTAAGTAGTGATCCCTGAGCCATCACTGACCAGGCTCTGTTAATAGTGATCCCTGAGCCAGCACTGACCAGGCTCTCTGGTAAGTAGTGACCCCTGAGCCAGCACTGACCGGACTCTCTGTTAACTAGTGACCCCTGAGCCATCACTGACTGGGCTCTGTTAACTAGTGATTCCTGAGCCAGCACTGACCAGGCTGTCTGGTAAGTAGTGATCCCTGAGCCATCACTGACCGGTCTCTGTTAACTAGTGGTCCCTGAGCCAGCACTGACCGGTCTCTGTTAACTAGTGGTCCCTGAGCCAGCACTGACCAGGCTCTCTGGTAAGTAGTGATCCCTGAGCCATCACTGACCAGGCTCTGTTAATAGTGATCCCTGAGCCAGCACTGACCAGGCTCTCTGGTAAGTAGTGACCCCTGAGCCAGCACTGACCGGACTCTCTGTTAACTAGTGACCCCTGAGCCATCACTGACTGGGCTCTGTTAACTAGTGATTCCTGAGCCAGCACTGACCAGGCTGTCTGGTAAGTAGTGATCCCTGAGCCATCACTGACCGGTCTCTGTTAACTAGTGGTCCCTGAGCCAGCACTGACCGGTCTCTGTTAACTAGTGATCCCTGAGCCATCACTGACCGGTCTCTGTTAACTAGTGAACCCCCTTTTTTGCCTCATATGTCACTTTCATTGTAGTCTCTCTTTGTTCTCAGCTTCCTGAATTTCTAATATCTTCCTAGCTCCTTAGTACTTTACTTTTTATTCTTCAAGTACTCTGCTTTGATTAAAATAAGAATGCACCAGTCCCCCAAGCCTGGAAAGACCTGGGTCCTGCCGCTCAGGGTTTCCTCACCCAGCTGTGACTTCTGCTGCAGACTGGGCTGGAGCTGCTGCTTTCCGGCACACTGCCCTTGGGAAACAGGTCCCCAAAGCCCTCGGAGGGAGTGCTTGTCTGGCCTGACTCTATACCAGGTGGACACTGTGGCTGCCATGCAGTGGGGTGGGCACAGCCACTCTTGAGGTGTCTGCCTTTTCCTGGAGCCCGTAGGGACTCAGCAGGGGTCCATGTGGCCTGAGCTGCAGTCTCCAGCTGGGTTGGCCGAGCTACCTCAGGGGCATCTGGGCCAGGACCGAGGCTGTGTCTGTGTCCTGCACTGCAGGAAGGGCCCTCTCTTCTGTGCTCTGCCTTGGTCTGCATCCCAGGTGCCAGGTTATGCCTCTGAGCTCTGGGAGGCCATCCAGGGCTGCCACAGACTTCCTCACAGACTCCTTGGCCCTGTTGCTGTGCCAATGGCTCCTTTTTCGACCCAGCTGCTTGCTTGGAGCTGTCTGCGTGACCCTGGGCCTGTGTCAGTGCAGCCAGGAAGGCAGCAGCCTGATGATGCTCCTGGGGTGCGCTGAGGTTGGGGGTGCCCACCTGCGCACACCTCGGGTTCCCATGTCCCAGGGCACATGCCCGCTTAGAGACCCTGAGTGATAGGCACAGTGCCCAGGGGTCACACCTACTTGGAGACCCTCAGCGAGGAGCAGTGCCCAGCCACCCCCCCCAGTGTACACACAGGGTGCTGCAGTGCCCCTCTACCCTCCTCTTCCCAAACCGGAGAAAACGGGTTCAGGAGCAGACCCGGGTACCCCTTAGGACCTCTAAGCATGCAGGGAGAGGATCCTCCCAGGCCCCTGGCTCCCACACAGGCCCATGGCCCATGGCTATCACATGCTTTGCACTGGTGTCCTGGAGGGCACGTCTGGATCTGTGGTCTCCTGCTCTTACTTGGCCCCCATCCTACAGGGTCCCCCTTTGCCCGTGCCAGCCTGAAGAGTGGGAAGACAGAGAGCTCGTCATACTTCCGGAGGAAGGAGAAGATGTTCCGTTTCTTCATCCGGCGCATGGTGAAGGCACAGAGCTTCTACTGGACAGTGCTGTGTGTCGTGGCACTGAACACGCTCTGTGTGGCTATGGTGCACTACAACCAACCACAGCGGCTCACCACAGCACTGTGTGCGTGAGGGGTTGGGGTTCTGGGGGCCTGGGGGCTAGACCAAGCTGCATCCCCATGAAGCCTCCATATCCACAGGCCCTCCACCTTTGGAGAGCGTCACCCAAAGGAACAGTCAGGGCCCTGGCCATAGCCCTGGCCGTGACGGAGGAGGGCCTTGGTGTCTTAGACTCCCCTAGGTTCTGCTGGTCATGGATCTGGCATTGCCCACGTGCAGAGCTGACTTGCTGTCCTATGTCCAGGAACCTCAGGATGGTTGGAGCTGGCCATCCATGTCCAGGGACCAGCATTGATGTTTTCTGTCTCAGGGCTGTTCTGCTGGCCACGGTAGATGCTGGGTCTGGTCTGCAGGCTTTGTCTCTCAGAGGAGGGGTTGTTGTAAGCAAATTACCTACTGCATTGTGTGCTGCAGGCTGTTCACACTTGTGTTCCACAGGGGTCAGTGGCAGGGGTCTTGTTTGCTGTCTGAGGATATCCTGCCTCCTCCCCTGGTCCCTTTGGGAGCCCCATGAGCCTAGGGACTAAGCTCTTCCCCTGAGCTGCAGCCTGAATGGCTGTCTGTGTCGGCCCTGTGGTTGGTGGGTTCTGTCCTGGCGTGGCCTCCTGTTGACCACAAAGCCCATGATCTCCACAGGATCCAGCCCTGTGGGATGGGTGTCTCTCCTTATCCTTTTCAGTCCTGTAGTTCTGTCCTAGACTGAGATCCTATAGCGGGGAGGCTCAGGCCTGCAAGGACAGGCCAAGAGTTATTCTCAGGCAGTAGTCACCATGCTGACCCCCTTGTCTGGCTTTTTTCAGACTTTGCAGAGTTCGTGTTCCTGGGGCTCTTCCTCACAGAGATGTCTCTGAAGATGTATGGCCTGGGGCCCAGGAGCTACTTCCGATCCTCCTTCAACTGCTTCGACTTTGGGGTGAGGGGCATGCTATGTTGGGCACCTGTAGTAGCAGAAGGGTTTGAGCCGTGTCCCTCTCTGGCCATGCATACAGAGGCTCATTGTGTGGATACACAGCATGGGCCGGGGTCTGCAGGGGTTGGCCTGTCATCTTCCCTTTGGGCCAGCCTCCTGCCTCTGGCACCTTCCGAGTGGGACTGCTCACCGTGCAGTCCACCAAGGCAGTGCCTCTCCTGTGGTGTTGGACCTGGGTCCCTTCAGCAAACCCAGCAGGTCAGGATACCCCTTGGTAGGCCACTGGGGCAGTGTCTCTCCGGTGAGTTGGACCTGCATCCCTTTAGCAACATCTGAAGGTCAGGATGCCGTGGAAGTAGGAAGAGCTCAGAGCGTGACCGGGCAGGGGCTGCCAAAAAACCATCTCCCACAGACTCAGATGAAGGTGGGAGACGCATCGTGGAGCTGGACTCAGAATCTGGGTCTGTGGCACTGTGGGGAAATGCTGCAAGCTACAGGTGACAGGGTAGGATCTGAAGGAGAACCTAAATGTATGTCAAGTATGAAGCAGCAAAGGACAGATAAACTTCAGCTTGAGAAACCAACCCAGTTTGGAAGGTTCCTGGCACCTAAACTGCACATCCACAGCTGAGGCACAATTTAGGGTCAGCTCAGATTCTCACTGCTTTCCCTGTGCACATGGGACAGAGCAGACAGCGGCCATGAGTGCTAAATCTGCTCATCATTTCTCTGTTAGCATGAAGGGCAGTATTTTGTCATCTAGTTAGGTCCAAGAGTGAGCACTTATAGCTCTGAGTTCAATCCTCTATCTCCCCAGAACTGTGTTTCCTCAGCACGGTATCCCCTCACCCTGTGTCTCCTCAGCCCTGTGTCTCCTTAGTCCTGTGTCTTCTCAGCCTTCTATGTCCCTCAGTTCTGTATCCCCTCAGCCCTGTGTCTCCTCAGCCCTGTGTCTCCCTTAGCCCTGTGTCTCCCTCAGCCCTGTGTCTCCCTCAGCCTTGTGTCTCCTCAGCCCTGTGTCTCCTCAGTCCTGTGTCTCCTCAGTCCTGTGTCTCCTCAGTCCTGTGTCTCCTCAGCCCTGTGTCTCCTCAGCCCTGTGTCTCCCTCAGCCCTGTGTCTTTTCAGCCCTGTGTCTCCTCAGCCAGCCCTTTATCTCCCCAGCCTTCTATGTCCCTCAGCTTTATTTCTCCCCAGCCCTGTATCTCAGCCCTGTGTTTCCTCAGCCCTGTGTCCCCATAGCCCCACCTGCTTGCTGAGACTCAGACCCAGAGAAGGTGTGCACACACATTCACCATAGCTGTGAAGTGTGCGCACACACTCATTAGCACCACGAGGTGTGCCCACACTCCTACCAGTGCTGTGAGGTGCACATATACAGTCACCAGAGCTGTGAGGCATGTGCACACACTCATTAGTGCCATGAGGTGTGCACATTCACCAGCACTGCACAGTGCTCACACACATTTACCAATTCCACAAGGCATGCACATACATCCACTTGTGCCACATGGTGTGCACATATACCAGTGCTGCGAGGTGTGCACAGTCACTGATGCTGCAAAGTCTCTCTCTGTGTCACACACACACACACACACACAGATGTGGGTTGCCTGAGGCTACCTGTCTGTCTTGAAGGTCATCGTGGGCAGCATCTTTGAAGTGGTCTGGGCAGCTGTGAAGCCGGGGACGTCCTTCGGAATCAGTGTGCTACGGGCACTGCGCTTATTGAGGATTTTCAAGGTCACCAAGTGAGTCTTCCACTTGTCCCTGTGGCTGCCCTGTGGCTCCTGAGGAGGGGAAGTGTAGGGTGGGCACCATGGGAAGTCAGTGACTTGGGGTTTGTTCCCAGGGGCTTGGGGACCGTTACCTGCTCTGTGGCTTCCGATCGGGCTTGCTGGAGGCAGGCACACGCAGCACTGTTAGGAACAGCACAGGTTTGGCTGCACTGAGCGGCTTCAGGCCAGGTGTGGTGGCTGTATCTGCCTGGAGCTCAGGGCACTCAGGGATGGTTTGTGCCATGATTTCTTGCTGTCTCCTAAACTAGCACTGCCAAGGTGGTTTTGCCTTGTGGTTGGTGGGAGATGGACGTTGTCAGAAGAAAGTTCTTATATTACCCTGCCCACCCAGCTCACAGCCACACTCCTGAGAGGGGAGGGTGGACTCAGTACCCCATCATCCTGAACCCGCTGTGCACCTGCACAACCCCCAACCACAGGACTGTCTTGACCCTGAGCCCAGCTCTGTCTCTCTGACCCTGTTGTCCATTCTGCCCTCCACAGGGCTTCACTTGGAAATGAACTGCTCTCATTGGCCCTGGAGGGACTGGATCAGGGCAGTGAGAGAACTGGGCTGGCAGTGGGAAACAATGACAGGCCTCTGCTGCAGCTGTGCCAGACAGTCCAGGCTGTACTGGTCCAGAGGAGGGACTCCCACGAGGCCATGGGCTCGTCTCATTCCGAAGCCTGTGGCTGCTGTGCCATGGGCAGCTACAGCTCACGGGACTCCCATCATTCCTCTGTGTGAGATTCTGGGTGGTGTCCCCACCAGCCTGGACCTTGGTGCCCAAGGAGCACAAGCTCTGAGCCTGAAACTTAGGAGGCCACCTGCCTCCATGGCCAGGCTCCCTCTCACGCTCCCCCATTGTGGTCTCCTCAAGGTTGATGAGGTTCTTTCTGTTCATCTTTCCAGTCAGCTTCAAGTCCAAACCTAGACCAGTGGTGGGGCAAGGGGAGAAGGCAGAATGTGTAGGGGACCTTGAGCTGCTGCTTGTCCAGCAGAGTTCACAGTGTGCATGGAGCCCCTCAGGATTTCACTGCTTTCCCATGACATGCTGGGGATCAGGCTGGGTCCCTTTGCCACATCTGCTCACACACCTTATTGCAGAGTGCATGGCAGACAACCAGGCCTCTGCAGTGAGCAGCAGGAGAACCCAGGGAACCTGGAGGAGATAGTGCTTGTCCTGCCATCGTCCCAATACAGTGGAGCAGTGTGTGTGGAAGGGTGGCCTGTCTCTCAAGAGGCGTGTGACCGTGGGTGCCTGGGGCCGTCATGCACCTGGGCATCCCTGGGAGATTCCTTGAATACTGTGGAAAGCAGTGGGAGGGACTGTCAGAAGTGGGCATCTGTGAGGCCACAGACATGGACAGGACCTGTGTGGCCTGGAGGGTGCAGGGAGTGACATCTGCACAGTGCTGACCCTTGTCCCTGGCCTGTGTGGCCACGGGGATCTTGGAGGAGTGGAGTCCCCAGACTGAGGATCTAGGAACTTCAGAGAAGAGCTCTGACTTTGCCTCTTCACTGGGGATCTCCCAGAAGCCCAAGTCTGAGTGTAAGCCCAGTGTGAGTGTGAGACAATGTGAGTATGAGACAATGTGAATGTGGGGCCTGGGTGAGCGTGAGTTCAGTGGGACCTCAGAGGGCCTGACTGTGGCTTCTGGGCCGGGCCTGCTGGCTCTGCCCATACCTGCCTGGCTCACAGGTACTGGAACTCCCTTCGGAACCTGGTGGTGTCTCTGCTCAACTCCATGAAGTCCATCATCAGCCTCCTCTTCCTGCTCTTCCTCTTCATTGTGGTTTTTGCTTTGCTGGGGATGCAGCTGTTTGGGGGCCAGTAAGTAGCACAGGTGGGGGCTCAGTAGGCAGTGCCTCCTCACCCCGTGCCCCGGGGGCTGCCTCTTCCCAGGATCTCTTGTTTCCCTCAGGTTCAACTTCAAAGACGAGACCCCCACAACCAACTTTGACACCTTCCCAGCTGCCATCCTCACCGTTTTCCAGGTAGGGCTCCTTGCGGTAGACCCCCTTCAGCTCCTTCAGCATCCAGCAGCTCAGACCACCCTTCCCTCCCAGGCCTCCCAGAGGCCTGGCAAATGGCCTCCCCTCACAGGGAACTCTTGCATCTGGAGTGGGTTGAGGTGAGGACAGGGCTGATGTGCCCTTGCTAACAATGAGCTGGGAGCAAGAACAAGGCACAGACTTGCGCAGGGCAGGGCAGCAAAGCAACCTCCCAAGAGTGCTCTGAAAGGGTTCCAAAGTTCTTGTTGCGGAAGCCCTAGAAACACAGGATGATGGAGAAAGGTACCACAGGTTTGCTTGGAAATGAACCAAACAGAAATCCTGGAAATAGTGCAGCTATTAAAAAGGGAAAGAGGCAGACTGTGCACTAGATGAAAACCCAGGATGGAGGCTGCATCGCAGATGGGGACTGGCAGTGGTTAGCAGGCAGGAAGCTTGGAATGGGCAGCAGAGGGAGCCCGTGGGGGCAAGGAGGAAGAGCAGGGAGGTCCCAGGACCAGACCTGTGATGAAGGGACAGTGATGACGAGGGGCAGTGATGAGGAAGAGATGAGGGCAACGAGCATAGGTCTCGAGGGACAGCTCTCACAGGGATGACACGCGGTTTTGGTGGCGATGGCTGTTGGTCCCAGAGGAGGGACTTGGAAGCCTGAGAGGCAGGTCACAGTGCTTGTGCGCTCGGGATCTAGGGTGTGCCTGAGGCAAGACACAAATGCAAACAAGAGGTGAGCAATGTGTGGTGGAAAAACACCAATTAAACCCGGAAGTAGGAAGCCCAAATATCTGAGAAATTGGGTAATTAAAATTTTCTTACTATAGTCACCAAGTTCAGGTAGTTTTGTAAGTAAATTCCACTAAATATTTAAGAAGTTCTTTCAGCAATATACCTATAAATTCAAGGAATGTAAAAAGATAGTTCCCTTCTCATGTTTAAAACAAAAGTGCCTGCTCTGGCCGCACACATATACAAAAAAAAAAAAAAAAAAAGACAGGCTGTTTATTTGAAGGGGAGAGATTGAAGGGCTGAGAAACAGACAGGGGAGAATGGGTCTAGAAGTCAGGCGTGTTCAGGGAGGCATGGCCAAAACAAGGAGAGCTTGAGAGAATGGGTCTAGGAAGTCAGGTTCTCATCTGGAAAATGAATTTGTCAGCCTTGCATGCACAGAATCCAGAACCTAGGTATGGAAACTCAATAAAATGATTCAAGGGTAGCAGACTGCGGGATGGAGAGGAATTTCTTTTTTTTTTTTTAAGATTTATTTTTATTACAAAGTCAGATATACAGAGAGGAGGAGAGAGAGAGAGGAAGATTTTCCATCCGATGATTCACTCCCCAACTGAGCCGCAACGGGCCAGTGCGCATTGATCCGAAGCCGGGAGCCAGGAACTTCTTTCCAGGTCTCCCACGCAGGTGCAGGGTCCCAAAGCTTTGGGCCATCCTCGACTGCTTTCCCAGGCCACAAGCAGGGAGCCGGATGGGAAGTGGAGCTGCTGAGATTAGAACCGGCGCCCATATGGGATCCCGGGGCGTTCAAGGCGAGGACTTTAGCCGCTAGGCCACGCTGCCGGGCCCGAGGAATTTCTTTTTAAAAATGTATTTATTTTATGAGAGAGCAAGTGAACTTCCAACTTCTGGTTTTCTCCTCAAGTGCTCCCAATAGATTGAGTCGGGAATGGGAACTCCGTGTCTGCCTCTTGGGTGACATGAGCAGGAAGCTGGCCTGGCACGCACACCCTCTACAGGAGGCACACATGTCCTCAGCTGCCTCAGGGAGGCCCAGTGCCTCCCTGGCTGATGCGAAGGAGGAAACATGCATTCTGCTACACAAGCATTGGTTAGAAGAAAACAGGGCATTAGAGTGAGGTATCCTCCACAGGCATCACAGGTAGCAGGCAAGAGTAACAGCTTCTCAAGTCCAGTAGGACAGCCGTGTGGTTCAGGGCTGAGTGGCTGGAGGGAGGGCTTGGGAGAGACCGCCGAGGGCTAGAGTGCCTCACCGCTACAAGGACTGTAACATCTCAAAGTCTGGTGAGCGTTGACCCATGCGAGCAGATGTGGCACCCAAGCCAGGGGACCACTCAGGTGCCTGGCAGGAGGAAAGGGCATTGGAGGTGGTAGAGAGGCAACGTGGTCATCTCACAGGCCCAGCTTAGTGAACCTCCATGTGCAAAATGGGTGGAGCAGCCACTGCAGGCTGGCATGTGCAGTTGGACACGTGCCCTGGCTGTCACCAGGGCCAGTGTGAAGGGAGGGGATGCCAACAGTGTCCATTGAGAGTGGCAGACATGGAAGGTTGGTGCCTGTCTTCTCTCAGTAACCAACCATGAGAGTGGAAGAGATTTGAGTTTTCTGTCAGGGCGCAGTGAGATGTTCTCCCTGGCCTAGCCGGATCACATGACCTTGGCCTCCCCTGGGACAGGACCTCAGGCACTGTGTCCCCCAGGCCTGTGCTGTCCGTCTTCTCTGGCTCATCACCACCCTCGGGCTCTGGTTCACTCCCTTCTGCTTGCTGCCCCCTTTCCATTTGGTCTGACACTGCGTCTGGTCCTTCCCCGGGCTGCCCCATTATCTGCGAACCTGTGTGCATGCATGCACATGGGCAGGCCCGGGGCTCTGGGGCCAGCTGTGTGCCCTCTGACCCCAACAGGGTGTGCGTTGGTTGCATGGGGGGCGGCCCGTCGTGGGCTCTCTCTGCAGATTCTGACTGGAGAGGACTGGAATGCGGTAATGTACCATGGGATCGAGTCACAAGGTGGAGTCAGCAGGGGAATGTTCTCCTCCTTCTACTTCATTGTCCTGACTCTGTTTGGCAACTGTATCCTTTGGTGGGACAGGGCACTCAGCCGGAGCAGAGAAGCGTGGGTGAGAGACCTGGGGTCTGGAGACCCGGCCTTGGCGTGGTGGGAGGGGTCCTGGCCCTTGGGGAGGGTTCTGGAGGTTTGGCCCTTGGGGAGGGGTCTGGAGGCCTGGCCTTGGTGTGGTAGGAGGAGGTCCAGCCTCGGTGTGGGATCTGGAGACCCAGCCTTGGCGTGGTGGGAGGAGGCCCGGCCTTGGCGTGGTGGTTGGAGGCCTGGCCTTGGTGAGGGGTCTGGAGGCCCAGCCTCAGTGAGGCAAGAAGAGGCCCGACTTTGGTGTGGCGGGAGGGTGAGCTGCACTTCCTGTGGTGGGGTGGGAAGCACCCTGAGCAGCGTAGGGGAGGACGTGTGTTTTCTCTGAGTAGAGTGACAGCACTGGCATGGTCCAGGCATGGCACTGCCAATGTGTGCCCACACAGTGTCTGGGTCCTATTTGTCTCCACCCCAATTCCTGCTTCACGCTTGGGTGCCCGGGCAGAGGCAATGAAGGTAGCTCAAGTACTTGGGTTCTTGCCACCTGCTGAGAGACCAGGGTGGCCTTCAGAGTTTCTGGCTCTGGGTGTAGCACATCCCGTGGTGGCATCTGGGGTGGTCCTATGTGTGGGGACTTGCTCCGCCCATCTCTCTGCTCTTAATTTAAAAGAGAAATATGTGTAGGAAGTACCTCTTCCCTCCTGGCAGCACGGCTGGGATGTGGGATCAATTTGTTGTGCAGAGCGACTGGTGCTGTTCTGGAGTCTGTAGGGTCAGTGCTAGCCACAGGTGACAGGCCCTCAGTTAGGGCCCTGGGCAGAGCTGTCCTTCCTTAGCTGGGAACAACCAGACACCTTGCTGAACGTCTTCTTGGCCATTGCTGTGGACAACCTGGCCAATGCGCAGGAGCTGACCAAGGTAGGCAGGGGCCCTGGCGTAGGAGGAATGTCCCAGTCATGTCCCAGCAGACAATGCCTCAGAGCTGGAGGCAGGGGCCTGGCACTGGGTGAGGGCCCCATGCCCACCGTCTGGGTGTGGGGGTCTCAGCTGAAGAACTTGGGAAGCAGCGGGCGGGTTGCCAGAGAGCCTCTATAGGACCTGCAGGAGAGGTGCTGTGGGGTGGGGTGGGTGGCGGTGCAGCCGGGCTCTGCCTGGGTGGATTAGAACAGCCTTGCTAGGGTAGGAGGCCTGGCCTGGATCAAGCCGGGTGAGCAGCTGCAGCTGGGGCTTGATGTAAGAACTGCGGGGCGCCTGCTTCTCGGGTGGGTCTCAGCAGGTGCTGTGCAGGGTTCAGTTTGCATTTGTGAGCCCAGTGGGGAATGTGGTTACACTGGTTTCCCTCTGTGGTTTCCCCTCTAATGACACAGTCTCCCACCAGGTGCCTGTCATCCCACAGCCCTGACACAGTGTACAAGTCCCCTGCTGCCCCAGCCTCAGGAATGCCTGGCTCCAGGCCTGCCCTCAGGACCCTGGGGCCATGATGGTGTGTCTGTGATGCTCCAGCAGCTGTGTGTCTGTATGTGATGTGCATGTCCGTGCGATGTCCCACCAGGTGTGTGTGATGTCACTTCCTGTGTGTGCATGTGTTTGTGTGACTTCCAGGAGGGGTGTGAGTGTGTGTGAGTGTGATGTCACTTCCTGTGTGTGATGTACTAGCAGGTGTGTGTCTGTGTGATGTTATTTCTTGTGTATGACATTCCAATAGGTATCTGTGCATCTGTGTGATGCCATGTCCTGTGTGTCATGTCCTAGCAGGTATGTGTGATGTCACTTCATGTTTGTGATGTCGCTTCCTACACAGGATGTCTCTTTGCTTTCTTCATGGGTAGAGTCTGTGTGCTTGTCCTCTAACCCACTACAGGGTTTGACTCAGCCTCACAGCCCACTGGGTCTTGCTTCAGTGCCTTCCCCATGTGGGGCTGAGCAGGAACCCCACTCTGCAGCTGTCCTGTGCTTCCATCCAGCAGCCCTCCTCCCATATCCTGGGTTTGAGCCATGACCAGCCACTGGAGCTAGCTCCTTCCTCATTGGCTTCCAGCACTGGGGTCTCTGCAGATCACTGGCTGGCCTTTTGCCGTCACCATCACCATCCTGTGCCGAAGCTGCATCTTGCTGTCCAACGGTGGCTGAAGCCTCTGGTCTGGCAGCCTGGGCTGGGGGACCCCTGCCCCCTCAGAGCCTACCAGGGCTTCTAGGACTGAGGGCATGTGGTGGTCGCAGTGTCCATGCCAAGTGCCAGCAGCAAACCTGAGGACACTGGGGTATGGGATGTTTGGGAGAACAGTCTGGCCTGGGTTGTGTTTCCAGGAAGCAATATAGGGGGCCTGGAGACCCTGATGTCTCTCCAGGAACCCTGGATCTAGGTGTGCTGTGTCTGCTTTGTGACATGAGTCAGGGCCAGAGGGTCTGACCAGAAGTCCACTTCCCTCCCCAGACAGGGATACAGACAGGGACCACATGCACCTGTTCAGCTCAGGAGCAGAGCCATGTGCGTGACCCCCCAGATGGCATGTGGCCCCCATTACTCCCTGGTGACCCCCAGATGGCATTTGGCTCCCCATCATTCCCTGATGACCCCCACATGGTCTGTGGCTCTTCTGGTCACTCCCTGGTGACCCCCAGGCACAGGGGTACAGTTCTGCTCCTCGCCCTCACTCGGGTTTGCAATGACATGGCTATTCCTAGGATGAAAGGTAGGCAAGAGGGCAGATTTACAGTCTTATTGGTCAGACTCAGGTGCCAGAGTGAATTGGTAGAAAGGTTCTGGTGGCATCCAGGTATCTGGGTGGAGCTATAGACATGGCTGTGAGCTCACAGATGTGCTGGGGGAGAACACAGCATGAGGGTGCTGAGGGGGGATCCTGGGAATGGCCACAGATGCAGAGAGAGGTCCTGAGGGTGCTCTACCCAGTGCTAGCTCACAGGTGTTGAATGCTGGGTCATGGGAGTACTGGGTTATGGGGTGCCAGGTTCTGGGTCATGGGGGCTCAGTGCTAGGCCACGGGTATGGGTGCTGGGCCATGGATGTTGAGTTTTGAGTCACAGGTGCTGGGTCATGGATGCTCAGTACTGTGTCACAGAGGCTGAGTGGCAATCCGGGTTCCCTGGCCCCACTGTGCAGAGGGCAGAGGGGCAGGGTTGCAGGAAGGAGGGTTGTGGTCTGGCCTGGAGGAGAATTGTTCCTGTGTTCACACAGGACGAGGAGGAGATGGAAGAAGCTGCTAATCAGAAGCTTGCCCTGCAGAAGGCCAAGGAAGTGGCTGAAGTCAGTCCAATGTCTGCCGCAAACATCTCCATTGCTGCGTAAGCTGCAGGGCGTGGGGGGCGGGTCCTCTTCAGAGGCCTTGGTTGAAGCCTATAATGACAGCCCCTTCCCTGGACCTGCTTTGAGGGGACTGGGATGGGGTGGAGAGGATGGGTACAGGGAGGGTTCCCCAGTCTGAGGGAGGTGAGGGTGGGTGCAGGGAGTGTGGGTCCCCTGAGTCTGAGGGAGGAGAGAGTGAGTGAAGGAAAGATCTCTCCGGTCTGAGGGAAGTGAGGGTGGGTGCAGGAGGTGAGGGTCCTCCCAGTCTGAGGGAGGATGGAAACAGGGAGATCCCCACTGTATGAGGGAAGTGAGGGTGGGTGCAGGAGGTGAGGGTCCTCCCAGTCTGAGGGAGGATGGGAACAGGGAGATCCCCACTGTATGAGGGAAGTGAGGGTGGGTGCAGGAGGTGAGGGTCCTCCCAGTCTGAGGGAGGATGGGAACAGGGAGATCCCCACTGTATGAGGGAGGTGAGAGTGGTGCAGGCGGTGAGGATTCTCCCAGTCTGAGGGAGGTGAGGGTGAGTGCAGGGAGTGGAGGTCACCTGAGCCAGGTGAGAGTGGGTGCAGGGAGTGGGAGCCCCCAGTCTGAGGGATATGAAGGTGGGTGTAGGGAGTGGGGCCTCCAGTCTGAGAGAGGTGAGGGTGGGTGCAGGGGTGAGGGTCCTCCTGGGTGAGGGAGGTGATGGTGGTACAGGGGTGAGGGTCCTCCTAGATGAGGGAGGTGATGACGAGTACAGGGGTGAGGATCCTCCTAGTTGAGGGAGGTGATGGTGGGTGTAGGAGGTGAGGGTCGTCCCATTCTGAGGGATGTGAGGGTGGGTGTAGGGAGTGGGGCCTCCGGTCTGAGGGAGGTGAGGGTGGGTGCAGGGGGTGGGTGTTCTTCCTAGTTGAGGGAGGTGATGGTGGGTGCAGGGGTGAGGGTCCTCCTGGGTGAGGGAGGTGATGGTGGTACAGGGGTGAGGGTCCTCCTAGTTGAGGGAGGTGATGACGAGTACAGAGGTGAGGGTCCTCCTAGTTGAGGGAGGTGATGACGAGTACAGAGGTGAGGGTCCTCCTAGTTGAGGGAGGTGATGGTGGGTGTAGGAGGTGAGGGTCGTCCCATTCTGAGGGATGTGAGGGTGGGCGTAGGGAGTGGGGCCTCCAGTCTAAGGGAGGTGAGGGTGGGTGCAGGGGGTGGGTGTTCTTCCTAGTTGAGGGAGGTGATGGTGGTACAGGGGTGAGGATCCTCCTAGTTGACGGAGGTGATGGTGGGTGCAGGGGTGAGGGTCCTCCTAGTTGAGGGAGGTGATGTGCAGGGGTGAGGGTCCCTCCTAGTTGAGGGAGGCGATGTGGTGCAGGGGTGAGGGTCCCTCCTAGTTGAGGGAGGTGATGGTGGGTGCAGGGGTGAGGGTCCTCCTAGTTGAGGGAGGTGATGGTGGGTGCAGGAGTGAGGGTCCTCCTAGTTGAGGGAGGTGATGTGGTGCAGGGGTGAGGGTCCCTCCTAGTTGAGGGAGGTACAGCCATCTTCTGTTGACCTGGAGAGTTGCTGAACAGTTGTGATACATTTCTTCATGACACTCAGAGAAGTGTCGTGTTGAATTTTGATAGATGACGTGTATATGTGAGAACTTAGGTTTTAATTATTTTTATTTATCTGAAATTCAGAATTAGAGAAAGAGAGATCTTCCATCTGATAGTGCCCAAATGGCTACACAACTAGGGCTGGGCAAATCTCAGAAGCCCGGAGCTCCATCCAGGTCTCCCATGCAGGGGCAGGGTCCCAAGTGCTTGGCCCCTCCTCCACTGCTTTCTCAGGCCACAAGCAGGGAGTTGGATGGGAAGTAGAGCATCTGTTACATGAACCAGTGTCCACAGGGGATCCTAAGTCCCTGGTATTGCTTTGCCTGCTGCACCACAGTGCTTGCCCAGCATGTTGATTTATACATGGAGTTTCAGAAATGTGTTTCATGAAGAAAGATTAACGAGGTACCTTGGTAGCCCCGGAAAGAACATGGCGTCCTTGTGATCTCTGTGGGGATCTTGTGCTGGGATGGAGGTTGGGAGACTTCTGTGATGAGGCTGCTGGGGTTGGCGGTGGGGTGAGGGGTAGTTCTGGCACACTACAGATGGCTGGAGAGTTGGAGACTTCAGGGCGGGAAGAGTGACCTGAGTATGGCTTGCAGCTGCACTGAGCAGGGGAAGGAGGGACAGAGACCAGCCCTTGGCCCCAGGAGAGCAGACGTTCCCCTGGCAGCTTGGTCCCTAGGCAGGCTGAGTCTGTCACTGCCTGCCCACTCCCTCCCACACCCCTTATGCCTGGCCGGATCCTCTGGCCTCTGGCTTGTAGCTGGCCACCCTCCTGCTGTGTGACCAGAGCCATGCACAGCCCAGGCACATCTTTGGAGCCCTGGCCTGCACTGCAGCTACAATTATGGCCAGGAGTGTGTCATGTAAGCATCCAGAATGTGCATCAGGGAAGTACCCTGCGAATGTGTACACATGTGCTTGTGTGGGCCTGCAGCATGCCTGAGTGCATGTGTGTGTTTCTGTGTGAGCCTGCACAGTTTGTGTGTGCTGAGTGTGCCTGTGTGTGCTGTGTGAGTGTGCCTGAGTGCACATGTGTGTGCTGTGAGTGTACATGTGCTGCTGTGAGTTCATGTGTATGCTGTGTGTATGTGTGTTGTGCGTGCATTTGTGTGCTATGTGAATGTATATGTGCATTTGTATGCTGCGTGTATGTGTGTGTGTGTGGTGTGCATGCATGTATGTGTTCTGTGATTGTGTGTGTGTATTGGGGTGTATAGTGTATGTGTATGTTGTGAGAGTGTATATGTGCATGTAGTGCATGTGCATGTGTGTGCTGTGTGTGCATTTGTAAGTGTGCGTGTGTGCCATGTGTGGATGTATGTGCTACATGTAGGTGAGCATGTGTGTGAATGTGTGTTGTGTTCTGTATTTGTGTGCTGTATTTGTGTATGCAAGTGCTGTGTGTAAATGTGCATGTGTGTGCTATGTGTGGTGTGTTCTGTGTATGTGTGTTACCTGTGAGTGTGTATGTGTGTGCTGTGCTCTGTGTATGTGTGTTACCTATGAATGTGTGTTGTGTATGCTGTGTTCTGTGTACGTGTATACCTGTGTGTTGTGTGTGCTATGTGTGGTGTGTTCTGTGTATGTGTGTACCTGTGAGTGTGTTGTGTGTGCTGTGTGCTGTGTGTGTACCTGTAAGTTTGTGTTGTGTGTTCTGTGTTCTGTGTATGTGTGTACCTGTGAGTGTGTTGTGTGTGTGGTGTTCTGTGTGTATATGTGTACCTGTGAGTGTGTTGTGTGTGTGGTGTTCTGTGTGTATGTGTGTACCTGTGAGTGTGTTGTGTGTGTGGTGTTCTGTGTGTATATGTGTACCTGTGAGTGTGTTGTGTGTGTGCTGTGTTCTGTGTATATGTGAACCTGTGAGTGTGTTGTGTGTGCTGTGTTCTGTGTGTGTACCTGTAAGTTTGTGTTGTGTGTGCTGTGTTCTGTGTATGTGTGTACCTGTGAGTGTGTTGTGTGTGTGCTGTGTTCTATGTATATGTGTACCTGTGAGTGTGTTGTGTGTGTGGTGTTCTGTGTATGTGTGTACCTGTGAGTGTGCTGTGTTCTGTGTATGTGTGTACCTGTGAGTGTGTTGTGTGTGCTGTGTTCTATGTATATGTGTACCTGTGTGTTGTGTGTGCTGTGTTCTATGTGTATACCTGTAAGTTTGTGCTGTGTGTGCTGTGTTCTGTGTATGTGTGTACATGTGAGTTTGTGTTACGTATGCTGTGTGTGTGCTATGTGTGTATATCTGTGTGCTATTGTGCATGTGTATGTGTTCTGAGTGTGTGTACCTGTGAGTGCATGTGTGCTGTGACATTCTGAGTTAATGTGTGTGTGCTGTGTTAACCTGTGTGGTGTGGTCACAATCCTGCTTAGCCAGTCCTTGCTAGGGAGGCCTTGTCTGTGAAGGCCTCACCTCTGAGTCAAGGAGGCAGTGCTGGTCTTGGGGAGAAGCAGCTGAAGAGGTCGCAGCCGCAGGCCCAGCGAGGTGGGCAGAGTTGCTGGAAACCTGGCCTGCGGTCTCCCATGTCTCAGCTCCCAGCCCAGCCAGTGCCTTGGTTGGGTTCATGCTGTGGCTTGGCCTGGCACTGCTTTGAGGAACCTGAACCTGTGCTGTGTGCTCTGCAGGCTGCCGACATGAGTGGTAGAGCTGGTGGAAGGGGTGTCTGCTCCTTAGCCCCAGACGCGTGTAGCCATGTGGAGTCCCTCTGCCCCTGCTACCCACCAAGCTGCCTGTTCCTGGAAAGAGTGCCCACACCTTCTGGGCCTGGAAGAGGGGCTAGCAGGGCCCCCAGCACAACCCTGAGGCATGTGTGAGACCCAGACACATCCTCTGCTACTGTCCCATTCCCATAGATGCTAGGAACAAGGGTGCAGGCTGGCTCAGCATGTGGTTCTCAGTGGGAAATGGCAGGGCTGCTCTGCTGCCCACCCCAGGCCAGCACCATGCCCTCACACCCAGGCCCAGGCTAGCTAGGGATCCTACGTGGGCTGCGCAGGCAGCACTGGGCCCCTGATAAGACTTCTGTCCACGGTGCTAGTCTGACGTGACCAGAAGCCCTATAGGATCCGTCTGCCAGGAAGTGCTTTGAACCCATGTAAGAGAGGTTTGGTGTAGCTGGCTGCTACCTCCCAGAGCTTTCTGTGTCCCCCCTAGCAGGTGCCCTCACCATATCACTGTGCAGCTGTGCCCATCCTGTTCTGCCAGAAGCCCCCAGTGGTACTTGTGTGTCTGCTCAGTAAGGGTGGACACTGCTGTGGGTGCCTGAGGCCCTGAGAAGCCCCAGACCCCAGAAGGGAGGGGCCTATGCCTGAGCCTGCGTCTGGCTGTTTGCCTTATCACCCACACCTGGATTTCTGAGTATGGGCCTTCCCACACACCAGTTACATTCACTGTTTGACACATGTAATACCATCACACACACTCACAAGTCACAATCACATTGCATGCTCACACACATGCTTACACAATACACAATCGCATCACACGCATAGTCGCACAATCCATTCGCTGTATCACATACTCAAACACGTGCTTACACTCATAATTCACAATCACATTGCATGCTCACACTCACACTCACTGTCTTACACTCACACAGGGGCTCACAATCACTGCATCACACAACTCACAATTACGACATCACATGTTCACACACATGATCACACTCATAATTCACAATCACATCACACACATGTGCCCACACTCACTGTATTACACTCACCATGTGCTCATACAATTCACAGTCACCACACCTCACACATGTGCCCACACTCACAGCCACCATATCACAGGCTCACACAACTCACACTGTGTCACATGCTCATAGGTGCTCAGACAATTCACAATCACCACACCTCACACATGTACCCACACTCACAATCACATCACATGCTCACACTCACTGTATTACACTCACCATGTGCTCAGACAATTCACAATCACCATATGCACATGTGCTCACTCTCACGTATATTCTCACTTTCACTGTCTCAGAACACACATCTTCCTTGTTCCCAGGGCCTACAGGCAGGTGAGCTGCTTTGAAATCCTCACAGCTACAGTGATGTTGCCTTGACCAACATGCTGTGGAACCCGTCTACCCTGCCAGGGGTTAATATGAAGGGAATAGTCACGAAGAGAGCCTTGGTTCCTTTGTTGTTTTTGAGAGGTTTCTGGAAAATTCTTCGGAAGTTACTGGAGTCACACCAGGGAAAAGGTGGGTGGATGATGGAGCAAATAGATCAGGGCAGCATCACAAGTGTGGGTGCCCCTGACCTCATGAGAGCCACTGTGATCAAGTAGTCACTCTGCACAGGAACAGGGATTATAGGAAATGGGATTCTGGGTCTTTATGACAAAGACAGTGGACAGTATATGCTGAGCAGTACGCAGTGTGCACAGAGCAGTGGGCAGTGCACAGAGCAGGGAGAAGTGTGTGCAAAGCAGTGTGCACAGAGCAGTGGGCAGTGCACAGAGCAGGGAGAAGTGTGTGCAAAGCAGTGTGCACAGAGCAGTGGGCAGTGCACAGAGCAGGGAGAAGTGTGTATAGAGCAGTGTGCAGTGCACAGAGCAGGGAGAAGTGTGTGCAAAGCAGTGTGCACAGAGCAGTGGGCAGTGCACAGAGCAGGAAGAATGTACAGAGCAGTGTGCAGTGTGTACTGAGCAGTATCTAGTGTGTACAGAGCAGTGGGCAGTGTGTGTACAGAGCAGTGTGTACAGAGCAGTGGGCAGTGTGTGTACAGAGCAGTGTGTACAGAGCAGTGGGCAGTATCTCCTAGCTTGTGCAGTGTGTACAGAGCAGTTGACTCTGTACAGAGCAATGTTTTGTGTGCCCTGAGCATGGGCGGTGTGCATTTTTGTGGGCCGTGTGCACAGAGCAGTGGCCCCAGGCCCCTGAGATGGCTACTCTTTGTCCTCCAGCCTCATGGGGCTTTCTGTGTTCACGTGGTTCACCTCTCTGCCTGTGTGGCATGGCTCTTGTTTCTCTTTCACCATAGGATCTCTGAGGGGCATATCCCTGGCATCCAGCCAGGTGTGCCTGGCATCCTGTGCCCACATGGACACTGCCACCCCAGTGTTGCTGGTGTCTCTCACTTCTGTTCTGTTCTGTTTTTTGCATGTGCAGTTTTGTAAAGCAAGCTCGAGGCACTGTATCTCGCAGCTCATCTGTCTCCAGCGTAAACTCACCGTGAGTCGTTCTGCTATGCTGCTCCACCCATGCCTTCATGACGACCACGTGCATATACCTCCCCTCCCCCGCAACTGCTTGCCCACCACCTGGGCAGCCTGGGTGGGCAGGCTCCTGCACATACTCCTGCCCTGCCTCTCCTCTTGTCCCTCCTGGGCTCTGTCCTCTGGTCTGCTGTCTGTCTGCGGCCACTTCAGTTTCTTGGCCGCATTGTTGGCTCAGGTCTCCTGGGGGTTCTTGTGGGTACAGGCAGCACAGGGTATCCCAGCAGGGTCCTTGAGGAACCTACTGGTGCTCCTAGCTGACACTTACTTGTGATTCCTGGAAGTCCTGGGTATGGCAGAGAAGAGCTGCTGTCCACTGGGCAGCTGTGGTGGGCAGGCCAGAGCCGCAGAGACCATCAGTTGGCCTCCTGTGGGTAATGTGAGTGCAACATAGTGACCTCTCTTGGGCCGTGCTCCTGGTGGTTTGTCCCCGGGTGCCTTCTCTGGACGGTGGGGTCAGGCTGTACAATGAGCAAGTCCTGGAGGGGATCCCACAATGCATCCAGGTCCCTTGGGGGTTGTCCCACAGGTCAACTGGGCCCCCTGGGGGTTCATACAGGTCAGCCAGGTCCCCTGGGGGTGTCACAGAGGTGTAGCTGGGTCACTTTGGGGGAGGGCCACCAGGTGCATCCAGGTTCCCTGGGGGAGGGGTCCTACAGGTTTAGCCAGTCCCCTTGGGGGAGTGTCACACAGATGTCACACAGCCAGGTCCTCTGGGGGTTGGTGACACAGGTGCAGCTGGGTCCCCTGGGGGAGGGGGGTCACACAGGTGCAGCTGGTCCCTTGGGGGAGTGGTCCCAAGATGCAACCCGGAGTCTTTGGGGTGCAGTTCTATTGTGCCTGCTCCCTCTCTGTTGGCTGGTCTCTGTTCAGGCAGGGTGTTGGGGTCCTTGCATTTTGTCAGCAAATGTCTCATTCCTTCTGTGGGGGGAATGAGCTGCATATTGCCACCCAACTGCCTTTCACTGTCCCCACTGGCGGCAGTGTCCCCTTATTGTCCTGCACTTACCCAGAGTGTCCACCTTGGGGGAGTGGCTGCTCCTTGTTGTGGCTGGACGGTGCCCAAAGGCAAGGATCAGAACACGGTGATGGTGGCTCCACCTGGCTCCTTGAGGAGCCCTGCTCCAGCGTTCCCAGCCACATTGCCCCGAGTGGCCTTGATGCTGTGTGTGTCGAGGGGAGAAGCAGAGAGGCTAGCACTAGCTCCCTGGGGCCAAGGCCAGTGGGACTTACCTGGCAGACTGAGCAAGGGCAGGCCAGCTGGGACCAGCCAGGAAGCAGGGCCTGTAGGCCTGGGAGCATGGTGATGGCCAAGCTGCTGCTCTTGGTGATTCTGGTGCTCAGAGTGACCAGGTCAGAGGGTGCCTGCCTGGTGACCCTCCCACAGGCCACTCAGGAGGAGCCTCCCAGCTCCCTGTGGGCTGGGGCCACTCCTGCCTGTGTGCACAGATGCTGAGCCACCAGTCACTGTACATGTCTGCCTTTTCAGAGAGAACTGTGCTCTCCTCTGAGTGGGCCCCTTGCTGCTCACCAGGTGGCTCGGCCTGGGTCCTTCTTGGGCTGCTGTGCTGAGGCAGGCACCCCTGGTGGTGGGCGACCTCAGCCCTCGGGGCTCCCTCACCTCTGTATGCCTGACCTGTGTCACAGCACTGAGCTGGCCTGTCCTGAGGTGCTGGCAGGGAGTGGCTGGTTCTCCAGGCACAGGTCAGGATCTGTATTTGCCTCTACAGGTTGCTTTGCCCCTACTCATCCAGCCCCTAGTTCAGTGCCAGCCTGGTGCCCAGAGTCCCACATTCACACAGCAGTCTCACAGCCTGACTGCTGCAGAGAGGCCATGTGCTCGGGCTGGCAGCAGTCACCTGGAAACCTCTACCCTTGCAGGCCACATCTCCACTCAGCTCGGTGCAGCTGGGCCTGGCTGAAGCCATGGCCGTCCCTAGGGCCTTTTCCCTCTTTAGCCCTCGTATGCACCTGGCCCTGGCTCCATCGTTCGACGAGCGTCCTCTCCAGGCTGCTTGATGGAGACCAACAACGTGGCTCTCGGAGAGTGTAGAGGCCAGACAAGGCAGGCCTAGAGCCAGGAGCACCAAAAGGGAAGGGGCAGACCCCACTGTCTGGGCAGTGTGCCTGCCCTTGCCCAGAGGCCCGAGTGGCTGTGGCATGAGGCTTTGGCCCAGGGCATGGTTTCTACTTGCAGGTGGGGCTGAGGGCCATAGAGCCCATGTGATGCTGGGAGTGGGGCTGAGGCCATGGGGCCTTGGGGCCATGCAATGCTGGGAGTGGGGCTGAGGGCTTTCTGGCCTAAGTGATATTGGGAGTAGGGCTGAGGGGCCACAGCTCAGTGAGGGTGGGAGTGGGATGAGGGGCCACAGTTTAGTGATGCTGGGAGTGTAGGTAAGGGACAGAGCACAGCCCGTTGAGGCTGGGAGTGGGCTGAGGAGCACGGGCTAGCGAGGGGATAGGAATGGGGTTGAGTGGCCCTCTCCTTGGAGCTCTGGACCTCAGCATGCACCATGGTAGAAGGCTCTGAGGCCAGGTTCCCACTCTGACCCTCCATGGAGCGCAAGGTCAGGACCCTGAACCTTGGGTGGGGCTGCTGTTAGATCCAGCTTCTGAGGTCCAGTTTACTGAGCTGAGTGGCACCTGTCCAGCTGCAGCTGAGTCCCAGGCACTGCTGAGGCTGAGTTTGCTCCCAGGGAAGTGGGCTGCTCCCAGCCACAGCCATCTCCTGCAGGTCAGCAGGACTTTTACCTCTGTCTCTTGGGTCCCCTTCTGAGTGCAGGCAGTGGAGACAAGCCTCTCCAGGGCAGCTGTGGCCCCGGGCTGCAGTTGGGGCTCCCTGACCTCTCCTGACCATCAGCCCTGCCTAGCTTCTCCTGCCCTCTCCATCTGGCCTTGGGCTCCTGGCTACCACCTCACAGGGCCACCATGGGGGTAGCTCCAAGTTCTGCTTTCTGGGATCTCTTCTTTGACTGGCAAGGCGGCCCACAGGCTCCGGCCTCCACTGCCTCCTTGTCCCGTCCCTGTGTCATCCCTCCATCGCTCTGTGTCCATCCGTGGCTGCTCCCGGGAGACAGAGCGGAGGCTGGGGCGGCACTCATGTCCGTCTCCCTGCAGCAGGCAGCAGAACTCGGCCAAGGCCCGTTCTGTGTGGGAACAGCGTGCCAGCCAGCTGCGGCTGCAGAACCTGCGGGCCAGCTGTGAGGCGCTGTACAGCGAGATGGGCCCCGAGGAGCGCCTGCGCTATGCCACCACACGCCATCTGCGGCCTGACATGAAGACCCACCTGGACCGGCCCCTGGTGGTAGAGCCGGGCCGCGATGCCCCGCGGGCCCCCTCGGCCGCCAAAGCCCGGTTGGAGGGCGGGGAGGCCCCCGAGAACGCGGACCCACCGCGCAGGCACCACCGGCATCGAGACAAGGACAAGGCTGCGGCCCCCTTGGCTGGGGAGCAGGACCGAGTGGACGCCCCAAGGGCTGAGAGTGGCGAGCCGGGGCTCCGTGAGGAGCGGGCGCGGCCCCGTCGGAGTCGCAGCAAGGAGGCCCCGGGCACCCAGGAGGTGCGCGCTGAGCGCAGCCGAGGCCCGTGCCCTGAGGGCGGCCGGCGCCACCACCGGCGTGGCTCCCCGGAGGAGGCCGAGCGCGAGCCCAGGCGTCACCGCGCGCACCGCCATGTGACCGAGCAGTGCAAGGATGGCGCAGGCAAGGGCGAGCGGCGCGCACGCCACCGTGCTGGCCCCCGGACCGGCCCCCGGGAGGCTGAGAGCGGCGAAGAGCCTGTGCGGCGGCACCGGGCCCGACACAAAGCATTGCCCGCTCCAGAGCCCCCGGAGAAGGAGGCCCCGGAGAAGGAGACCGGGGACACCGAGAAGGAGATGCAGAACCACCAGCCCAAGTGAGAGGGCCTGGGATGGGTGTGGCATGGGCGTGGCATGGGCACTGTTGCCTTGGGGCACCCTGAGGGAGAGAGGACCTTAGGGGAAATGGTTGGTAGTGGCCTGGCCGGCTGGGGAGGACACGGGTGGGAATGGGGCGAGTGAGAGAAGGTTGGGGGTCACCATGGCAGAAGAGGAGGCAAGAGAGCTGGTGGGAAACCTGAAGGTACATGGAAAGGGCATCCCAGCTTGCCTAGCAGGATGGACTCCAGGCCTCTTAGAGGGCTACCAACTGGCCAGAACATGGTCATCCAGACCAGCCATCTTTGCATGTGGAGGAAGGGTGGCTTCTGCACTCTGCCCGTGTTGTTGGTGCGTGCAGGGGATAGGAACTACACGAAGGTTAGAGTGTAGAGGGCTAGCTCTGGTGTTGAGGTGCCGGTCTGTGAGCCGCATCTGGGGGACAGTTTGGAGAACTAGATATGGGGTTGGGGTGGAGATTTTACAGCCTGAATACGAGCTTAGGACTGCTTAGGTGACATGCACTCTTGGTTGCAGGGAGCTGCATGGTGACCTGGACACTACAGGGACACTGGGCATGGGTCCAGTACTTGCACTGCCAAGCACCTGTCTGCAAAAGGTGGACGAGCAGCCGGAGGATGCAGACAACCAGCGAAACGTCACTCGCATGGGTGGCCAGCCCTCAGATGTGAGCACCACTGTGGACGCCCCAGTGGCCCCCACTGGCCAGCCCGGGGAGCCCTCAGCAGTTCCCAGTGAGTATCTTCCTGTGCCAGCAGGGAGCCCCTCCTCACCCTCCCTCCTGCTGCTCGGTGGCCTCTGTGGATTGTCCCCTGAGCCGGAGAAAGTTTTCTGTCCACGTCTGTGCCCTGATGTCCCGGTGTGATTCAGTGCCCAGGTGCTCAGGCCTGACTGCTCCCCTTCCAGAAACCTCTGACCGATGGCTAAGAATGCTGGCCGCAGCACTGCTGGGGCCTGGATACTAGGAGGTGAGGAGGATGAGCTGTCACAGACATCATCCTGTCTGGTTCTGGACCCATGTGTCACGCCACACCCTGACTGCTCCCAGGCCCAGGCCTCAGCTACCTCTTCCTCCTTCTCATTACAAAAAAATTATTTATTTATTCACTTTTCATTGTAAAGTTGGAATTACAGAGAGAAGGAGAGACAGATCTGTCCGCTGGTTCACTCCCCAAGTGGCTGCAATGGCTGGAGCTTAGCCAATCTGAAGCCAGGAGCTTCTTTGGGTCTCCCACGCGGGTGCAGGACCCCAAGGATTTGGGCTGTCCTCCACTGCCTTCCCAGGTCACAAGCAGGGAGTTGGAACGGAAGTGCAGCAGCTGGGATATGAACAAATGCCCATATGGGATCTTGGCACATGTAAGGTGAACACTTTAGCCGCTGAGTTGCCACGCCAGGCTTGCTACCTCCTTCCTACCTGTCAGTGAGCTCACTGCAGGTATGGAGAGTATGCCACTTCCTGCTAGGCTACAGGGAGGGACCGAGGGTGACAAAGACATGGACGTGAAGATGGAGACCACCCTCCTCCAAGAGGGAGAGCACATTCCTGAGGGGGGGGCAGCGGGATCATGAAGCACCAAGCACCCGAGGGCAAGCAGGTGAATTGATGCTGTTTGCCCATGTGCAGCTGTCCCCACCTGGGGCCAGACACCTGTGCTACAGTGAGCGGCCCTGGGCTCAGCTGCTTTGCCTCCCTGTCTCGTTGCCCTGCTCCTCCATGTTTCCTCTCCTGTGAACCCAAGAGGGTCTTTGATTCTGGGCTGGCTTAAGGATGCACCCAAGTGCCCCAGGAGGCTGCAGTATAGATGTGTCAAATGCGGCCCCTCTGCCCCATACCACACCTCTGCACATCATCCGGCTGCTCCAACACCCTGTCTCACACTGCTCCTCCACGCCGTCCTGCTGCTCCACCCTGTCCTGCTCCTCCACCCCGTCCTGCTGCTTCACGCCGTCCTGCTGCTCCACCCCGTCCTGCTGCTCCACCCCGTCCTGCTCCTCCACCCCGTCCTGCTCTTCCACCCTGTCCTGCTCCTCCACCCCGTCCTGCTCCTCCACCCCGTCCTGCTCCTCCACCCCGTCCTGCTCCTCCACCCCGTCCTGCTGCTCCTCCACCCCGTCCTGCTCCTCCACCCCATCCTGCTCCTCCACCCAGTCCTGCTCCTCCACCCTGTCCTGCTCCTCCACCCCGTCCTGCTCCTCCACCCCGTCCTGCTCCTCCACCCCGTCCTGCTCCTCCACCCCGTCCTGCTGCTTCACGCCGTCCTGCTCCTCCATCCTGTCCTGCTGCTCCTCCACCCCGTCCTGCTGCTCCACGCCGTCCTGCTGCTCCACCCCGTCCTGCTCCTCCACCCCGTCCTGCTCTTCCACCCTGTCCTGCTCCTCCACCCCGTCCTGCTCCTCCACCCCGTCCTGCTCCTCCACCCCGTCCTGCTGCTCCACCCCGTCCTGCTCCTCCACCCCGTCCTGCTGCTCCTCCACCCCGTCCTGCTCCTCCACCCCGTGCTGCTGCTCCTCCACCCCGTCCTGCTCCTCCACCCCATCCTGCTCCTCCACCCAGTCCTGCTCCTCCACCCTGTCCTGCTCCTCCACCCCGTCCTGCCCCTCCACCCCGTCCTGCTCCTCCACCCCGTCCTGCTCCTCCACCCCGTCCTGCTGCTCCACCCCGTCCTGCTCCTCCACCCCGTCCTGCTGCTCCTCCACCCCGTCCTGCTCCTCCACCCCGTGCTGCTGCTCCTCCACCCCGTCCTGCTCCTCCACCCCATCCTGCTCCTCCACCCCGTCCTGCTCCTCCACCCTGTCCTGCTCCTCCACCCCGTCCTGCTCCTCCACCCCGTCCTGCTCCTCCACCCCGTCCTGCTCCTCCACCCCGTCCTGCTCCTCCACCCCGTCCTGCTGCTTCACGCCGTCCTGCTCCTCCATCCTGTCCTGCTGCTCCTCCACCCCGTGCTGCTGCTCCTCCACCCCGTCCTGCTCCTCCACCCCGTCCTGCTGCTTCACGCCGTCCTGCTCCTCCATCCTGTCCTGCTGCTCCACCACCCCGTCCTGCTGCTCCTCCACCCCGTCCTGCTCCTCCACCCCATCCTGCTCCTCCACCCAGTCCTGCTCCTCCACCCTGTCCTGCTCCTCCACCCCGTCCTGCTCCTCCACCCCGTCCTGCTCCTCCACCCCGTCCTGCTCCTCCACCCAGTCCTGCTCCTCCACCCCTTCCTGCTGCTCCACCACCCCGTCCTGCTGCTCCACCCCGTCCTGCTCCTCCACCCCGTCCTGCTGCTCCACCCCGTCCTGCTCCTCCACCCCGTCCTGCTGCTCCACCCCGTCCTGCTCCTCCACCCCGTCCTGCTGCTCCTCCACCCCGTCCTGCTCCTCCACCCCGTGCTGCTGCTCCTCCACCCCGTCCTGCTCCTCCACCCAGTCCTGCTCCTCCACCCTGTCCTGCTCCTCCACCCCGTCCTGCCCCTCCACCCCGTCCTGCTCCTCCACCCCGTCCTGCTCCTCCACCCCGTCCTGCTCCTCCACCCCGTCCTGCTCCTCCACCCCGTCCTGCTGCTCCTCCACCCCGTCCTGCTCCTCCACCCCGTGCTGCTGCTCCTCCACCCCGTCCTGCTCCTCCACCCCATCCTGCTCCTCCACCCAGTCCTGCTCCTCCACCCCGTCCTGCTGCTCCACCCCGTCCTGCTCCTCCACCCCGTCCTGCTGCTCCTCCACCCCGTCCTGCTCCTCCACCCAGTCCTGCTCCTCCACCCTGTCCTGCTCCTCCACCCCGTCCTGCCCCTCCACCCCGTCCTGCTCCTCCACCCCGTCCTGCTCCTCCACCCCGTCCTGCTCCTCCACCCCGTCCTGCTGCTCCTCCACCCCGTCCTGCTCCTCCACCCCGTGCTGCTGCTCCTCCACCCCGTCCTGCTCCTCCACCCCATCCTGCTCCTCCACCCAGTCCTGCTCCTCCACCCCGTCCTGCTGCTCCACCCCGTCCTGCTCCTCCACCCCGTCCTGCTGCTCCTCCACCCCGTCCTGCTCCTCCACCCCGTGCTGCTGCTCCTCCACCCCGTCCTGCTCCTCCACCCCATCCTGCTCCTCCACCCAGTCCTGCTCCTCCACCCTGTCCTGCTCCTCCACCCCGTCCTGCCCCTCCACCCCGTCCTGCTCCTCCACCCCGTCCTGCTCCTCCACCCCGTCCTGCTGCTCCACCCCGTCCTGCTCCTCCACCCCGTCCTGCTGCTCCACCCCGTCCTGCTCCTCCACCCCGTCCTGCTGCTCCTCCACCCCGTCCTGCTCCTCCACCCCGTGCTGCTGCTCCTCCACCCCGTCCTGCTCCTCCACCCCGTCCTGCTCCTCCACCCCATCCTGCTCCTCCACCCAGTCCTGCTCCTCCACCCTGTCCTGCTGCTGCTCCACCCCGTCCTGCTCCTCCACCCCGTCCTGCTGCTCCACCCCGTCCTGCTCCTCCACCCCGTGCTGCTGCTCCTCCACCCCGTCCTGCTCCTCCACCCCATCCTGCTCCTCCACCCAGTCCTGCTCCTCCACCCCGTCCTGCTGCTCCACCCCGTCCTGCTCCTCCACCCCGTCCTGCTGCTCCTCCACCCCGTCCTGCTCCTCCACCCCGTGCTGCTGCTCCTCCACCCCGTCCTGCTCCTCCACCCCATCCTGCTCCTCCACCCAGTCCTGCTCCTCCACCCTGTCCTGCTCCTCCACCCCGTCCTGCCCCTCCACCCCGTCCTGCTCCTCCACCCCGTCCTGCTCCTCCACCCCGTCCTGCTGCTCCACCCCGTCCTGCTCCTCCACCCCGTCCTGCTGCTCCACCCCGTCCTGCTCCTCCACCCCGTCCTGCTGCTCCTCCACCCCGTCCTGCTCCTCCACCCCGTGCTGCTGCTCCTCCACCCCGTCCTGCTCCTCCACCCCGTCCTGCTCCTCCACCCCATCCTGCTCCTCCACCCAGTCCTGCTCCTCCACCCCGTGCTGCTGCTCCTCCACCCCGTCCTGCTCCTCCACCCCGTCCTGCTCCTCCACCCCGTCCTGCTCCTCCACCCCGTCCTGCTCCTCCACCCCATCCTGCTCCTCCACCCCATCCTGCTCCTCCACCCCGTCCTGCTCCTCCACCCTGTCCTGCTCCTCCACCCCGTCCTGCTCCTCCACCCCGTCCTGCTGCTTCACGCCGTCCTGCTCCTCCACCCCGTCCTGCTCCTCCACCCCGTCCTGCTGCTTCACGCCGTCCTGCTCCTCCATCCTGTCCTGCTGCTCCACCACCCCGTCCTGCTGCTCCCCCACCCTGTCCTGCTGCTGCATCCCGTCCTGCTCCTCCACCCAGTCCTGCTCCTCCACCCCGTCCTGCTGCTCCTCCACGCCGTCCTGCTCCTCCACTCCATCCCACCTTGACCTCTTACCCATCCCATACGGTTCCTCCACCCTGTCCTGTGTCATCCCTGTACCCTGCCTGCCGTGCCCCTGCTGGTGAACTCTGCCTCTGTGGCTTGGACCCTTCTGGAATGTCATGCAGTTGTATGCAGGTGGGGTACAGGATTTGTCTGGTGTTTTCACTCTGTAGGCTGCGCCAAAGGCTCCTCTGGCTTGTGACCTCTTAGCTGAATTCACCTCCTGTTGTCAGAGTGGCCACCATTTGCCTGTCCATTTGCTGTTGAAGGGTGTGGTCATGACTGTCCACCTTTGGCTATTCTGAGCTGGCTGCTGTAAGCATCGCTGTGTAGGTTTTTCAGAGTATGGGGTTTTCGTCTCACATGGGTTGTGTCAGCTGTGGTTATCTTTGCGAAAGGTGTCCACTGCCTTCCAGAGTGGCTACTGTGGTTTTGCAGCCTGCTGGTGCTGGGCAAGGTCATGTGTTGGTTCAGCCATTTTCATCACCTGTGTGGTGGAGCCACTTTTTCATTTGTGACCAACTGACTGCCAGTCTCTTCCAAGGTCACAGGAAATGTGTATCACCAGGAACTTGTGGCTCAGTTTTCACATATACCATTCCATTACACTTCATAAATTGAGCTTCTCTCACAATTGCAGTCTCTTGTACCTGCTCCCCCCCGGGGTGCCTGCTCAGGGGTTTTACCCGTTTCTCTGTTAACAGCTGAGTTTCAGACACTGTCATGCTATGATTCCCACTACCCTGCCCCCAAGTCTGTGATGTGGCTGTCCATTCTCCTCCCGTCTGGTATTTCGCTCATGACCCTAACCCTGACCCTAATCTGACTTCTGGTACTGTTACTGCCCGCAGACACTTGGCCTGGAGTTTGCAATGTCACTTATGTATCCTGCTATTTTCCTCAATCACCAAATTGTTCTTAGTTGTAGCACTGATTTCCCTTGCTTTCTCTAAGAATATTGAAGACTTGTGCCAGTACAGTTCTCCCGTCTCAGGCCTCCCGTCATGCTGTGTTCGATTCCACTGTGTGATGCACTGACCAGGAACACGTGGCAGTGGGCACTGTCTGCCTGTGCAGGCCTGAGGGGCATGTGTGTGACATCACGGTGCAGTCCCATCAGTTCCCATTCTAACGACATCGTTATTAGGAGTGCAAGTTCATTAGCCACGTACATGGGGGTTTATTGTGACTTCCTGTTGTAAAGCTGTTGCTGCTATCTGAAGTAGACCCACCTGGCTGTGATTTTTTAAAATTTTATTTTTCATACTGTTTGTTAAATGGGGCCCATGTGGATTAGGGTGAGGTGGACCAGGAATGCAGGAAGGTGGGTGAGACAAATGTTGCGGACTTTTTTTTTTTCTCCTGTGTCTGCAGGGGAGGAGAGAGAGAGTTGTTCCTTGCTGTCAAACTACAGCAGCACCCGGGATGCGGGGTGTTCCTGTGATGACGCCCCAGAGACCCTGATGTGGGGAAGTGTTCCAAGGGTGTACTTGAGTGGTTTCGACAACACTAAAACACTGTCAGTTTCATTGCTCCAGGGTTGAGAAGATCTTTCCCAAGTCTCTAGGTTGATGAACTCTGCCTTAATGCATCCACAGACCCAGGAACATGCTGCAAAGCTTGGCCAGGAGAATTGTCCAGCCTGTTCTGCTTTCCATCCTCTGATGAGGCAGCAGACATCCTCTGCTGGCCTACATGAGCTAGCCATCCTGTCCCCTGGGTGCAGCCGGACATACTGTTCACCACACCGGCGTCAGCAACTGAGGAGGCCTGGTTCCGATGCATGCGCTCCAAGATCAGACTACACATCCTGTGATTCCCCCTGTGGACAGGGTCTGAGTCTAGCAGTCCAGTTCAGGAGTCTCCCAAGAATGTTTGCCTGGGGTGACCTCAGACTTAGCTTTTATGTGTACCAGCCAGTGCAGGGTCAGGTGCGGTGTTACCTATACTAGCCAACACACATATGTGGAGTTAGCTGCCTGGTCAGTTCTGCCCCAGCTGCACATCTCACATGAACTGATAGATGCTATGGCCAGCTCAGTCCACCCAAGACCTGGTCCTCATGCTGTCACACTATCAGTGTGAACCAGCAGGTTCCATGGCCCAGTCAGGATGAATCCCAATAACCTCACCAGGCTCACCCCCAGACCCAGCCCTCATGTATGCCAACAGATGCTGACACCTTGTCCAGCTCTGGTTCTTGTACTCACCAGTGACAGGGGAGTGCCCACAGTTCCCCCACCGTGCATGTTCCCAGTCCTGGAGCTTGCACCTGTCAGGGAAATTGTGATCAATCCAGACATGCACTTGCCAGCTACTGCTGTGGCCCAGCTCAGCTGGCCTTCATTAACTCTGGCCCTCAAGCATGTCAGTGATGCAGCAGCCTAGCCTAGCCTGGGCCACCCCCAGAACGGCCCATCCCCAGCCCTGGTCTTGGGTGTGTTTGTGGATGATTCTACCCATCTTGGCACAGCCCACACAGTCTCAGTTCTCACTGGCAGGTGTAGCAACCCAGCCCAGCAAAGCATACTCATACCCTGTCCTGGCTCTACACCTGCCAGTGAGTGCTAAGGCCTGGCCCAGTTCAGTGTTGGCCCTGCCCCTGCAGTCCGCCCCCAGTGCCCTCTCCCTCCCCATCCCCCCATAGCCAGTAGCCTGTAGCCCATCCCCAGTACTGGCTCTACTCCAGCAGCTCACCCCTAGTGCTGGCCCCATCCCTGCAGACAGCCCTCAGTCCTGGCCCTGCCCCTGTTCTGACTCTGCCTGCCAGTGAGTGCTAAGGCCTGCCCCTGCCCCTGCAGCCCACCCTCAGCACTGGCCCCAGAGTTCTCCACTTAGCTTGAAAAAACAAAAGGAATAAACTACTATGCTGGTACACTGATGTACTTAACATAGATTTGGCATAAAGCAGGTCCAGAATGCCCACCAGCTACTGGCTGCTTCTCACCCATCAGTGTAACATGTGCCTAGGTACAAGGCAACCTAGACAGATGCCTGCAGCTGGGGTGGAGTGGTCCTTTTAAACAGGATGTGTTCTGTAGCTTTCTAAGCTTGATCCAAGTGTGGTGATGTAGCTTCACTGTTCCATCCCTAAAATCACATGTTCTAACTCGAAGTCCATTTCCTGTCATTTGAAATGGCAGCTTGTCATGCATCATGTGTCAGTACACATCAGTGGAGCCTCAACAGGCTTCCAAAGGAGGGCTGAAGAATGCTCTTAGAGGCAGCAGACTGGCTGTGGGTCCACAGGAGGCGTGGGCAGCTGCTCTGGTGCCCTCTTCTGTGTTGTGCCGTAGAGGCATCCATGAGAGTTGCTTCAAAGCTTGCTGCGGGGTGTAGACGTTGTTACCAAGCCCATAAGGAGAGGGCTCACCTGATCTTCTCCAGAATATACATGGTAGAACTTGAGAACCTCTATGGGAAACTTACCTGAGGAGATACCTGGTTACCTGTGCTGTGCCAGGTTGTGACAGTGATTAGAACGTTGTCTGTCCTTGTCCTCTGGGTTGCTCACCTGTCTTCAAGCACTTGGTGGGATTCTCTTGTGAATCCACTTGTCTGTTTCTCCTGTTTAGGCCAGCTCCTAGATAATATCTCTATTTCTGTGTGGATGCTGGTTTGTGGAAATGTTTTTTCCTCTGGAGATAAGTTTGATAATTTATATTTTTCTTAGAAATTATCCATTTGATTTTTTTTTTATTTTAAAGAGTTAGAGAGAGAGAGAGACATCACCTATCCACTGGTTAATTGCCCACATGGTTATAGTGGCCAGGGATGTTCTGTTTTGTGTGAGGCTATACATTTTTCTGGTTGCTAATTTAAGTGGTGTGTAGATTGTAACCATTGGTGTTCTCATTCTTACCAAACCTAAAAAGAAATTATGGATTTTGGTGTGTGTCTGCAGATCATGGTCCTCTGGGTCTCCATTGTGTACCCTTGGGCTGCTGTAAACACAGTATGGGGCCTGTGCTATCCTGTCCCCTGGGCTGCTGTGAGCATAGGACGGGGCCTTCCCTGTGTCCCCTGGGCTACCTTGTCCCTGGGCTGCTGTGAGCACAGGACGGGGCCTTCCCTGTGTCCCCTGGGCTACCCTGTCCCCGGGCTGCTGTGAGTACAGGACGGGGCCTTCCCTGTGTACCCTTGGGCTGCTGTGAGCACAGGATGGGGCCTTCCCTGTGCCCCCTGGGCTACCCTGTCCCCGGGCTGCTGTGAGCACAGGACGGGGCCTTCCCTGTGTTCCCTTGGGCTGCTGTGAGCACAGGACGGGGCCTTCCCTGTCCCCGGGCTGCTGTGAGCACAGGACGGGGCCTTCCCTGTGAGAATAAAATGGGGCCTTCCCTGTTTCTATCTGGGCCACCGTGAGGTCAGGATGGGGTCTTCTCTGTTTCCATCTGGCCTGATTCTTATTGTGAGGCTGTCCTAATGCTTGGTTGGTGTCTTGTCTGTGTTTGGTGTGGTCAGTGTTCTGATTAAGCTGTGAAGGGTCTCTGCCCATCTTTTCTGGGAGTTGCTGAGTGAGCAGGTGTTGAGCTTACCTGTGAGTGGGGTCTCGCTCACCTGTGAGTGTGGTCTCGCTCCTACAAGTATGGTTGATTGTGTTGACTGAATTGGGGATGCCAAGCCGGCTTTCCTCCTTGGACAGCCCCCAAGTCACTGTTTGTAATTACTTCTGCATGTACTGATGAGTTACACTTGCTGATCTGTTGTCGGGGAGTCTCCCCTTTGTATTCAGCTGGGATATTGTTCTGTTTGGGTGTGGTCAGCCCCTTGATAACCGTGTCGTGTCCTCTGCATCTGGTAATTCTATGACCTTCATAGATCTGCTCTGGCTTTCTTCTGATGAACAATGATTAATATTTGCACGGTATATATTGTTTAGCTTTAAAGATTCATTTATTTTTATTGGAAAGGCAGATCAGAATCACAGAGAGGAGAGATAAAGATCTTCCATTTGCTGGTTCACTCCCCAAATGGCTGCAATGGCTGGAGCTGAGCCAGTCTGAAGCCAGGAGCCAGGAGTTCTATCTGGGTCTCCCATGTGGATTCAGGGTCCTAAACCTTTTGGGTCATCCTCTACTGCTTTCCCAGGCTATACTCAGGCAGCTGGATGGGAAGTGGAGCAGCCAGGACACAGACTGGTGCCCACATGGGATCCTGGCACTTGCAAGGTGAGGATTTAGCTACTGAGCCATTGTGCCAGGCCCATATTGTCCACCGTTTTTGCTTTTAATCTAGCTTTAGAGTTAAATTTGAAGTAAATTTCTTGTATATAACATATAGATGGGTCATGTTTTCAATAAATTCACTGTGCCAATTCTCTGTGATTAAGCAAAATTGCTATTATGTTAGACCATGAATCTGTTAGTTTATTTTTGTTTTTTGTTTGTTGTTTTTTCATTTCTCTGCGGTTTCCTACATCCTGTGGGTTGTCTAGATGAATTTTAGAATTATACTTTGGTATATTTGTATTTTTTTGTGATTTATTGATTCATTTTATTTGAAAAGCAGAGAGACAGGGCCCTTCCCACTGCTGGTTCACTCCCCAGATGCAATAGCCAGTGACCAGTCTGGAGCCATGAGCCCAGAACCTGTTTTGGGTCCCCCAGTTGGGTACTTACTGTGTGTCTTGCTGCCTCCCAGGGTGGAATGCAGGCTGGCTGACGGGGAGCAGGCACGAGCACCCCTGCAGTGGTTTCAAGTGTGTGTCTTGTACAGCTTTGTCAGTGGTCGCTGTCAGTGTCACAACTGTATTCTATTGCTGAGGTTTCACCAGTTCAAGGGAAGGTCTCTTCTCCCTCCCGGTTTATGAGAGTGCATTCAGAATTGTAGCAGGTTATTGCAGTTTTTGCTCCAAGTGTTGCGTGTAGCCCAGAGCGCTCAGGCAGAAGGCGTGCGTGCTGTGGCATCTGCATTTCACTCGTGTTCTTTCTTCCTTGCTGTTGGCCAGTGCTTCTCCTTCGTAGTGGAGTTTCCGTTTGGAGCTCTTCTGTCACCCTTTTAGGGCAGCAGGTCTGCAGGTGACATTCTTGAGGTGTCTGCCCTTCATCGGAGGATGTCTTGGCCTTCCCTGCGTTCCTGAAGGATGTGTTCACTGGGTATAGAATTCTGGGTTGACAGTTCTTTTTTTTTCAGCACTTGAAAAACGTGTGCCTCTTCCTTCTGACCTCCATGGTTTCTGATGAGAAATCCACTGTCATTCGAATTGTTTCCTTCCTGTAGGTAAGATGTTTCTCTCTCACTGCTTTCGAGAATTTTCTCTTTGTCTTTGATTTCAGAAGTGTGACTGCAATGTGTTTTGGTGTGGACCTCTGTTCATCCTGTTTGGGTTTGTTCAGCTTCTTGAACCTGAAGGCTTGTGTCTGTTGCCACATTTGGAGATATTCTATCTGTTGTGTTTTGGAATACCTCTTTAACTCTGCCTCATCTCTTTTCTTTCCAAGACTCTGGGGACATAAATGTTAGATCTGTGCTGGAGTCCCAAAGGCCCCTGTGCCCTAGTCACTTGATCAGTCTGTTTTCCCTCTGTTGTTCAGACTGGATAACTCCTGATGTGCTATCTTGTAGCTCCCTTATTCCACGGTTGGGGCTGTACTTTTTTTAGTTGCTGTACTTTTCCATTCTGCAGCTTTCATTGGGTCCTTCATTTCCTGTTTTGCATTTGTTTCAGGCGTGCCTCCCGTTGTCTGTGGAGCATGTTTGTGATAGAAGCTTTTAGAAGCTGTGTCAGCGGAGTCTGCTGTCTGCATCATGCATGTGGCAACTGTCTCTCCACATTTGGGCTGATATCTCCCTGATTATGGATGTGTCAGTGTCTCTTGGTTGATGTTTAGATGCCTTGGTCATTGTGCCATGATCTTCTGTCTTGCCAGTGTTGTGAGCTCTGATTATTGCATCATGGCCTCTGGTCTTGCCAACACTGCAAGCTTTGGTATTACATCATGAGCTTTAGTATCGTGTCAAGAGGTTTCATGTTGCATCATGAGCCTTCATATTGTGTCACAAGTCTGGATAGCTCACTGTGAGCCTTGGTATCATCCCATGCACTTGGGTGTTGCATCAGGAGTTCCTGAGTCTTGTTTCTGCTGTCTGCTGTGTACCACTCTGGCGGGAGGTGGGTCAGGAGTGGGTCAGATTGGCAGACATGATGGACATGGAGGTGCTTCACATAACCTCCTCATTACTCCTGGTCCAGGACAGGAGTCCCAGATCCTGCACATGTGGCACCTTGCCCAGGAGAGGAGGGCGTTATCTTGCTGTTCTCCACATGGCTGCTGCTGACACACAGTTGCTGACTTTGTTGCCTGCTGGTGGTCAAGGCTCTGGCTTTCCAGTAGAACTGGCTCTGCTGAGCTGAGGGGCAGGGGGTGCCTTCTCTTGCCAAGTGAAGCCGAGTCCACACCGGCCGTGTTTCCATAGGGTGGGGTGGGCATCTCTGGCACACCCTCAACTCTGCCTGATGCCACCCAGCAGGGTGTTGGAAATGGTAGGACCCGGGCGAGATATGTGGAAGTCTGGTCTCTCCAGGCAGCCTGTGCTGGTGTGAGTGGAAGGGAGCCTTGGCTGTTCTGTGGAGTTTGGCTGTGGCGAAGCAGTTGTCATCAGGGACATTCCCAGCTTGCTAAGCTGCCCTTTGCCTGGTTGTTTCCAGGGAGAGCTGGGTTCCCTCTGGGCCTGTTGAAATCTTCTGGCCCTTCTGATTGCTGAGAAGAAAGAGCGTCTAACCCCACAGCCTCTCAGGTCGGCTTCACACAGGACGCCCAAGGCCGTGTCCATTCAGTCGTGCTGCGGGGGTGTGGGTGGCAAACACTCCTGCCCCATCTTTCCCAAGCTACATCTTCAGTTCACATTTACATGTGGGGTGGGGAGGGCCAGGCTCTTCACCCGCTCTGGCCCCTCAGTGCCGCTTGTGGGCGAGACCAGGCTGTGGCCACTGAGCCACTGTGGCGCTCCGGTAAAAAATCAGGGAATGAGTATAATTTTCATTCAGGAATACTTTCTGGAATTGTACTCTTAATTTTTCTGTTACATTGTTTTGTTTTCGTGTCTCATGAACATTCCAGTTGCGTGAATACTGGCTCTCCTCTGCCTGTTTCCCATACGCTCTTCTCTGCCCCGCACTTTCAGCCATGTGTGTGTCTGTTCTCCCGTTGCCTCGTGATTTCCAAGAGGACGTGGGTTGGGCGGGCGCCACCTGGCCCCTGGGGTTCCTTGGCCATGCTTACTCTGCATGTTGGGGGCTGACGGGTGGCGTTTCTCCACAGGAGCAGTTGCTTCATTGTCGTCCACTTTCTGTTTGCTTCCTGCAGCAGAGGGGACACTGTGGGTGGTCAGGAGCTCCCCGTCCTATTTCCTTGGACTGAGTGCAGGGACCTGCGGGCACTGAGTTTTTGGCGGTGACACACCCTGCGATGTCTGTCCATGGCCACCTGTCTCCCACCTTACCCAGCACACCCTTCCCTCAGCGGCCCCTCCAGACCACACATTTCCCTTCCGGTGAGCCCAGCGCTCTGGTCTAGCCTGCTTCTGCCCATGGTACCAGGTTTCTCCACAGGGCCATGTCTGCTAGGACAAACATCTCCCCACCCCCAGCACCTGCTATGCAGTCCTCGCTGGCTGATTCTGGGGGTCTCAGATGTTTATCGCCGCACTCCTGTGTGCATCGGGTTTGCAGTGTTCTTGTTTCCCAGTGCTGCCCTTGTGGACTGTGGGTCCTTGCTCTCTTCCCTCATTCGCCATGTGATTTTGCAGAGAATTTTAATTTTGGTGGCTGCTATTGTAAGTAAGAACTGCTGGGAACCATATTAGCCATATTAGTCTGCAGCACTTGTGGTTATGGCTAGGGAGGGCTTCCGTCCATTGGTTTATCCCCCAAACACCAAAGCCAGGAGCTGCAGTTTCTATCTGGTTTCGAGCCAGAGATGAGGAGCTGTTATTGCTCCTCCCAGGGTCTGCATTCGCAGGAAGTTGGAGTTGGGAGTCGTACCAGGTGCAGACGCCGTAACTAATGGGCTGAGAGCCTGTTGGCCGCCTCTCCCTTCCCACCTTCTGTCTGTCTGGTACCTTCCATTTCCCAGGCTTTGTCCATTCAAGCAACCTGTGAAGTCACCCCTTGTCCTACTGCCCCTTGTACCACTCCCGCCTGACCCCGACTTTCCACTTTCCTCCGAGCTGCTATCTCTATTGGGGCTCAGCCTGTCTGGCTGGCTGCCATGTTTAAGGGCTTAGATTTCACTCCAGGAATTTTCTGTTACAAGCTTAGACATGTTGCTTCTAGAACATCATTCCTCCTGAGTTTCACTGGTTCCTTATTGCAGTCATGGTTCTGAATGGCAGCAGTTTCTGTAGCAAATGGTGTCTTTTCCTTTCACTATGGATTTTGTCGTCCCTTCTCTTATTTCATCACTCCTTGTGTTTCAGACCATCCACTTGAGTTTCTTTTTTCCTCTCTTCCATGTGAAGAAAATCTTAATTTCTTTAAAGGCTTGATGGTGGTAAATTCTTGGCATTGAAAAGCAGTTCTGCCTTCTATGGGTTCTTGTCACTCAGAGCATCTCGCTGTGTGTGCACTTCAGCTGCCCTGCTGGGAAGCCAGGCTTTGGTCCATGGCATCATCTTTTGTCCAAGTCGACGTCATCTTTTTTTTACCAGTCATCTCAAAATTTGTGGAGTGGGTTTGTTAGAATTGGCGTCTGGACAAAGGGTCCTCACTGGATGTCCTCTGTGACTGTAGGCATCGTGGGGCTGTGTGGAACCTCCCATGTCCCGCGTGCTGCCGTGTCCTCAGTGAGCCTGCTGCCTGCTCACAGGATGCAGCACAGTGGCTTCTGACACTCTTCAGATTCTGTAGTCCAGGCTGTTCTGTACATTTGGGATAGCCTGGCATCCACCCATGAGGTGCAGGGGTATCCTGTACTTTTGAAAACCCAAAGATGGTGCAGGACCTTCCCCACATCACCCTGTCAGGGAGCTAGGTGTCCAGAGGTGACCGTGGTGGCTCAGGCTCAGTGTCTTCTCAGCGGACTGTCTATTCCTCATTGTGCTGTGCCAGAGCTCTGTCAGGTCCTGCTCTGTGCATTGTTCACATGGGTCAGTGAGTTCAGCCCAGCCGTCCGCTGGCCTCTGGTGTACCCAGTGCCTCTCCCCAGGCCTGTGGTTTCAGTAAGGACCAAGAGTACATAAGGTGAGAGAGTATTGTTCCCCTGCATTTGACTGACTTTTTCTGGAGAAAGAACTTAGCCCTTGAACCGGCTGGTTCCGAGTTTGTTCAGTTCTCCCTCTGTGGGCCTTCAGATGAGTGGCTTAGTGGCCTGGCAGCCAATGATCTGGCTGGTGAGAGTTTCAAGGAGGCGGAACTGTTGGTGGGAGCATGTTTGCTGTCACCCTGTCTGTGAACAGCTCCTCATCCTCCTCCCATGTGGGTCCCTGTTGTACATGTCCCCGGCAGTGTTGCACCTACCCTGCCCTGGGCCTGCCCAGTCCTCCAGGGCACCACTCCTGAGATTGTGTCCCAACTCTCCTCAGTGCCTGTGTTAGGAGGCCAGCAACATGGGAGTGCTCGCTGTTGGCAGCCCCAGGGTGGCACTCAGCCAGGGAGCCCAGCTGTGTGCCTGTGGACATGACCTTAGGGTGTTGGGGAGCCCGATGCCCACACTGTGTGAGGCTTCCTTGACAACTACACAGGTACAGCTTCCTCAACCTCCTCACTACTCTTGTTCCCCTACAGTGGGGCGCACCTTCAGGAGCTACACTTACTGGGCCAAGGGCACACCAGATATTCCTGGTCCACTTAAAAGAAGCTGGCACCATGTAGGCTTGCTGTCGCTGTGTGTGCACACTGACCCTGTGTGTGCTGTGTGTGCTCACTGTGTGTGTGTGTGTGTTCACTATCCCCAAGCTTGCCATCAGTTTTCTAGAAGTTCACAGCATGAGTTTTCTTCTGACATTACAGAGACTGCTTGTTTGGGTTCACCACTTCCTTGCTACTCATTTTTCAACATGTTTCATTCCCGTACTCAGGCCTTACTGCCTGATTTTCTCTGTGATTTTCTTCATAATATGCTCTGAAGACAGTGGAGCCCTAGGAAAACAGGTTAGAGCATAGTAACCTCCCTATGCAACTTCACAACAGCAAGAGTCCTCACAACAAATACAGACTCTATAAAGCAGTGAAAGAAGCCACCCCGGGGGGTGCATGCATGGGGTTGCACAGGTACCACCGGCAGCTGGTGTGGCCCGTGCTGGACCGAGCTATCCTGAGGGTGGAGGGTGCGTGAGGCTCCTGCGCTGCATGGCCTCTGTCTGATGGACAGATGCTGGGCAGGAGGCTGGCCTCTGGGTCTGCTGCCACATCCAGGCACTGTCTGCCTTGGTCCTTTTCCTCCTGGCACAGCCTGACATGGGTAGTGGGTGGTTTTCCTTTCTTTCTCTTGCTTCTATATTTTTGCCCAGAGAGAGAATTAATTGACTTTAAGCGACTTTATTAGAGGCTACAGAGGTGCTGGCTCAGTTCTGTGGACTTTGGTTCCTGGTTCACCATTCGAAACTCACTAGACCGTTCCTCACCTTGAACCTGCCATGTCTGAAGTGCTGCCCTCAGTCCTGGCAAACTCACATCCCTCTGTCCTGCCTAAGGTGTTAAGCTTAGAGTTCAGATATGACTGACTTTAAATCTTCTTTTCTCAACTATTTATTTGAAATGCGGAGTTGTGTATGTGGCAGGTCGGGCCGGGGGTGGAACTTCCACCTTTGGCTGACTTGCCCAAATGGCTGAAATAGTCTGGGCCAGGCCAGAGCTGGAACTGGGGATTCCATTTTGTCTCTGTCTTGGTGGCAGGGCTGGACCCAGCGCTGGAGCTGCAGGCTGCCTTCTAGGCACTCAGCAAGCTGGAGCACCTGCACTCAAGCTGACCCTCAGCTGTCAGATGCCGCGTTCTCTGGGGAACTTTAACCACTGTAATGCAGCTTAGGTCCTCTCCACTGTATTCTGTGAGATGATAAAGTGTCATTTCAGGTGGGCAGGAGTGGGAGTATGGCCCAATGGTCAGGAGGCCCATTGTGCTGCTTGTGTATTGTATCTGCATGGCTCTATTCAATTGTGGCCTCTGGCTCCTGTTGTGGTTTCCTGCTAACAGAACCTTGTGTCTTTACTGGACCAGTAGGAGTTCATCTGCCGTCTTTGGCCTTGGAATAGGCCAGGTTGTCATGGATGTTTGAAGTGAGAACCAGCAGATGGCAGATCTTCCTGTTTGTGTGTTTCCAACTCTTCTTTTCAAATAAAAACTGAAACAGAATCGACATAGGAGGAAAATTCTGCTGTGTCGCAAGTGTCCTGGGAAGTGAGGGTGTGAGTTTTCCCCGAATTCTCCTAATTGGGAACATGCGGGGCTTTCGTGAGACACCCGAGGGTTCATGTCTGCTTTTCTCCAAGCTAAGGGGCACCCAGAGGTGGCCCCTGTAACCCCAAAGGTGTGCTTAGGTGGCTGGTCAGTTTTCTTTTCCTGAGGTTCTCAACCCAAGTTTGGCAGGTTACCGCCCAAGGGACTGCTTAGGTATAGCTTTGATTTCCTCACCTGGGAGAGGGGGTAGGTTGCCGTGTGTGCCCTCAGGTGTGGGGTGTGAGTGGCAGGCTGCTGTGTGTGCCCTTGGGTGTGGGGTGTGAGTGGCAGGCTGCTGTGTGTGCCCTCGGATGTGGGGTGTGGGATGTGAGGGGCAGGCTGCTGTGTGTACCCTCGGATGTGGGGTGTGGGGAACAAGGTGCTGTGTGTGCGTGCCCTCAGGTGTGGGGTGTGGGGAACAAGGTGCTGTGTGTGCCCTGGCCTGTGGAGTGTGGGGCAGGCTGCTATGACTGGGAGGGGAGGGTGAGCTGCCTCCCTTTGTCTGGTTCCTGGCCCACGCTCATATTAACCTCCTGTCCACTTCACACATTTCTTCTTGTGGCTGGTCCGTCCTTGCCAGCAGCACATCTGGTTTGTTGTTCATGGTGATGCTTTGCCCTGCTTGTCCTCCTTTTGCGTCTTATGTCTTCTCTGATCTTCTCATTGAAGATCTCTGTTGGGAGAGACGCTCGTGTGGCTCTGTGTCCCTGTAGCAGCAACATTGGCTGGCATCCAGATTGGTTAATTTTTCCAGTTAACTTGTTCTGGAGTTTCCTATATTATTATTGTGAAGGAATCTGGGAAAATCTGGCTTTTAAATAATAGTGAATATTTCTTGTTGTATTAGTAATGCATGCTTATCATGGAGACATTTTCTGAAAGCTAAAAAGGTTGTGAGTGGATGGAGAATCTCTCCTCTCTGTAATTCCGACTTTCACATAAATAGGGGCAGTGCCGTGGTGTGGCGGACTGAGCCTTGGCCCAGAACGCTGGCAGCCCATGAGAGCACCGGTTTGAGTGCTGCTGCTCAGCTTCTGATCCCAGCTCCCTGCTGTGGCCTGAGAAAGCAGTGGAGGAGGGCGCCCCCATGTGGGAGACCTGGGAAAAGCTCCTGGGTACTGGCTTTGGATTGACTCAACTCTGACTGTTGAAGCCATTTGGGGAGTGAACTAGCAGATGAAAAATCTTTCTCTCTCTGTAAGTCTGCTGTTCCGATAAAAATAAATATTTTCAAGAAAGGAAGGAAGGGAAGGAGGGAGAGAGAAAGGAAGGAAAGAAGGGCAGGAAGGAAGCAAAGAAAGGGAAAGAGAAAGAGAGAGAGAGACATAAATAAATCTTTAGAAGAAAGGGTTGGGGGAAAAAAACCCTAAAATGACTGAGGTTGCCTGTGTTGGCTCTAGTGCTATGTGCGTGCTTACGTACAGCTGAGCTGTTCCTGCCTGTGGGTCTGCAGCCTGCCTCTTGAACCTGCTGCTGGTTGAGTCTGTCTGGGGCCAGCCCAGCTTTGTGGCATCTTTACATCTGTGATGTGGAGCGTCGTACTGGTGGTTTGCCTCGACCCCGGCTGTGGTTGCTGTCACAGTTGTCACACGGTCATGCTCCCCTGTGTGCAACCATGTCTCAACCATTTGCCCCTACCATGGGCCACAGTTATGTTTTATTGGCCTCTGTTGAGGGAGCATTCTGTGCCTGCACCCTAACATAACAGCTATGTCCTTGTAGGCAGCCACGTGGACCTGGAGAGCCAGGCCGAGGGGAAGAAGGAGGTGGAGGCAGACGACGTGATGAGGAGCGGTCCCCGGCCCATTGTCCCATACAGCTCCATGTTCTGTTTGAGCCCTACAAACCTGTGAGTCACTTTCCGCACTGTACTCCCAGCACCCCCCACAGGAGCCACACAGCAACACACATGGCTGAGCCATGGGCATCTGAGGTCACCACAACAGTGCCTTCTCACTCTGTGGGCAGGAGACAGACTCAGGTCATGTGACTCTGTGACTTTCTCACACACAGAGCTGTGGTAGCTCTGACACACACATACAACACAGAGCTGTGGTAGCTCTGTGACACACACTCACACACCTGTGTTATCTCTGTGACACACACCTGTGTTAGCTCTGTGACACACACACACAGCTGTGTTAGCTCTGTGACACACACACAGCTGTGTTAGCTCTGTGACACACACACACAGCTGTGTTAGCTCTGTGACGTACACTCTCACACACAGCTGTGTTAGCTCTGTGACGTACACTCTCACACACAGCTGTGGTAGCTCTGTGACACACACAGCTGTGTTAGTTCTATGATGCACACTCACACACACAGCTGTGGTAGCTCTGTGACACACACACACAGAGCCAGGTGAGCTGAAGTAGGAGGTAGGTGTGATGTTGAGTTGACATCTGCCAGATGAGGTCATGGGTGCAGTTCCTCCCAGTGAGTGTCCTGATGGGCACTGTGAGCTGTGGGCACTTACTCTGCCAGATAGTCCCACAGCTTCCTTCTGAGCTCCAATGACACCCACACCTGTCTGCGCTGTCCTGCTTGGCCCATGGCCATCTGCTCTCTGTGTCCCCACAGGCTGCGCCGTTTCTGCCATTACATCGTCACCATGCGGTACTTTGAGATGGTCATCCTCACAGTCATCGCCTTGAGCAGCATCGCCCTGGCCGCTGAGGACCCCGTGCGGACCGACTCACCCAGGAACAACGTGCGTGGCTGGGGCTGGGGTCCGGCGTCCTTGTCTCCTTGGAAAGCACTGGGGTGTGCTTGGGCTACTGCTGCAAGGGCTATCCTGGAGGCCTCTGTCCATGTCTGCTCCCAGACCTCTGCACATGGTCCCCGATTGACTGGCTGTGTGCTGAGAGACTGGAGGAAATCCTAGCGTCACTGAGATGGCCCTGGCTTGGGCTCAGAGGGAGAGGCCACTGAGATGGCCCTGGCTTGGGCTCGCAACCTGGCCTTGGACACAGTTCTCCTCTATTTCCAGGCTCTGAAGTACATGGACTACATTTTCACTGGTGTCTTTACCTTTGAGATGGTGATAAAGGTGAGAATGCTACCTAATGAGCGCTTCACTCAACTTCCCTGGAGAAGAGACAGAGGGTTGTGGGGCCATGTGAGGGAACATGCACATGTGTATGCACATGAGGACCATAGCATGTGTGCACACAGTGTGACTGCTGAGGGTGTGGCGTGTGTGCACACAGTGTGACTGCTGAGGGTGTGGTGTGTGTGCACACAGTGTGACAGTGTGAGGGTGTTGGTGTGTGTGCACACAGTGTGACAGCTGAGGGTGTGGTGTGTGTGCACACAGTGTGACAGTGTGAGGGTGTGGTGTGTGTGCACACAGTGTGACAGCTGAGGGTGTTGGTGTGTGTGCACACAGTGTGACAGCTGAGGGTGTGGCGTGTGTGCACACAGTGTGACAGTGTGAGGGTGTTGGTGTGTGTGCACACAGTGTGACAGCTGAGGGCATTGGTGTGTGCATACAGTGTGACAGTGTGAGGGTGTTGGTGTGTGTGCACACAGTGTGACAGCTGAGGGTGTGGCGTGTGTGCACACAGTGTGACAGTGTGAGGGTGTTGGTGTGTGTGCACACAGTGTGACAGTGTGAGGGTGTTGGTGTGTGTGCACACAGTGTTACAGTTGAGGGCTGTGGTGTGTGCACAAGTGTGATGGCCCGGCTCCACTGCACTTGATCCTGAATTATGAGGCAGGGAGTGGGAGGGCTTAGCTCCCCCTGGAGGCCACATGTGTTCATTGGGGCTGGAGGCCTCGGAGAGGTAGTCAGGCACAGGAGCAAGCTGAGTGCGTGCTGACGTCTGCCTCTGGAGAGAATGAGGCTGCCATCTCCTGTAGTCTTGATTTTCCTTCCTCTAAGTCTCAGTTTCCAGTGATGCCTTGCTTGTGTCTGAACACATGTTCATTCACATGGATGTGCCAGCTCAGCGCCCTGTGAGTCTGGACATTGGGCTTGTCTTTGTTCTGGAGTGGGTCCTACCCTGAAGTGTTTTTCTCCCCTGAAGATGATCGATTTGGGGCTGCTGCTACACCCTGGAGCCTACTTTCGGGATCTGTGGAACATTCTGGACTTCATCGTGGTCAGTGGTGCCCTGGTTGCATTCGCCTTCTCGTAAGTAACCACCACCTCCCCCTCGCCCGTGTTAGTCCCTGGGAAGCCCTGCAAGCCGTAACAGGGCTGGGTGTGTCTGGAGGAGGGGAGGACCCCGGGGCTTCCGTCAGCTTCATAACTGGCCATGTGGCGCTCTCCCCACCTTTTTAGGCCTGGGCTCCATAGGGCCTATGTCGTCCATGGTGGCTGGGGCTCTGGGATTGGGGACTCATGCCACTGGCTTATGTGGCATCTGCAGTGGAGGCTGGCCTCCTTGGAGACCTGGGGGATCCCATGCTCACAGCCCAGCATGGCTGGGGGACATCTTCTGTAAGAAGGGGGAGACTCCCTGGGCCCTGCGTGAAGGGGATGGGGTTCGTGGGACTGATGCAAGGAGATAGAGCAGGTGCTGTGGGCTGAGGTCCAGGCGAGGTCTCACTTCTGACCCCGCGGGGAGAGCTGCACCGAGACAAGGGCCTCCTCTCTGCTGTTGTACCACTGACACTGTTCTTTTTGTCTTTCTGTTGCTGGACTCTCGGTAGGAGCTTCATGGGGTAATGCCTCCGCCCCCTCCCCATCCCACCCATGGCACGCACATGGCCCCTGGGCTGGGCCATTGCCACTTCACTCTCGCCATCCACCTCACTCATCGGGGCTGCATGCTAACAGCCGTGTCCAGGCCACACACTCATGATATGCTTCAGGGGTGGGAGCTGGGCAGGGCCCACTTTGGGGAATAGTCTCCCAGAAGGCAGGGTGTCGTGGGAGCCAGGCTCCAGGGTGGATGTCAGCTTGGAGGACCCTCCCTGTGGGATGGGGTCCAGGGTGCAGGACACTGGCAGGTGCCATTGCCTTGGCTCATCCCCGGAGCACACACTGCCTCTTTACTGGCCACAGTGGCCCTGTAGCTCCCAGTCTCCCTGCCCATCTCATGGGCCTTCTCCTATGAGGATGGAAGGGAAACCTACACTGGAGACCTGGTAGGAGCCCTCAGAAATGGAGCAGGGGACTAGGAGGACAGGAGGGGCAGGAGAGGAGCCCACTTGGAGTCTGCACAGACCCCCAGACGGCTGCCTCCTCGTGGGAAACCTCCCAGAAGCCCCTGCTGCCTCTGCCCCCCTGCACCTGCCATCCGGTGCTGCTGTCAGCCGGGAAACTGGCATGAACGTGTGTGCTGGGACATACTGTTACCCTGTAGTCAGCTTAGTTTGGCATTTGAAAGTGGTTGGATGTAGGCATGTGGCCATGGCCTGTGGCATTCTCTGCTCACGAGAAAGGCCTGGTCCTGTAGCTCACATTGCGAACTTAGCCTGAGTTTGCTGGAGTCCAGGGAGGACAGCCCAGGCCCCTGCCCCCCACCCCCAGGTCACGTCCCCATGTTCTGGCCACGCCCGAATGCAGACCATGACCCATATGCAGGCCACACCCACCATGTGCTGGCCCTGCCTAAATGCAGACCACGCCCCTCACTCAAGTCACATCCCATGTGCCAGCCATGCCCTGTGTGCTGGCCACACCCAAATGCTGAGCATGCTCCATGTGATGACCACGCCCCCTAAATGCAGACCTTGCCCCTCAAGCTACCAACACTCTAGGGACCTCTGCTTGGGGATTCAGTGTGAATCCCCACCCTCACTGGGCTCCCCAAAACACTGGTGGCCTGGTCTGCGCTCTGATCCCCAGCCTCCCATCTGAACACCTTCCACTTGTCTCTTCCTGTTTGCTGCTTTCCTGGGGATGGGACCTCTGCTTCCATGTAGGCGGCTACTCCCTTCCCATCCCTCCCCTCTGCCCTCCCCTGGGCTCCTCTGTGTCCACCCTGGCCTCCGCACGGCCTCTGTCCTTGTGTGACATTGTCTTTGCCACTGCCCTTCTCTGCTCTCTTCCTTTCTGTCTAGAGACGGGGCTGCTTGGGCCTGTGAGGCAGGGCTCTTTCAGGGTGCATGGTAGGAGTGCAGAAAGGGGCTCCAGCTCTAAGAGTACAGGATCGTGGTGTTGGCCCCTGGACCCGAGGAGCTGGGCTGGGGATGCTGGGAATGGCTACTGTTGTTACTTCCCAACTGGAAGCCCAGCTTTGTTGGCCTGGCCCCAACCCCGTTCTCAGTGAGGCCCAGCACAGGCAGCCCACAAGAAGCAGGGCCTTGGCCTCCCTGCTCCTGGGTCCTCTGTCTTAGTGGGCTGGGGGGCAGGGTACACCACACCTGCTGTCTGCAGATTCTCCATCCTGAGACCCAAGCTCCTGTGGGCTGGGGGGCTGTCACCCCATACCTGTTGCCTGGGGACAGGGCACCCCACATCTGCCTGCAGATCCTCAATCCTGAGACCCAGGACTCAGATCCCTGTGGGCTGGGAGGGGGGCTGGCATGCCACACCTGCTGCCTGCAGATCCTCCATCCTGGGACCCAGGCCCTCGTGGGCTGTGGGGCAGCACACCCCACACCTGATGCCTGGATGACAGTATAACCCCTTTCTGCCTGCAGATCTTCCATCTTGGGGCTCAGAATCCTGTGGGCTCGGGGGCAGGGCACCCCACAGGTGCTATCTACATACCTCCCATCTTGGGGCTCAGAACCCTGTGGGCTGGAGGGGCAGGGCATCCCACACCTGCAGCCTGCAGATCTTCCATCTTGGGACTCAGATCTCCGTGGGCTGGGGGCAGGCACCACACCCCTGTCTTCTGCATCTGTGGCTTCTCCCCTCTAGAGGATCCAAAGGGAAAGACATCAGCACCATAAAGTCTCTGAGAGTCCTACGTGTCTTGCGGCCCCTCAAGACCATCAAGCGATTGCCCAAGCTCAAGGTAGGCACCTGAAGTTGAGGCCCTAGGGGTGTGCTTTGTATGGGTGCATGTGTGTGTGTACCCATGCCCCTACATGTGGGCACTTGTTTTCTCAGTTCACACAACTCGGCAGACTGGACAGCAGTAACGGAGAAGAGGCTTCCCAGGGCCAAGAAAGGGCTGCTGGACTGGGTCCAGGCCAAACAGTCCTGTTTGCACTGGAAATCCAAGTGGGCTTGTGTTGGGAACTCATAGTGGAACACATGTGATCACTGAAACTTCCTATAGCAGGACATCTTGGTACTAGCCCAGAAATCCAAACATCAGGCGATGTGGGGATTCCAGAGAGTTTGTGCAGAGCCTGTGGGAGGCAGCCAGGTGAGGAGTGACAGTGGTGCGGCAGGGGCGGACTCTGAGGGGCAGTAACTGTTTGCAGCTGCTGGCATCAAATTGGGATCATGCCAGGTAGCCCTCGGGTGGTGGTTGTGCAACTGCTCTGCTGTAGACCAGGAACAGCCACATGTTACTTCCTCAGCCCCAAGGGCAGCGCTGGGCATGAAGGACAGGAGGGCTATAAGTTGGCAGGTGTAAGAGGACCTTGGAGATACCCAGGGGTTCAGATGAGATGACAGTCTCTTTGGACCGCTGCTGTGTCTTCTGCCTGCCCTGTGCTCCTCCCCACTGATGGGCAGCAACAGGGTGAGAGACTGGCCACCTCTGCCTAGCTTGGGACCCTGGGTGGGTAGCCTGGGCACTGGAGTCTTCTGAGTCCAGCAGCCTCTGCTAGCATCTCCTTGCTCACTCTGTCAAGGCCAAGATAACTGCCTGTCAGTTTTCCTTGTCAAGGCAGCTAATTGTAGAACCTTCCCCTTGTCGGGGACCCGAGGACCCAGCAGGTCTCAAATGTCTATGGGCACCTGAGGCTCTGAGCCTGGTTCCCTGCCCTCCGTCCTGGTCCCCTCTACTCTGCCCTGTCCAGCCCCATTCTTCGTATCTCTGGCTCCATCCCTGCCTTGTGGCCCTAACCTCAGGGCTCAGCCCTGCCCTGCCACTCACAGCTCTGGCCCCGCCCTGTGCCTCCCCCTCACAGCCCCGCCCCTCCCTGCAGGCGGTGTTTGACTGTGTGGTGAACTCCTTGAAGAACGTGCTCAACATCCTCATCGTCTACATGCTCTTTATGTTCATCTTTGCTGTCATTGCCGTGCAGCTCTTCAAAGGAAAGTTTTTCTACTGCACTGACGAGTCCAAGGAGCTGGAGAGGGACTGCAGGTAAACTGAGGTGGCGGGGGAGGGGAGACAAGGCCTGCTAGTCCCTTAGCACCGCTGGAGGGTCACTGGCTCTGTGCTAGGCTGCTGTTCCCAGAGAGGAGTGTGCCTGGGTCTGGGGATCACCCAGAGGCTCCCAAGCACTTCCTTCTCAGCAGGATCCAGGAGCAACTGTGTCCTGAGCTGACCACTTACTGCCCCGACATGCAGGGGGCACTGGGCTTTTATGGAGCCGCAGACTGCAATCCTTGATATCAGACTGGGCTCTGACCCTGACCCTGAACCTGACCCTGGTCCTAACCCTAATCCTGACCCTAACTTGGAGCCACTCTCACCTCTGTGCCAGTCCTGAGGTCTGCCTGAGTCTGGCCCTACCCTCAAGGCAGGCACGAGAGGTGCCTTCAGGGGAGTGGGACACAGTGTGGGCTGGAAGGTCGTATGGGAAGTTGTCTCATGTGGACATCCCAGAGCTTTCCATCTTCTGTGTCCCTGGCCAGCCCGTGGGCTGCCTGAGTGGCGCTCACGTCTGCTCGGGAGCCATGTGAGGACTGCCGTCATGGGCTGTGTGGCCTGTGTGGGTGCTCGCCAACGTGGCTGCTTCCCCAGGCCTGGCCAGTGTTGCCCCGATGTGGAGGAGCGCCCTCTGGCTTGGTGTGCGAGCCAGCTTGGGACCTGTGTCTCCTGCCTCAGTCCTGGGGGGAGTGGTGTCCACAGAGGCTTCCACGGGTTGGGGTGATGACCAGGAGATGGTGCCCCGTGCATGCTGGCTCTGGGAAAAGCCTCTCTAAGTCTTGGCCTGTTCTCATGGGTGAGTCTCCGTCTTGGTCGTATGCAGGTCCTACAGTCTCTGGGCAGGAGCTTGGTCAGCTGAAGGATTGTGATAACCACCTGTGCCAGGGACTAGCTGCCCTTTCAGCGTACCTTCCTGATTTCACTATAGTCCAAATTGTGTTTTATTCCTTTGTACCACAAGACACCTGTTGCATGGCGGGGGTGCCTTCTGCCTTCAATGTGAAGACCTGTGTTCACTGGGACTGATCTTTGGGCTTGGCCTGCAGGTGCCCAGAGCTTGGAAAATGACTGTTGAGATGGTATCTGCAATCCTACTTACGTATTATTCAAACAATTCATTTGGAGAGTACAGTTTGATGGGTTTCAGAATATCCATCATGCATGCTACCATCCCCACAGCAAAGTTAGGACATTTCTTTACCCCAGAAAGTAAATAGACTTGTGCTCTGTATCTGCCACCTGCTGTGTCCACACCCCACCCTGAACAGCCCCTTGTCTGTGTTCTACTTCTGTGGAGCCCCCTGTTCTGGGCCCTGTGTGCACACACAATCCTACCCCATGTGGCCTTGCTCATGCTGTGCAGTCTCGGGGACCAGTTCCTGTGTGTGCGTCGTCCCCTCTCCTGCATATTTATCCACATGTTGGCAGGCGCTGTGTCCCCTCTACACTGTGACGAGCACCACTGTGGTGGACACTTGGGTAACATCTCGATTCTCTTGAGTGTCCACCTGAAGTGAGTGGGTGATGAGGTGGTCACTTGGGGTTGGCAGCCCAGCAGGTTGGTGCCAGGGTGACTGAGTCTGTTAGGGTTCACCCCAGCAGTACACAGGGTTAGTTTTCCTGGTTTCTGGTCTCATGGGTAGCTTTGGCATGCTTGGGCTTGATGGCCGGTGCTGTTGGCATCTTCTCTTGTGCTTCCTGTCCATTTGTCTTCTCTGGGAATGTCTGTTCAGAGCCTGTTCCCACCTTATGCTTTCATGTTCGGAGTTGTTTATAAGCTCTGGACCAGGGTGGGGACCACCTGACCCGCAGGCTGTGTAAGATGTTTGATCTGGTGGGAGGGATGTGGCACTGACCACCAGCTGTGGGCTGCTGGCCCTGGGTGGGTGCAGTCCCGTGCAGGGGTCTCAACAGCAGGGGTCTGCATCTGCACCCTGACTTTTCACTCACCTGCTGGTACCTTTGAAGCACGGAGTGTGGAACTTGGTGAAAGCCCTGTTTCTGCCTGAGAACCCTCCCCAAATATCAGTTCTTGAAGATTTTCTTTCTTCTCTTCTAAGGTGTTTACATTTTTATTGTTTCTGCATTTTGTATTGAGACCTCTAATCCATTTCAGGCTCATTTTAGGGTATAGAGTGAGGTGAGGTTCACATGAATTATTTTGTTTCTGGGGTGAGTAGCCTCCAGTTACCCCCAGGGACTTGTGTCATGGATGCTGCCCCCTCTCCTGCGAGGGTCTTGGTGTCCTTCCCAGCATCTGCCGACCCTATCCACAGACTGTTTGGCTCTGAGCAGCTAATCCTGACATCCGTCCTCCTCTGCCTCCATCCCCAGGGGTCAGTACCTGGATTACGAGAAGGATGAAGTGGAAGCCCAGCCAAGGCAATGGAAAAAGTATGACTTCCACTACGACAACGTGCTCTGGGCCCTGCTGACACTCTTCACGGTGTCCACAGGAGAAGGCTGGCCCATGTAAGTACTGGCTGCCAAGCGGGGATGGGTGAGCACCCTGAGCTCTGCCCTCCCCAGTGCTGGCTGTGAACCCCTGGGGCTGTGACACCATCTCTGCTCGGCCCAGGGTACTGAAACACTCCGTGGACGCCACCTACGAGGAGCAGGGCCCAAGCCCTGGGTACCGCATGGAGCTGTCCATCTTCTATGTGGTCTACTTTGTGGTCTTCCCCTTCTTCTTTGTCAACATCTTTGTGGCCTTGATCATCATCACCTTCCAGGAGCAGGGGGACAAAGTGATGTCTGAGTGCAGCCTGGAGAAGAACGAGGTGAGTGGATGTTATCCTGCCTCTGTGCTGGGTGTGGGTTGTGCCTGGATGTGGGGCCAGTTGGCGTGGGGTTTGTGGGCAGGTGAGGGTCACTTGGCATGGTCTGTGGGTGGGATGGGGTCTCTTGGCATGGTCTGTGGGTGGGGTGGTGTCTCCTGGAGTGGTCTCTTGGCAAGTGGGGATCACTTGGTGTGGGGTCTGTGGATGGGATGGGGTCTTTTGGCATGATCTGTGGGTGGGGTCTTTTGGCAAGGTCTGTGGGTGGGGTAGGGTCTCTTGGCATGGTCTGTGGGTAGGGTGGGGTCTTTTGGCATGGTCTGTGGGTGAGGTGGGGTCTTTTGACATGGTCTGTGGGTGAGGTGGGGTCTTTTGGCATGGTCTGTGGGCAGTGTGGGGTCTTTTGGCAAGGTCTGTTGGCAAGTGGGGGTCTCTTGGTGTGGTCTGTGGGTGGGGTGGTATCTCCTGGAGTGGTCTGTTGGCAGGTGGGGGTCACTTGGTGTGGGTTGTGGGTGGGGTGTGGTCTCTTGGTGTGGTCTGTGGGTGGGGTGGGATCTCTTGGTGTGGTCTGTGGGTGGGGTGGTATCTCCTGGAGTGGTCTGTTGGCAGGTGGGGATCACTTGGTGTGGGTTGTGGGTGGGGTGTGGTTTCTTGGTGTGGTCTGTGGGTGGGGTGGGATCTCTTGGTGTGGTCTGTGGGTGGGGTGGTATCTCCTGGAGTGGTCTGTTGGCAGGTGGGGGTCACTTGGTGTGGGTTGTGGGTGGGGTGTGGTCTCTTGGTGTGGTCTGTGGGTAGGGTGGGATCTCTTGGTGTGGTCTGTGGGTGGGGTGGTATCTCCTGGAGTGGTCTGTTGGCAGGTGGGGATCACTTGGTGTGGGTTGTGGGTGGGGTGTGGTTTCTTGGTGTGGTCTGTGGGTGGGGTGGGATCTCTTGGTGTGGTCTGTGGGTGGGGTGGTATCTCCTGGAGTGGTCTGTTGGCAGGTGGGGATCACTTGGTGTGGGTTGTGGGTGGGGTGTGGTCTCTTGGTATCGTCTGTGGGGATGGGGTCTCTTGGCATGGTCTGTGGGTGGGGTGTGGTCTTTTGCATGGTCTGTGGGTGAGATGGGGTCTCTTGGTGTGGTCTGTGGGCAGTGTGGGGGTCACTCAGTGTAGTCTGCTCCTCCCTGTAAGGATGGCCAGGCCCGGGCTGCTCCCATCACCCTCCCCACCGCAGGGCCTGTGTGCTCTCAGGACGTACCCTCAGCACCTGGTGCTCCCCTCTCCCTGTGCAGAGGGCTTGCATCGACTTTGCCATCAGCGCCAAGCCCCTGACGCGCTACATGCCTCAGAACAAGCAGTCATTCCAGTACAAGACGTGGACATTTGTGGTCTCGCCACCCTTCGAATACTTCATCATGGCCATGATCGCCCTCAACACAGTGGTGCTGATGATGAAGGTGTGCAGGGATCCCCCGAAGGTAGCTGGGCTCTCCCCAAGGCCACGGGTGAGGACGCCTGTGGAATCCCACTGCCCTGTGCTGTCTTTGGGCTGAGGCAGTGAGAAGGTTCCAGAAAACTTGAATGGGGAGGTGGGGGTGTGTCCTATGCTTGCCCATGGTGAGGCTGAGGTGGTTGCTGAGCCCAATGGGCCTCCTTCTGGCAGTTCTACGACGCACCCTATGAGTACGAGTTGATGCTGAAGTGCCTGAATGTGGTGTTCACATCCATGTTCTCCATGGAGTGCGTGCTGAAGATCATCGCCTTTGGGGTGCTGGTACGTCTGCACACCCTCCCAGCCCTGCAGCCCTTCCTCTGCACAGTGGTCTTTGGCGCTGGTAGTTTGGAACCAGGGAGTCCCCTGCCCCACCCTGAGCACTTGTGAGTGGGAGGAAGGCAGGGCCAGGTCCCTTTTCTCCAGACACACAGCCTTGGTTCCGCACTTGCCCTGGCCCAGCTGTGTCGGCAGACCTGGGTGTAGCTTCTGTTGACACTGGCAGTTTTCCCTGACTGCGGGGTGGCCCGTGTGTCCCCCTCACCCCAGCCCCCTGTGTGGACAGCTGTCCCCGGCCCCAGCACTGACTGCCTTCTCTCTCTGCAGAACTACTTCAGAGATGCCTGGAATGTCTTCGACTTCGTCACTGTGCTGGGAAGTATTACCGATATTTTAGTAACAGAGATTGCGGTGAGTGGCATCTCCTGTTCTCTCCAGTGCTTCAGAGTGGCGCTCTTCTAGAAGGTGTTCCCCCAGGGCATCCTCCTTGCCCCGGGCTTCCAGGAACCCCTACAGAAGTGGCGCTGTGGACTGGGTATTGTCTCAGCAAAGATTCCCCATTGAGTAAATGTAGTCCCTGAGGTCTCCTGGGCTTGTGGCCTAAGAACCCCCTTGGTGACAAGTGACCAAAAAGACAAGTCTTTCACAGGCACTTGGGTCTAACACGTATGTGTGTAGCCACTTGGTGTCAGAATATGTAAACTGAGCCTATGTGTTCTGGTGTCAGATTTTCAGGGATGTTGCTGTGTGTGTGTGTCGAGAGACACTGATGTTTATAAGCCCCCTTTTATGGATTTTAAAGGACCAAATTATGAAGCAGAATTCCCGAAATGTGACATGTTGACTTGCTGGTCTTGGATTAAGACCCTAACCCTAACCCTAGGAGTGGACACTGAAGTGGGCATTGCTGTGTATCTAAAAGCTGTGGGATGTCCATTGACTTCCCCCAGCACTCCTCCTGGAGCCTCCTACCACTCTGGTTGCTGGCCTGGTGACCAGAGCCCGACTGTGGCTGAGGTCATTGTCCACCCAGTCAGAAAGGGACCCTAGAGGCCCCAGGGGCCTGCAGCTCCTGCACAATGATCAGGGAACGCCCCAGGAAGCCTTCCTGTTGGCTTTCAGGCCCGAGGACCCCCCAGTTGCCCAGGGGCTGTTGGGGATTCTGGTGTTCCTTGGTGTACACTTCCCACTGTCCTCTGAGCCACACCTCTGGATTGGCCATATCTGACAGAGGAAGGTGAGCGCAGAGGCCACCCCAGAGCCCTGTGGTGATGGCAGGAGGGGCTGCTCTTCCCTGCCATGTTTGCTGTGTTTCACCAGCTGGGCAGTCAGTGGCATGAGCAGCACCCATCCCTAGGAGGAGTGTTGCCATGCCAGTATCACTCCCTTAAGGCTCTGAGATGCTCCTTCTGCAGCTCCTGTTGGTGCCCCTGGGTGATGTGGTGCTGAGTGCCTCTATGTTCTTGGAATTCTGTGCTGGGCAGCCTGCAGTGCTAATGCAGGCCCAGGCCTTGCCTCAGGAAAGGTGGCCTTCCCACCTGGGCTGTGGATCCTGCCAAAGACACACCCTGCCCTTTGTAGGCGAGGGAGTTCCAGGGCAGTTGGTTCCCCTACCAAGTGGCTGCTTGACAAAAGGCACTATCACCCATAGAGGCCCTGGGCTGTGTCAGCTGGGTGGTCAGCATTGGCCATGGCTACACCAGCCTCGCTGAGAAGATGTTGACAGCTGTGGCCCTTCATCCATGGGTCCATTCTGTAAACGGTAGTACTGGTGAGACCTGGTCTGGCTGGCATCTGTTGGCCAACTTACGCCAGCTGAAACCCCAGCACCGTAAGCGCCTCTGGTGGGCACTCAAACACAGGACCCTTTCAAGCCCACCCCATGTGCATCTTCCCCAGGTCCTGCATGGGGTCCTGGAACATGAAGTGTGGGGACTTCTTTCTCCACATAGACAGGGGCGACCCCAGGCACTTCCAAGAGCCTGCCTTATCCCTGGCTTTCAGTTGTCCTGCAGGACCCCTAGGGAGGCCTAGGCTGGCCCATTGTGAGCTGGGATTGAGGCAGGCGCCCTTGGAGGCCTGGATGGCCCCTTGTGAGTCAGCCTGAGTGGTAGCAAAGCCTGCATGAGGTATGTGGTGGGTGGAGCGGGGCAGCTATCAGGTGCCTGCCCTGCAGACACACTCAGCAGAGTCCCAGGGGGCCCATGTCCTTGTCCCCAGAGCTGCCGGCACCCTGGTGTAGTAGACATGACTGTGCCTGGCAGGTGCTGTGGGGCCCTTGTGTAGCAGCTGCTCCTCCACCCACCCCATGAAGCAAGAGGCTGCCCAGGGTCTTGGTCTGCTGCATATAGCGCTATAGTGCCATGGGAGCCTCTGGAACACATGTCTGTCTTGGGGCTGACAGTACTGTGTGGATCTGCCATGAAGCTCTTTGGCACTCAGACCTGTCCTCTGGTAGCAGAACTTCCCAAATGGTAGACACCATCTGTAACCTAAGACAAGAGCAGAGGGTAAGGTTCAGTGACTTCCTGCCTCTCACTGTGGAGTCCAGGCTGGACCCTGAGTGCTTCCTGACATGGGTTGTGCCCCATGTACTGGTCAACATGTCTACCCCAGCCACGCCTCAGTCCAGCAGTGGGCCAGCTAACCAGGCCAAGCTTAAAGGCCGAGACCGCGAACATCTTCAGGAGTACCAGCTGCCTCTGCCCCTCAGCCATGGGGCCTGGCGGAGTGTTCCCTCAGCGCGTGACTGTGTGCCAGGACTAGAGGCTGAGCAGGCCTGTCGTGGTGAAGACCCCAACTCTGAGGTGACAGGGAGCCCTGAGCCTGCTGTTCCCACGTTATATGTCATGCATCATGCTTGGTGCTGTGTGAGAATCAGTGTGAACAGAGTGACTGAGGGAGCTCTACCCCAGGTCTGTGACCTCAGTGAGATGGCACTCAGCCCCACCCTGCAAGGGGTACGGCCTCCCCATGGACCACTGGGCTGGGGTGTTGGTATCTGGAACCCACCTTCCCGGCTGCTGCCCACAGTCCTGCCCCTTGTCAGGGAGCCAGGGATTCACCCCTGAAGGTTGATGTGGGATTTGGGCAGATAAATTCCAGTTGTGTTGGAGGTGCACTGGAGCACCCCAAAGAGGCTGGGCTGTCTGTGCTTGTGCTCTGCCCTGGAGCCACCCTGTTTCTGCCTCCCAGTGTCACTGTTGGCTTGGGCCTTGTGCCAGCAACCTTAAAGAGAAGCAGGATTCTACTCTCTAGAAAACGAGCTGTGTCTCTTCGGGCAAGGTGGGGGATGAGCTCTCTGGTGCTCCAGGGTCCTTCCTCAGGGGGGCCCTCACTCCTTGAAGCTGTGGGCCTGGGGAAGCCTGTGGGGGTCACGGCTATCCACAGCAGTGCTGGCAGGAGGCTTGTGGGTACCTGCTTGGAGGATGTTGACTCTGTGCAGTGTCCCGCTGGCTGTCTCCTTGCACGCGAGACCCATGGCCTGGTAGCTGTCACCAGGGCTCCCTGATTGGTCTCAGCCTTGTCACAGCTCTGGAGGTACAGTGAGCTATCCATGGCTGCATGCGCTTCTTTCCTCCAAGGCTGAGGCCAGAAGACAGGAACCAACCTGGGTCTCCCCCTTGGGTGGCAGAGCCCCAGCACTTGGGCACGTGGGCCATCCTTAGTTGCCTTCCTGGGTGCGTTAGCAGGAAGCTGGTTTGGGACTTGAAGCAGTGCTCCAGTATGGGATCCTGGTGCTGTCAGCGACAGCTTTACCCATCAAGCCACAGTGTTCCTCATTGATGCCACACACTAGGAGCTACTGCCACCTTACACCAGCAGAGGAAAATCTAGCTGGCCAACAGAGCCTAAGGTACCCATCCTGAGAGGGTCCTTCCATGAACCCACCTGGGGCTGATGGTAATAGGATCAGACCTGGGGTTCCCATGTGACGGATGTGATGGAGTGCCAGAAGGGGGCGGGGACGGCATTCCGCATGTCAGTCCCATGGAGCACAATTCTGGCTTATTCTGCAGGGAGGCTCTGGGGTCCTGTGGACCCACAGCTGGACCTCCACTTGCAGGGCTGGAGTCTTGGGAATTTGAGTGTTAGGAGACTGAGGCCCCAGGCCAGCATTGTCATGTAGCAGGTGAGGCCGCCGCTTGCAGAACCGGCATCCAGTAGGGCTCTGGTTTGAGTCCTGGCTGCTCCACTTTCTATCCAACTCCGTGCCTATAGTCTGGGAAACAGTGGAGAATGGTCCAGGTCTTCGGGACCCTGCTCCCATACAGGAGAACCAGAGGACGCTCCTGGTTCCTGGCTTTGGATCAGCTTAGCTCTAGCTGTTGCCACCATTTGGGGAGCGAATCAGCAGATGGAAAATCTCTCCATGTCTCTCCTCTCTAACTCCACCTTTAAAATAAAACAAAATAAAATTTTAAAGGGTAGGCGGGGCCAATATGGGTGTAAGTTTGTTGAGCGCTGGTGTAGAGAACAGTAGCCAATGCCCTCTGTGTCTGAGGACAGAAGTTTCTGGATAAACCACAGGTCAAAACAGAAGAAGAATGGGATCAGAAAATGCATCCAACTCACAGCACCCCGAGGACATGGCAGGACAGGGTGCCTGTCCAGGAACTCAAGGTTGGAAGTGCTGAGAGGAAGTAGCCTCTGTATTGGACATGTCCCAACTGTGCCCTGGACAGAAGAGTGACAGTGCCACTCCCACAGCATTCACACCTAGCCAGCTCTCTGTGTGGTCCAGGGTGCCCGGGAGTGTGCAGGCGAGCCTAGCATCTACATGATATGCAGTGTTTTAGAAGGGCTGAGTCTCTGCCGTTGGCTTCCATGCAGGGTCCCGGAATGGATTCCTCAGGAACAGTGATGAATGACCATTTGAAAGAAATTCACAGTTTGAAATGTTTATATTAAAAGAATAGTGTATGAAAATTAAAGCAGGAAGCATTCAGCAAGTCAGAAAAAAGAATAGCAGAGGACAGCCCAATTAAGTAGAATAAAACTAGAAATTACAGAAATAGAAAGTATATAAGCTTAGTAGAAAAAAATTCATCAAGTCTAGGGCCCAGCGCAGAGGCCTAGTGGCTAAAGTCCTCGCCTTGAACGCACCGGGATCCCATATGGGCGCCGGTTCTAATCCCGGCAGCTCCACTTCCCATCCAGCTCCCTGCTTGTGGCCTGGGAAAGCAGTCGAGGACGGCCCAAAGCTTTGGGACCCTGCACCCATGTGGGAGACCTGGAAGAGGTTCCTGGTTACTGGCTTCGGATCGGCGCAGCACCAGCTGTTGCGGTCACTTGAGGAGTGAATTATCGGATGGAAGATCTTCCTCTCTGTCTCTCCTCCTCTCTGTATATCTTGACTTTGTAATAAAATAAATAAATCTTTAAAAAATTCATCAAGTCTAAAGACTTAAAAATGGACATAACCCTGGCAGGATTAACCAGAGAAAAACTGCCAAATAAACAATGCAAAGAAGGGAAAAGGGGTCCTGACTAGACAAAATAATATGTTGAACAGCTTATGCCATACATTTGAAAACTTGTATATGTGGGACATTAGAAATATATAAATTTACCCAAATGATTTGCAGATTCTATGCAATCCCAGTGAAATGTCAGAGTTAATCTTTGTGTTGTGGAACTTCACAAGCTGCCTCGAAAAAATTGTTTTTCTTTTCTAAAAGGTAGAGTTACAAAGCAAAGGAGACAGAAAGAGAGAGACACAGAGATACTAAGATCTTCCATCCACTGGAAGATCCCAGTTGGCCACAGCAACTGGGGCTATGCCAGGCTGAAGACCAGGAGCCTGGGAGTCCCTCTGGGTCTCCCTCCACTGTTCTCCTAGGTGCATCTGCAGGGAGTTGGATTGGTAGTGGAACAGCCAGGACTTGAACTGGAACCCAGATGGGATGCTGGTGTCACAAGCGGCTTAACCCACTGTATCAATGTTGGCCCAAACTGTTTCTAAAATTTTAACAAAGTCAAGGCCGCATTCAAGATCTATAAGATTTGTTAGGGTGGCACAGTGGTGTGTCAGGTTAATCCTCCGACCGCATCGCCAGCTTCCCATATGGGTGCTGTTTCGTGCCTAGCTGCTGTACTTCCCATCAAGCTCCATGCTAAAGGACTGGGAAAACAGCGGAGGATGGTCCAGTGCTTGGGCCCTGCCACCCAAGAAGGAGACCTGGGTGGAGCTCCTGGCTTCTTATCAGAGAGGGCAGCACAGGCGCTTGTGTCACTAAGAACTTGGTGCAAGGCCTTCACTTAGAAGAGGATCTGGTAGGAGTCTGGGAAATGAGTGAAGGGAGGAAACAGAAATGAAAGATGTGATGTCCTGGAAGTCATCACTGTACTGCTGGGGCTGTGTGTGACAGGTGCTCTGGGTGCGTGGAGCAGGCCAGATACTCCACCAAGTGACAAACTGTACTGCTGGGGCTGTGTGTGACAGGTGCTCTGGGTGCATGGAGCAGGCCAGATACTCCACCAAGTGACAAGGGTGAGGTTGGGTAGGACCACAGAATGCTGAATCTCCTCTGCTCTGGCCTGACCTGAATACGTCCTTAGGAAAGATGTCGAAGTGGACACTAGCTGTCAGGCCCTGAGATGGACACTGTGCCATGTGGTCACTGGGTGTTGGGCCCTGAGCTGGACACGGTGCCATGTGGACACTGGGTGTCAGGCCCTGAGCCCGACAGAGTGCTGTGTAGACTTTTGGTGTCAGGGTCTGAGCTGGACATGGTGCCATGTGGACACTAGGTGTCGGGACCTAAGCTGGACATGGTGCTGTGTAGACACTGGGTGTCAGGCCCTGAGCCTGACAGGGTGCTGTGTAGACTTTTGGTGTCAGGGTCTGAGCTGGACAGGGTCAGGCTGTGAGCTGGACATGGTGCTGTGTGGACGCTTGGTGTCGGGCCGTAAGCAGGACAGGGTGCTGTGTAGACACTTGGTGTTGGGCCCTAAGCTGGATAGGGTGCCATGTGGACACTGGATGTCGGGCCCTAAGCTGGACAGAATGCTGTGTAGACTCTGGGTGTCAGGTCCTGAGCTGGACATGATGAGGCCCTGAGCTGGACAGGGTGCCGTGTGGCATTCCTGCTGTGAGTCAGTTGGTGCTGTAGGTTGGAATGGTGCAGAGCAGCTCTTCAGTTCTGGATGTGGCTGGAGGTTGGAGTGATGGGTGGACCACACAGTTGTGAAGGCTGAGATGAGAATCCCACCAGGCCTTTTGTCATGAGCACTTGGAGCGTGGATTACCCTTCGTGGACTGACAAGGACTGTGTGGGACAGGCCTGCTGCAGGTCAGTGTACAGTTGGACACAACAGGTTTGAGTCTCTGGTCAGACTTCCTGAAGGCAGGCCACCTGTCAACTGGGCAGAGGGGCACAGAGGTGGACGAAAGGCAGGCCAGGGACACTGCACAGTGACCTCTGACCCATGAGATGACGTGAGGTCAGTTCAGCCAGAAGTGCAAGAGAGGGACAGCCAAGAGGCTCCTTAGTAAATCAGTAAGACAAATGAGCAGGCGCTCTCCTGAGCTGGCTGCTGATCATGTGGGGATTTGTTTTATTTAGGGTTAGTATACATCGTATATTCGTAAAAACTGATGATCTGGATAATCGTAGCAAGAAAGCTGGAAAACTGCAAAGTGCTCTTGGTGTGCTGTGTTCCCTGTGTGTGTGCACATCTCCTGCTGTGCTGTGGTGTGTTCCCTGTGTGTGTGCACATCTCCTGCTGTGCTGTGGTGTGTTCCCTGTGTGTGTGCACATCTCCTGCTGTGCTGTGGTGTGTTCCCTGTCTGTGTGCACATCTCCTGCTGTGCTGTGGTGTGTTCCCTGTCTGTGTGTGTGCACATCTCCTGCTGTGCTGTGGTGTGTTCCGTGTCTGTGTGTGTGCACATCTCCTGCTGTGCTGTGGTGTGTTCCCTGTGTCTGTGCGCACATCTCCTGTTGTGCTGTGCTGTGTTCCCTGTGTCTGTGTGCACATCTCCTGCTGTGCTGTGGTGTGTTCCCTGTGTGTGTGTGCACATCTCCTGCTGTGCTGTGGTGTGTTCCCTGTCTGTGTGCACATCTCCTGCTGTGCTGTGGTGTGTTCCCTGTCTGTGTGTGTGCACATCTCCTGCTGTGCTGTGGTGTGTTCCCTGTGTCTGTGCGCACATCTCCTGTTGTGCTGTGCTGTGTTCCCTGTGTCTGTGTGCACATCTCCTGCTGTGCTGTGGTGTGTTCCCTGTGTGTGTGTGCACATCTCCTGCTGTGCTGTGGTGTGTTCCCTGTGTGTGTGTGCACATCTCCTGCTGTGCTGTGGTGTGTTCCCTGTCTGTGTGCACATCTCCTGCTGTGCTGTGGTGTGTTCCCTGTCTGTGTGTGTGCACATCTCCTGCTGTGCTGTGGTGTGTTCCCTGTGTCTATGTGCACATCTCCTGCTGTGCTGTGGTGTGTTCCCTGTGTCTGTGTGCATATCTCTTGCTGTGCTGTGGTGTGTTCCCTGTGTCTGTGTGCACATCTCCTGCTGTGCTGTGGTGTGTTCCCTGTGTCTATGTGCACATCTCCTGCTGTGCTGTGGTGTGTTCCCTGTGTGTGTGTGCACATCTCCTGCTGTGCTGTGCTGTGTTCCCTGTGCACATGTCTGTCTTGGAGCTCTTGGTTCTGGTTGTTTCCCGAGAGGGGCAGGTTGACTACAATTCAGATGCTGTTGGCCTCCCCATGGCACAAAATGAATGCTCGTTGCAGTGAGGAGCCCTGTGGAAGACCCCATACACATGCAACTTCTTTTTGAGAGAATGTTCCGACTTCTGCTCCCAAGTGGGCAGGCAGAGGAGGGGTGCATCGAGGTGCTCTTGCCGGCAACACAGAGGGCAGTGATATACGGTGGCTTCTGAGGAAGTAGACTGTGTACTTCAGAGGTCTGTCCCATGCACTTACAGCAGTTTGTCCCTCCTTGGCTGGATGGTCAAGGCCCATCTTCCAGCAAGCTCTCTCTGGCAGCCCCATCAGGCCTTGCTGCCCAGTGGGCTGGCCAGAAGGCAAAGAAGCCCTGATGGGAAGGCTCAACTACGCTGTGGACTCCACTGCCCTGGGAGTTGGGTGTGGCCTGTGCAGGACAGAAGAGCAATGGCTGTGTCCTGGACTGGTGGTGCCCGTCCGTCCGTCCGTCCGCTTCTCATTCAGAACCACCCATCTGTTTCCTTTGTGAACATCCTTTTCTTTCTTAGGCAAAAATATGAGTGTCAGTTTCCATCCTCAGCTTAAAAGTCAAATAGAGCAGAGGTCTAACCATGGCACCTGGAGAGGGCGCCAAGCTGGCATCAAACTGACATTGATTTCTTTGCCTGGAAATAAAAAATGAGCATCTGAATCATCTCTCGATTTGCATTATAGATAAGAATGCAAATGAATGCCACCTGTCTGCGTATCCTACAGATCTCAAAACCGTGCTTTGATCTGACGTGTTTAAAGAAAAAAATGTGCCATTTATTCAAATCCTGGAACTTTGTAGTTGAATATTCAGTTTGAATTGTTGCTTGTTCTGATGACCCCTTTTTCTCTTTTGTTTCTGTTTCTGTTCTTGGTTTACCCTAACCTACCTGCTGACTCACGCCATCCAACCAACATACAACGTGAAAACCCATGTCTCCGTCTGTATGTTGTGCTGCTGCTCAAACCACCCCAATCTGTCAATGATCCGCCAATGTCCATCCATGAAACACCACATACAGGAAAGGGTCGGTCACACCTCCTGTCCTGCTTGCTCTGCCTCTCCTCTCTCTCTGTTTGCTGGACCTGTCATCCACCCTCACCTGTGGCCTCAGGCACTGCTCCCCAGCTCCCGCAGCTCCCGAGAGCTGCCTGGCTCTGGATGGTTCTAGAGCAGGGAAGGTGTTCTGGGACTGCCTAAGGCTCGAGGAGGTCCCTGAGCCCTGGTGTCCACAGTTGCTGTTGCAGGCAGCTCCCCCTGTGGCATCCCCTTGGTGATGTCAGATGACGCAGCTTCAGCCTCCCAACACACCCTGCAATGAGACTCTAGATCCCAGGATCTGGGTGATGGGTGTGAGGCTCTGCCTCCGTGACTCAGCAGTTCCATGCCCTCAGTGAGCTTGTGTTGGGGCAGGGACAGCTAGGGCCTCCCTCCTGGGCCTCCAGAGCCAGATGTGCACACAGGCATCAGCTCCAAGAGAACAGCAGGTGTTCAAGGCTCCCATCGCAGAACCTGCACACTGCCCCATGAGAGTTTACACTAGGGAGGGAAGCTGGAGCTCTGCAGGAGCCATGGCATCACGGCACTGGCTCTGCCTCGTGCAGAGGGTTCTGGGTGTGGACTCTGCCTCGTGCAGAGGGTTCTGGGTGTGGACTCTGCCTCGTGCAGAGGGTTCTGGGTGTGGACTCTGCCTCGTGCAGAGGGTTCTGGGTGTGGACTCAGCCTCGTGCAGGGGGAGCTGGTTACAGGCTCAGCCTCGTGCGGGGAGCGGGGGCTGGACATGGGCTCAGCCTTGTGTACCCTTCCTTTCACGGCACTCATCCCCACCACACACGTGTGTGTTCATGTGGTCCCACTGCCATGGAGAGACGTGGAGAGCCCTTGACTGGTGGTGGGCAGAGCTCATCTCTGAGTAGGTGGGATGCAGACAGGGGCTCAGCAGGCCCAATGCCCCGCACCTTTCCATGACCCCCCCCAGAACCCAGGGTGAGCTTGAAGTCAGGGGAAGCCATCATCTACGGGACAGTGCCTTGAGGTGCTGGGGCACTGTCAGATTCTTCCTATAGGCCTGGCATCCCCCAGGGTGGGTCAGCTGTATTGAGGGGTGTGTGGGCCTTTCTTGCTCAGCCTGGGCTAGTAACAAGGAGGGTTTGGCCTTGGAGAGGGGAGCTGCCTCTGCAACAGACGCCGTGGACTCTGGGAGGAAATGTGGCCATGTCCACTTCCCAGGTGTTTGAGGCCAGAGGTGACGCTTGTGTCCCTCTGCCGGCCTGCATGTGGCTGGTATGGAGCTGCCCACCTGTCCTGCTGTGGCTTGGACTATCTGGCTATTGTCACCATGTTTACACCATGCTCTGGGGGTTGTCACTGTGTTGTTTCTACAGCCTTCTGGGCAGCCTGTCTGTCCCTCACCTGCCCCCTTCCTGAGTGCCACTGGGCCCTTGGGGAAGCGCAATCCTGAGGTGGGACTCCAGCCTCCACAGGACTGGGCTATAGTGGAGAGATACCCAGCTGCTCTCCACCCCCCGCCTCCCAACCGGGCAGCGTTTTTCTCCTCCAAGTCTTCTCGAATTCTTGTCCGTGCTGGTTGCTTGAGCTGGCCAAGTGCTGTGTTCTCACTGTCCCTGCCCCTGCAGATCTGCTGGAGCAACCCAGGTCCTGGGATCACCTCTCACCCCTAACTTGCTGTCACCTTGTACCCTACCCTGCCTCCTGACATCCTGGGGGTGAGGTCAGTGGGAAGTCCTTGGCCATCTTGTCCCACACAGAGAGGCCTTCCCTCTTCACTACATATGCCTTCCTGCTGCACTGGTCTAGGCTCTGTATTTGACGACTGAGCCTGGTAACCAACATGTGGGCTTCTTGCGCACCTGAAAAATTTCTCTGGCTGCATGGGCCCATGCTCCCCAAGTAGATGGAGTGGAAGCTGGCAGGTCCTCAAACAGCCCCAGCTGTGCCTGGGCCATCTCCTGTGCCCCTCACCCCAGGGCCATGCCACCCTGAGACGGACGGGCCCATTGAAGCCTCACTCCCAGGGTCCTCAGAATCCAGGATTTGTGGGTTTGCATGCTCACTCCTGAGCACTGTGGGAGGAGAGCGATGCTGGGAATTCAGGTTCCAAAGAAAGGCCTGTTTGAGGGGACCATGTAGTGGCCTCCAGAGTGTTAGTGGTCAGATGACCACTCTGTCACCTCCTATGGCCCATCTGCAGAACCTGAAGTGACCCAGAGCAACCTTGAGGAGCCCTGGCAGGCAAGGGTTCCTCTGACCCAGCCCAGAAAGGAAGGGCCTAGTGCCCAACATGGGCAGGGATGTGAGGAGGCGCACCTGTGTCATGGTAGGTGGCCAGCCCACCTGACCGCAGCACTTGCGTCTCTGTCCCCTTAACAGCTGCATGAATGGCGGTGGGTGGGACAGGCACCCTTGGGGACCCACAGCTGCTTACACTGTAACGTGGTGACTTCCATCTTCACCTCCCTTTCCAACAACTTTTCTGTCTTGCCACAGGGACTGGTGGGCAGGGGGAGGCTGGGAGTGGGAACAGCTTATCTACACAGTTGTGGGTGATTGAGGTGGCCAAAGGACACCCCTGTTTCTCTGCAGAACAACTTTATCAACCTCAGCTTCCTGCGCCTGTTCCGCGCCGCACGGCTCATCAAGTTGCTGCGCCAGGGCTACACCATCCGCATCCTGCTATGGACCTTCGTTCAGTCCTTCAAGGTGATGCTGGGGCTGGCACAGCGAGGGCAAGGTGCACCCCTGTGCCCCTACTGCGGTCTGCACTGGCGTTGTTGGTCACGCCGAGACCCATCCGGAACCCTGAACTGGGCCTTGGGCAATGACGCCCACCAGGGTGGGGTTGAGTGAGTGGTAGGAGTGCAGCGGGCGTGCCCGGGGCTGATGACTGTGTGTCTGCAGGCGCTGCCCTACGTGTGCCTCCTCATCGCCATGCTCTTCTTCATCTATGCCATCATTGGCATGCAGGTGGGTGCTGCTCACACCAGAAGGTAGACGTGGGCACAAGTGTTGTAGAAAGAAGCTGACGCTTGGGGATGGTACTGAATGGGGCCCTTGGAAGTTCACGGGGCAGATTTCAGAAGAAGCTTACTCTTCAGTTCCATTTTCCACACATGTGGGGCAGTTGCTGTCTCAAGTGCTTAGTGGACCCAGTTGCCATAGGACTGCTCCAAGGAGGAGGACTCCCACAGCAGAGGGGCAGCTGCAGCTCGTGGCCCACTGCGAACTCCACAGGCAGAGGCAAGTGGTGTCCATGAGGTCAGTGGGGCTGGGGTCACACAGGCACTGTGGTGAGGTCAGTGGGTTTGGAGTGTCAGTTCCAGGATGCGGGTGCAGTGCCTGCAGAGTAGTGTGTGTGGTGCTGAGGCTAAGGCGGCTGCAGGATGGTCCTTCCCACCTCAGCTGATCGGTTCCCCCTGTGCAGTCCCTGGATTGGCCACCTAGGGGAGCGTGTGAGACACATGGCAGGGTTCCAGGTGCAAGCCCAGAAGTGGAGGATGGGAAGACGGGACACCCCAGTGTCTTCAGTCTCCTGGAAGCACGTAGAGCTGTTTCAGGCACTGGCGAGAGCTCGTGTGTGGACGCTGGCTGAGTTCTCTGATTTCACACAATCACATCTTCTTGTTGCTTCGGTCAGCCTGTTTAAGAGCACGGACGTAGGAATGGGACAGTTGCAGATTCTAGGCTCAGTCCAGTTCTTACCTGATTCACATTTGTTACCCTGAAAGGTTCAGATAAAGCCGGTGAGAACCCATCATGCCGCGCGCACGGGAGTCTCTGCTGTCCTCTGGTATGGTAGATGCCTGCAGAGGAGTTCCAGCTCACCAGCCTGCTCCTGTGGGGAGCCCCAGGCCACTGGGCTGAGAGTGCCCTGTACAAGCTCACTGCTGTTCTTGGTTTCAGGTCTTTGGGAACATTGCCCTTGATGATGACACCAGCATTAACAGGCACAACAACTTCCGGACGTTTCTGCAAGCCTTGATGCTGCTGTTCAGGTGAGTGATGTCAGCCGGGCTGATGTGTGCCCAGACAGGGCTTCTGGCAGGGAGGTCCCCAGAGCCAGAGCTTGGGCTCAGCTCACCTTCACCTCCTCCAGGGAGGCTCAGGATGTGGCAGGTGCACTGAAGGATCCTCTCCCCACGTAGCCTTGGGTTGCATGCACTGGCCTTGTCTTTTACTCACAGTGCTGACAGCTGCCCCCTCCAAGGGAGGTCTGGACACGTCTCCATCCTCCACCCTTTCTCCCAAGGGCCGCAGCTCCTTGGCTTCCAGATACAGCCCAGCAAACACGTCTCCGAAGGGCCAGGATGCCCTGGGCGTGAGCTTCCACGCTGCGGTGCTTCCTTGCCAGGTGTGCCAACAAACAGGCACAGTGCCAATGGGTACAGAGGGGGCAAAAGGGTTTCCTCCATGGCCCCAGGACAGAAGAGCTATTGTGAGGGTTTATGGAGCTGGGACACTGCTCAAGACCTGCCTAGGGGCTCCTCTGGCTGCTTAGGAACTGTCAGCTTCAGGTTGCTGGAAGGCCAGCCTGGTGTGTCCAGCGTAGCTCACCTGAGGTGTGTGTGGGGGGGTCCTCGCTTGTCTGACTCGGTGAGGGGGCCTCTCTGATCTGTGGGAGCAGGGAGGAGATCCAGAGGCCATGGCGATGGCCTAGGGGAAGGTACAATGGCTTGGCTCAGGATGGGAATGCCTGAGTGTAGGGGAGAGTTAGGGTTAGAGGCCAACGCCCCTTCTGCCCTGCCCCCACCTGCTCCCGACACCCCCTCAGCCCACTCCTTGCGATTCCCAGTGTGCTCGCAGCTATGGTCCCCACCAGAGCTCGCTCTGCTCTCTTGGCTGGGCTCCCCTCCAGTTCCTGGCTCTTTCTGCCACGCCCAGGGTTCCCTGCACACCCTCAGCCTCATCCTCAGGCATACCCCCTGTGCTGTTCCCTGTGCTCTCCCGGCTGCTCCCCGGCAGGGACCCAGAGGAGGCCACCTGACACTGCTCTCCTCTGGGAGGGCCGCTGCTGACCTAACAGCCCTGCCCCTGCTTAGGAGCGCCACAGGAGAGGCCTGGCACGAGATCATGCTGTCCTGCTTGAGCAGCCGCGCCTGCGACGAGCACGCCAACGCCACTGAGTGCGGCAGTGACTTTGCCTACTTCTACTTCGTCTCCTTCATCTTCCTCTGCTCCTTTCTGGTAAGACCCATCTCACTTGCTTCAGAAGGCCCCGTGCCTCTCCCTGGCGGGTCCGCATAACAAGCTGACCCCGTGCCGGTGGCCTTTGTTGGTTCAGGGATAGCAACCTCCTCTACTCCAGAAAGGACCAGCTCTGTCACAACCTGCATGAGCCAAGCAGTGACTTCATTGGGAAGAGTTGTTTGCAGAAGTCCTGCATTGCTAGCCTCTGGAAGGAGGTGCACGGGCCTCACATGATGGCACAGTGGCCAGTGAGCCACGTCAGCTGCAACGCTAAGCTTGAGTGTCCCAGAGCAGTGACCCCATGACAGCAGATGCTGTGTGCAGCCCTTGAGCAATGACAGGGTATGCTGACTGGTACAGCTTGGCATTGGCCCCACACCCGCTGAGCAGAGTGCTCACAGAATGGAGGCTGAGAGCAGGTGACAGTGGCCCAAAAGGCGGGGGAGGGAGTCGGGTGGGGTTGGTCGGACTGCATTCAGACAAGGCAGCAGTGATTAGATATGGGTTAGAGACAAAAGGTCCTGTGGTTTTCTGGGCTGTCTCTGAGACTGGTGGGGCAGCTGTAGGTAAGGGGCTTGGTAAGGAAGAAACAGAGCTGCCTGAGATGTAAGTTCTTGGTGCAGTCATGTGGGAGGGCACAGACCTAAGGGTGTGTACGTCATGGGTGCAGAGGGCACAGACCTAAGGATGTGTACGTCATGGGTGCAGAGGGCACAGACCTAAGGGTGTGTACATCATGGGTGCAGAGGGCACAGACCTAAGGGTGTGTACGTCATGGGTGCAGAGGGCACAGACCTAAGGATGTGTACGTCATGGGTGCAGAGGGCACAGACCTAAGGGTGTGTACATCATGGGTGCAGAGGGCGTAGACTAAGGATGTGTACGTCATGGGTGCAGAGGACACAGACCTAAGGATATGTACGTCATGGGTGCAGAGGGCACAGACCTAAGGATGTGTACGTCATGGGTGCAGAGGGCACAGACCTAAGGATATGTACGTCATGGGTGCAGAGGGCACAGACCTAAGGATGTGTACGTCATGGGTGCAGAGGACACAGACCTAAGGGTGTGTACGTCATGGGTGCAGAGGGCACAGACCTAAGGATGTGTACGTCATGGGTGCAGAGGGCGTAGACTAAGGATATGTACGTCATGGGTGCAGAGGGCACAGACCTAAGGGTGTGTACGTCATGGGTGCAGAGGGCACAGACCTAAGGGTGTGTACGTCATGGGTGCAGAGGGCACAGACCTAAGGGTGTGTACGTCATGGGTGCAGAGGGCACAGACCTAAGGGTGTGTACGTCATGGGTGCAGAGGACACAGACCTAAGGGTGTGTACATCATGGGTGCAGAGGGCACAGACCTAAGGATATGTACATCATGAGTGCATGTTAGACATACAGGTTGCTGCCACCCCCACGGACCATGCTGTGGTCAGTAGGAGAGGAATATGGAATCTGAGCTCGACAAGATGAGACGGCAGGAATAGCTATGCTAAAACTGAACTGCTGTCAGGACAAGAAACATGAGAAGGCTGAACATGTATCCCCAAGGTGAGAGGCGACAGAGCTAAGATTTGAGGGTCCATGGCATATGCAGGACAGGTGGAATACAAGGAGGTGGAGAGCTGCGCAGAGCAGTGCACATGGAGGGAGGTGCAGAGCTAAGGAGAGCAGTGCACACCGATTTAGGTGGAGAGCTGAGGAGAGCTGTGCTACAGGGGGAGAGAGCCTCAGGTGCCTCCTCAGCATGTCCTGTCAAGTTTGTGTAGTGACACCAAGAACAGTCGGTGCAGAGCACTGCTCACCTTCACAAGGTATTGTCATAGCTCTTGGGAACCCTGATGATCTGGGCTTCTGCACTGTATCAGGGAGCTCTGTGATGAAGCATGAATCCTCTGTAGGCAGGCAGCGTGGAGGCAGCTCTCAGGTTTGTTTAGTAATTTGCCAACACGATAACCAGCAGTCTGCTTCCTGCAGCCATAGTTATGTCTAGTAACTGTTGGTAAAAAGTGATTTCAGGGATCCAGTTCTTGAATTTCAGTCTAATGTAAGTCATGCGAAAAAGGTGTTTTTGGCTCTATTAGGACCAAACTGGGGGTGGAGAGGGGTCAGAGCCACTGCTTTGCAGGTTCTGTGGTGAACAGAAATGGTTGGTGGTACAAGTGTTAGGAAGTGCACTGAGAGGGTAGGCAGTGGGAGCAGAGTGAGATGTGTGAAGTCAGCACTTGGCAGGCAGTTCTTGGTCGCACTCCTGGTACTATTGCCTAGGACTGAGTTAGGGTTCGTGTGTAGTTGTAGGGATAAGGAACTGAGATGAGGGTGGGTTGTGAGGAGATCAAGAGAGAGGTCATGCTGTGGTCTTCCGACAAGAGTGATGGTCCAGATGGAAGTGGAAACAAATAAGGCAAGGCTCGTGCACGTGTTCCCTGAAGGACAGTTTGTGACGGCATTGGCGTTAAAGTGATGGGAAGAGAGCTAGAACAAGAAGTATAGGAAAGCCAAGGGAAAGGTCACTCTGGATCCCAGCTGTAAACTTGGGAGAGTTTAGCAGGTCAGCATGACCACAAAAGGCGTGAGCTGGAGACAGACAAGGTTGCAGAAACAAAAGTATGGAGGAATCTGCAGAGACCAAGCATTGAGGATCATGTCTTGATCTCTTGAAAACAAGAAGGGCCTTCCAGGAAAATGCTGTCCGGTGGGCAGTGAAAACAGTGGTCTCTAGACTGCTCAAATATGACTAGAGTGTCAAGACCAGACACTCAAATCCAGGCACAAATCCCAGGCAGCCAACCTGGCCCCACTGTGTGTCAGCTGTTCAGACAGGCTCTGCACAAAGCCACACTCTCAGGCCACAGCACCCACAGACATGTCCAGCATGAGCCAAGAGGTTCTGGTGTGTAACTGCTATTCTCTCCAGAGGTGTGGGTGTCTGGTGGTCACTGTGTTCTGTGTCTTGCTCCTGCTGACTCCCTGACATGCCCCTGACCCTTACCTTTTATCACCCCCAAATTATCTCAGAATCAACGAAGAGCCTGGATACAGGAGCTCAAACCTTGAAGCTCTTAGGAGAAAGTATAGGGCGTATAGCTTAATGATTGTATTTGTCAAAAGAGTTTTTGATTTAACACCAAAACTGTAACAACAAAAGAAAATATAGATACATCAGACTACTCAGAAATTTTTAAAATGTTGTATACCGAAGGACAATATTGGCAGAAGAAAAGGCAACCCAAGAATGTAAACAGTATTTGCAAATCACATATGTATGATATGTTATATATATGATATGTTAATATCAAGATATATAAAGGACTTCTCCAACTCAATAGTAAATACCCACATGAGAGACGCAGATGAAGTTCCTGGCTCCTGGCTTCAGCCTGGCCCAGCCCTAACTGTTGCAGCCATCTAGTGGGAGTGAACCAGTAGATGGGAGATTTCTCTTCCTGTTTCTTCTTCTCTCTCCATAACTCTGCCTTTCAAATAAACTTTTTAAGAAATTGAAATATTTGTACATTCATGACGAGACTGTAAAATGATACAACTAGCTATTGAAAATAGTATGGTTGCTTCTCAGAAAACTAAAACTGGTAACACCAACAGTCCATCATTTCCATCCTGGTTGCGTGCCCCGGAGAAGTAGAAGCAGAACTGTGTTCAAAGCAGAATTGCTCACAAGAAACAGAAGAAGGGAGCAGCAATTTCCATCAACAGATGAATAGATAAACAAAAGTTGGCATCGACACACAAAGGACGGTCACTCAGCCTTTTGAAACGGGATTCTGACACACATTGCAGTGTGACTGAGCCTTGAAGAGTCTTCTGGGTGAAGTAAGCGAGTCACAAAGTACGCTTACTCTGGGACTCTGCCTGTGTGAGGCAGCCACAGTAGTCAAGTCCATTGAAACAGGAAATAAGAAGAAGAAGAAGAGGGGTTGTCAGGGCCTGGAGAAAATGGGAAATGAAAAGTTAGTGTTCAGTGGGACAGTTTCAGTTTGAGTTCGAGAAAGTCTTTGAGAGGATAGTGGTGGTAATGATTGTACAACAGTGTGAATGCATTAATGCCATTGCCTTCTGTGGTTAAAAAATGCTTAAAATGTTAAACTTTGGGTGGCTGTTTTTCTTAGCCATTGAGACACCTGGGTCCTATATTGGAGTACTTGGGGTCAATGCCCAGCTCCAGCTCCTAATTCTAGTTTCCTGCTAATGCATGCCCTGAGAGGCAGTAGTGAAAGCTCAGGTAACTGGGTTGCTGCCACCCACATGGGAGACCTGCATTGAGTTCCCAGCTGCAGCTGTGACCTGGTGCAGCCCTGGCTGTTATGGGCATTCGGGGAGTGATCCAGTGGATGGGAATGCTCTGTCTCTGTTTCTCCCTCTCTGGGCCTCACAAGTAAATTGCTTAAATGGTAAATTTGTTGTATATATTTTGCCACGCTAAAAAAAGTAGACAATGAAAAAGAATAGTTCACAGTGAAGCTTCTCCCAGGAGAAGGGGAGGAACTATTTGCTAGCATATTCTGTGACCAAAAGACACCACAAGAAAACTGAAGATGAATATCCCGTAAGAATATTGGTGAAGAAATCCTCATGAGAATGCTATAAACCAGTTGTAACCACACACTAAAGAAATATGTGACTCAGATACATGATGGAAACAATATGGACATAATAGCATTGCCCACCTCCCTATCCCCCTGAACCTTTTTTTTTTTTTTCTTTTCTTTTTTTTTTTTTTTCTTCTCTTTCTTGATTTTCCTTCAACTATAGTTAACTATGTAAAGATTGTCAACAACAATACAATAAAATGGATTATAAAAAAAAAAAAAAGAAATATGTGACAAAATGGGATTTATTCTGGGAATGCAACAGTGGTTCAATTTAAGAAAATCAGTCATTGAGAAACGAGCTACACGATCATCTCAATGGAAGGAGAAGTAATTCACAAAAATCAGTACCCATTTATTATTTTAAAAAATTACACATGCAAAAAGAAATGTAGAAAACTTGGAAGAGAATCTCATCTACATGTTGAAGGGCTTTCATGAAAAAAGTTAAAATACTAACGGTGGAAGACTGGAGACTCTCCCAGGAACCAGAAACAACACAAGGATTTCCACTTTCCCTGCAGCCATTCAACATTGGGGTGGAAATCCTGGCCAGAACAATTAGGCAAGCAACAGAATAAGCACCTGGTGTAGTTGAACTCAGGCTCATACAAAGGTTCAAAATCCAAGTCTTATAATTGGCAGTTATTGAATGGTGTTAATGGTTGTAGATTAGGGTGAACGCTTGAGCCAATTGTAGAGGCTTGAGCCAAGACCTTTGGGATGTGACGAGATTGGATTAGGTGAAGCCATGAAGGGTATACGAGGTTAGAAGAAGAGTCTAGCTTGCCCAGCAAGAGGTGTTGCGTGCAACAGTCTCCCCACATCCTGTGCCCCGCCAGCCTCTAATGAGCCACCCCATCGTGCATTGTGAGCCCAAGGAGGCCTTTCATAAGTAATTCTTCTCAGCTATTTCCGTTAATGTAGCAAATACAGCATTCCAAATAAAATGAAAGAAGCAAAGCTGTTTTTTGTACATAGTATGATTGTGCATATGGAAAACACCACAGAGTACACAGACACAAAAATTTTACTAGAGCTGATAAACAGCATTGGCCAAGTTGCAGTATACAAATAAGTAATCAAAAATCAATGATGTGTACACGTGGGGAGCTGCTCCCAGATTTGCCGGAACCTCGATGGCTACCCCTTTTCTGGGTGAGTCCCGGGGGTCTGTGTAGCGAGTCTGGGCCTCCCCTACTGCTCGCCATGTGGCTTGAGCTGGGGGGAGGAGCCAGGAAGGGTGGGACTGGGGCCCAAGGACTTGAACCTCCGGCAGGCAGCTACCCCACTGCCTGCCAGGGGGCCTTGAGATGGCCACGCCTCAAGCCTGGGAACACACAGTAGCTACCACGTACACGTGGGGAGCTGCTCCAGGGCGGCCAGTGCGCCATTTGGCGCCAGGCTCCGCCTGCTGGCTGCCCGGCCAGAGTTTTTGATTTTTGGTTCATTGACCTGCTTCCTGGGAGGCTCCCTCCTGAACCCACAGTGCTGGGGGCGTGAAGCACTGTGCTTGCTAGTAACCTTATCTCTGAACACCTCAAAGTCTCTTTGGGGATCCCTTCAATCAAAATGGAGGAAACAGAATGCTGGCAATTAGGGAATCCCAAATGAACTTGAGGCTTGCACCTAATGGTCCTCAGAGCAACCACGGGCAGGTGCGTGATTCACAGCTAGGAACAGGCCCAAACTGGGAGGTAAGGAGACACCACAACTGGGATGAGGCTCCCACCAAGGAGTGTATGTGCTGGAATGGGGGCTGTGTTCTATCTAGGAAACAGTTGCAGTCACCCGAGGCACTAGTGTGGGCTGGGATTGGATGCACCAGGCCGGTTCAGATCCCAATACCATCTGGTGTTGTGGAGAACCAGGGTTGATGTGGGACTGACTAGGCTGGGTCTCATTCCTCTTCTGAACCATGTGTGAGCTGTATGTGGGTATGGACGAGCCATGGCCGGGCTGAAACATCTAACAACAGGAACCAGAATGGGGTGAAAGCCAGCCAGGAAAAACCACTGTTCCTGCTAGGACAGGAGGTGAACTGAGTAGGGCTGGCTCAAGAACCCCCTGGCAAGCGCAAAATCTGGCATTGGGAGGGGTTCTGATGGAGGAGCCTGGGCAACTCCTCTGGCAGGACACAGTCCCTGCAGGTAAGCGCAAGAAGCATGATAGGAAACAGTTCAGAATAGGCCATGGAAAGTTTCCCACTGGCATGCATTCAGCATGGGTCAGGAGCAGATCAGGCTGAATCAGTTCATGTCAACCACTGGCAAATCTGATCGCCAGACCAGAGTGTGGGATGGGCCGGGTTTGATTGCGACAAAACCAGTACACATTATGGAATGCCAGGGCGTGGTTGCCTGTACTGGATGTGAATGCAGCACCCATCCAGCACACGTGAAATCCAGGAAGGGAGGGGCAGAGCTGGCGGGGGGATTAAGGGGCTGGTCCCCTCGCCGGTCAGCTACTCCCACTTTAGAGTGTTGGCTGGGATAGAGACAGACCCGACTAAGCAAGGCTATAACACCTGTGCGCTGCATGTGGACTAGATCAGGGCCGCAGCATCAGCTGGCAGAAGCTGGCACTGGGGACTAATTCTGTCAAGTCAAATCACAGGACCACCCAAAGAGTGCATAAACCGGGACAGAGAGACCTGGGAGGGAAAAGTGGGTTCCCCCTTCCTGAATCACTATTCCCGTAGGAGGGCATGAAAACTAGGACAGGGGCTGGGATGGCTAGATAGAGAGGCACTCAACAACATCTGTGAGGGCTGGATGGTTGAGTTGATTAGATAGAACTAAGCTTTAATACCCATTGACGGGTACCAGAGCCAAATGGGATGGGGGACAGACTGGTCTTCTGCTACACATACTGGCAAACCAGGGTGGGGGCGGGCTTGGCGGGGGTTAATGTGGGTCGCCCCGACTAGGCTGCAGTTCCCACTGGTTGATGTAAGGGCCGAACCAGACTGGACTGCAACACCCATTGGTTCCAGTGCAACTCGGGACTGAAAACAGAACCAACCCAGCAGTTGCAACCACCAGCTGATCGGGGTGATGGACTGTGCCGGGCCCTGTGCTTGCTAGAACATACAAAAAACTAATCTGGGAATACCTCGAAGTATCTTTGGAGATCTCCCCAATCGAACTGCTGGACTCAGAACTCTAACCAAGAAAAGACAGAAGACAGAACGGGACAGTCATTCATCTCAGCTATATGTTGGCAGCAAATTATGGGGCAAACGGAGACTTTATGATGGACCATATCAATCAGTGGACGACCTCATCGAGCGAAACGGGCAGCGATTCATAACTAGAGAACTATTAACACCACTTGGGCACATATCTCGGAGCATGCCCCACATCCGGGACTTGGGGTGGGCGGGAAACCGGGTGGGGCTTCTCCCTCAATGTCCCCCTTTACCTCAGATGCAGGATGGAAACAATATGGACATAATGGCATTGCCCACTTTCCTATCCCCCTGAACCTTTTTTTTCCTTTTTTCTTTTTTTTTTTCTTTTTCCTTTAACTGTAATTAACTATGTAAAGATTGTCAACAACAATACAATAATAAAAAATAAATAAATAAAAAAAAGAAAGTAAAAAAAAAATCAATGATGTGTCTATTCAACAGTGAACAATTTAAAAAGGAGTTTTAAAAATCCATTCCAATAGCATTAAATGAATAAAATACCCTTGAATGAATCAACAATTGAGGAGCTAAAAGACAGGTACAATTAAAACTATAAAAATTGCTGGAAAGAAAGAAGATCAAGTTAAATGGAAAGATCTCACATGTCCTCAGATTGAATTTAAAATGGTTAGAATAGCATTATTTCCACCAAGCGGTACATAAATAAAATATCAAAATCCTGGGACTTGCACAGTGGTATAGCAACTCAACCCTTCTCCTGTGGCACCAGCATCCCATTTGGCCACTACTTGGAGTCCCAGCTGCTTTGCTTCCGATCTAGCTCCCTGCTAAATGACTTGGGAGAGCAGTGGAAGATGGCTCATGCCCTTGGGCCCCTGCACCTACGTGAGAGACCAGGAAGAAGCTCCTGGCTCCAGGCTTCAGATGTTCTCAGCTCCAGCCATTGTGACCATTTGGGGAGTGAACCAGCAGACAGAAACACTCTCTCTCTTATCTGCTCTCTCCTCTCTCTCTTTCGCTCTTTCCTCTCCGTAAATTTACCTTTCAAGTTAAAAAAAAATCTTTAAATATCAAAACCCCAGTAACCTTTGTGCAGAAATGGGAAAATGAATCTTCAAATTTCTATGAACTTGAATGGAGCTCTCAAATAGCCAAAACAGTTTTGAAAAATCCAAAGTCGCAGACACACGCTTCCCAAATTCCAAATTCACTACAAAGCTACTGAGTAATCAAAGTGCATACTGCTGGCATAAAGATAGACATATAGGGCCCGGCAGCGTGGCCTAGCGGCGTGGCCTAGCGGCTAAAATCCTCGCCTTGAACGCGCCGGGATCCCATATGGGCGCCGGTTCTAATCTCAGCAGCTCCACTTCCCTTCCAGCTCCCTGCTTGTGGCCTGGGAGAGCAGTTGAGGATGTCCCAAAGATTTGGGACACTGCACCCGCGTGGGAGACCTGGAAGAGGTTCCAGGTTCCCGGCTTCGGATCGGCGCAGCACCGGCCGTTGCGGTCACTTGGGGAGTGAATCATCGGATGGAAGATCTTCCTCTCTGTCTCTCCTCTCTGTATATCTTGACTTTGTAATAAAAATAAATAAATATTTTTTCAAAAAGAATAAGAATAAGAATCGGGCCCGGCATGGTAGCCTAGCGGCTGAAGTCCTCACCTTGCACATGAGGGATCCCATATGGGCACTGGTGCTAAACCTGGGGCCTGGCTTCCCATCCAGCTCCATGCCTGTGCCCTGGTAAAGCACTCAAGGACGGCCCAAAGCCTTGGAACCCTGCACCAGTGTGCGAGACCCAGAGGAAGCTCCTGGCTCCTGGCTTCAGATTAGCTCAGCTCTGGCCATTACAGCCATCTGGGGAATTAATCAGTGAACAGAAGATATTCCTCTCTGTCTCTCCTCCTTACTTTCCAATAAGAATAAATAAATATTTTTTAAAAATAAGAAGAATAATATATACAAATGTCCAACAAGCACATGAAAACGTGTTCTGCATTCTTGGCCATAAGGAAATGCAAATCAGAACCACCATGAGATTGCGTTTCACATCCACCATCAAAGCTGTAATACTGTAATGGTTGTTTTTTTTTTTTTTAGTTTATTTTAGTTATTTGAAAACCAGAGTTAGAGAGAGAAGGAGACTCATAGATTTACTCCCTAAATGTCCACTTCAACTTTGGGACCAAGAGCTTCCTGCAGGTCTCCAGTGTGGGACAGGGGCCCAAGCACTTGGCCATCTCCTGTGCTTTCCCAGGCACATCAGCAGTGAGTTGAATTGGAAGTGGGGCAGCCAGGAGTTGGAATCTATTCCCACATGAATTATTGGCGCTGCACCAATTGTACCACAGCATCAGCACCAATACATTTTTTAAGGGATAGTACTATCTTTTGGGAAGACTGTGAGAAAATAGAAAGTGTGTTCTTGTGCTGGTGGCTGTGTGATGTACAGCAGCTGCTGTGCAAGAAGTTTGGCAGGAAATTCCCCCCCAAAATTAAGTATAAAATTACTAGAACCAGCAGTTGCCACCCTGGACATCTCAAGGGAAAGGAAGATTGTCCCACAGAGAGGTGTGTTCACGAATGTGTCTAGCAGCATCAGTCATGACACTCCTGTGTACGTTGGGACAAGCGAACACCGTGTCCTGGCAAGTGACGTCAGATGACGTAGCAGCATCGGTCATGACAATCCAGTGTATGTCAGGACAAGTGAACACCGTGCCCTGGCATGCCACATCAGATCAGTGAATGCTGTGGATACCTGGCACCAAACGTGATTATTCATAAAAGCCAGTGAACACTGCCAAGTGCCACAGTGTGGCTGGCTTCCCTGTGTTGTTGTATGTTTGTTAGTTTTTTAAAAGATTTTATGTATGTTTGTTGGAAAATCAGATATACAGAGAGGAGGAGAGACAGAGAGGAACATCTTCCATGCACTGATTCACTCCCCAAGTGGCTACAATGGCTGGAGCTGCACCGATCTGAAGCCAGGAGCTAGGAGCTTCTTCTGGGTCTCACACACTGGTGCAGGGTCCCAAGTCTTTGGGGCATCCTCAGCTGCTTTCCCAGGCCCACAAGTATGGAGCTGGATGGGAAGCAGGGCCTGCAGGATCAGAACCGGTGCCCATGTGGGATCCTGGCACATACAAGGTGAGGACTTAAACTGCTGGGCTGCCATGCCGGGCCCATGGCTGCCCCGTGTTTAAGGAAGCCAGCAACAGGTCATGTTCCCTGTGGTTCCGTTGATAGAAGACACTGAGCACACCTTCATGCATAAGGTAGTGGTGCCAGAGAGGGGGCGACTGCTCAGTTGTTGTAGGGGATGGTCTTCCAAGGTGCTGAGAAACATTTGAAACAGGAGAGGTGGATGGGTGCAGTGTGAATGCACACCTGCTCCCGAGTTTACATGTTAAATGGTTCCTTGGAGGTTATATCAGTTACAACCACATATGTATCTAAACACACACAGACACACACAGAGACACAGAGAGACACACAGACACAGAGACAGACACAGACACACACACACATAGACACAGAGACACACATAGATACACACAGACACAGAGAGACACACACAGAGACACACACAGACACATACACATACACACACAGAGAGACACACAGACACAGAGACACACACACACATTCCCAAATTGTTGGCTGGTCAGCACCTGCTTCTGGCTGTGAAATTAGTGTCTTTGTTGAAGGCCTGAGGTGATCTTAGAGTACAGGGAGTGTTAAGCTGAATGGCAGGGTGGACCCTGATCAGAGCTGGAGGCGGAACCCAGATGCTGAGAGGGGAGGAGGCCTGGAAGACCTAGGGCAGGGCCTTGGCGAGAGGAGGTCTGGGCAGCTGTTGGCACCTGTGAGGCCCAGAGCGGGCCTGTGGACAGCTGCATGATGTTGGAGCAGCTGCTGGTCTCTTCATGGTGGTGATGGGTGGTGGGCAGGGCCGGCCACATGCTGTATCATCTTCTCTCCTTTCTGTCCTACAGATGTTGAACCTCTTTGTGGCTGTGATCATGGACAATTTTGAGTACCTTACCCGGGACTCTTCCATCTTAGGGCCTCACCACCTGGATGAGTTCATCCGGGTCTGGGCTGAATACGACCCTGCTGCGTGGTGAGTGAGCCTGCTGGTCCCCAGGGGTGGCCCCTCCGCCTGCAGATTGAAGCACAGGCCCTGACTGGCTGTGTGTGGAGTGGCTGGCTTTCAACGACCTGTTTCATCTGTTTTGGTTGGGGCTGGGGTTCCTTGCCTGCTGCACGTAGGGCAGTGCTATCTCCCAGGTAAGGGACTTCCTCAGTGGTCACATGGGCCCTGGGGGCACATCCAGGAGGCTGGGAAGCTATTTCTGCAGACCCTAGGCTGGTCCTCAGGGGACACCTGTGCCTCAAAGTCGTGGAAGCCTTTGAAAGGTTGTGAGATGTAGGGCTCTGTCTTCTCTCCAGGGGCTGTGGGGGGCCCATTGGGGTGGGGGTCCGTAGACATAGCATGGCTGCAGGACCTTGTACAGCTCAGAGAGCTGGGTGGGCTGTGGGGTGAAGGGCACTGCCCTCAGGATTAGGGTCTGACTTGCTGCTGTTTTCTATGGAGACAGAAACCAGCAGGCCTCTTATCCCATGCTTTGCACACACAGCACATGTTCTGTGAACATGCTTTTGTTTGTTGTTTTGTCTTGTTTTTCATTTATTTAAGAAGCAGAGAGGCAGATTCAGATAGAATGTGCAATTTCTAGCCCGTTGCTCACATCCTGCAGCAGGAGTCATGAGTGGGCCACCCTATCCAGGCCTCCCATGTGGGTGGCATAAAAACACGTACTTGAGCCACCACCACTGTTGACAGGAAGCTGGAACCTGGGGTAGAGCCAGCCTCAAATCCGGACACTGACAAGGAGTGCAGGGCTGTCGATCAGCAGGCTAAGTGTCTACCACGGGGAACACAGGTTTGTTGTGTTACAGTAAGGGCAATTTATTTCTGGACAGAGCAGGGTCTCGTGAGCGTTAGGGTTAGGGATGAGATGAAGCTCTTTGAGACCTTGTTCCACAGAAGGATCCAGGAGCTTTTAGCCTGTGTCCCTCAGGAAGGAGGCAGATTGAGGAGGAGGGCAAGGAGAGCATGAGCAACCACCCCAGTCCGGCTGTCTACCCTCTCATCCCTTCCTTCAGTCATTCAATCACTCTGCCCTTATAAATTACTCGCTCACTTACAGGCATACTTGTTTGCTTATTCATTCACTCCTTTGTTCACTTACTCCCCCAGGCACCCACTGGTGTGTTCAGATCCAGCCCCTCAGTCACCTGCTCATTTGTTCATTCAAGTCATGGTCACTGAGGGCTGCTTTTGATAAGGCAGAACGTGGGGTGTGCAGATACCAGGGTGCTGGGCAGAACCCAGCCTTCCCAGTGCCTTGGTCCCAGCCTGTCAGGACCCACCCTGCCCAGTGCCTTGGCCCCAGCCTGGGTGGACCCACCCTGCCCAGTGCCTTGGCCCATGCCTGGGTGGACCCACCCTGCCCAGTGCCTTGGCCCCAGCCTGTCAGGACCCACCCTGCCCAGTGCCTTGGCCCTAGCCTGGGTGGACCCATCCTTTCCAGTGCCTTGGCCCTAGCCTGGGTGGACCCACCCTGCCCAGTGCCTTGGTCCCAGCCTGTCAGGACCCACCCTGCCCAGTACCATGGCCCCAGCCTGGGTGGACCCACCCTGCCCAGTGCCTTGGCCCTAGCCTGGGTGGACCCACCCTGCCCAGTGCCTTGGTCCCAGCCTGTCAGGACCCACCCTGCCCAGTGCCATGGCCCCAGCCTGACAGGACCCAGCCTACCCAGTGGCTTGACCCATGCATGGGTGGATTCGGGCCTGCCCAGTGCCTTGGCCCCAGCCTGGGTGGAGCCAGGCCTGCCCAGTGCCCTGCCCAAAGGAAGAGCTCAGGAAATGTGCTTTGAATGAACAGTGCTGTGCTCGGGGTGGATGGGTGCCGTTGCTGGCCCACCCATTCCCCCCTCACACGGCTCTGCATTTTGCCTCTTGGTTTGGGATATCCTGGAGGAGATGACAGCTCCTCCAGTGAAGATCTCACTGCCCACAGAGTCCTCGTTCTCATCAGGTGGAAACTAGGCCCAGAGAGTGCAGTGTGGACCCAGAGGCTTGGGAATCTCTTAGCCAATCCCTGCTCCACATGACCGTCTACCACAGGAAGGGCCCAGAGTTGTTGGCTGAGGCCTTTTCCACTGAAGCGTCAGATTCTGGACACAAGCCTCCCTGGCCCACAGTGGTTTCCACACAGTGATGCAAGCATCGTGGTGCCATGTCTGGGTTGCACCTTTGGGGAGTCATGTCATGTCTCATGTATGAGCCTGATTGCTGCATGGTGTGCAGTTCATGTATGCACATGTGCAGCTCAGCGACAGTTACACTGTGTCTGTGCTCCAGGAGGCCTGGCAGGGGCAGTAGAGGCTGAATCTCGGGACTCGGATCTTGTCAGACCCTGGAAATGCCCATGGGACCACCCTGATTGGTTCTGGGATTTATTCTATTTCTGTGGAAGATTGTGGTTCAAAAAAACAAACCTTTCATGAGATTAAACTGATGCCAGTGTGCAGTTCAGTGAGAGCCCTCCTCCATGTGCCTGAACATGCACCCAGGTGTCCAGATTGGGCCTAGTGGGGGCGTACAGGAGGTGGTGGCCCAGACCACAGTGAGAGTCCTCCTCTATGTGCCTGAATGTGTACCGAGGTGTCCAGGTGGCCTCATTGGGGGCGTACAGGAGGTGGTGGCCCAGACCACAGTGAAGGTCCAGGCTATTCCTCAATTCTCAAAGTTTGAGGGCATCGAAATTCAGACACATGAGAAAGAATGTGCTTGTTGGAGAACAGACCACAGATTAAAGCCCAACCTTGATGTGGAAATTGTAACACCCAGACCTGCAGTCCTCAGATGTGACACATACGGCATGACACACACAAACCTGAAGTCCTCAAATATGACACATACAACATGACACACACAGCCACAGGCTTTGGGGCACATGCAGATACACACAGACTCACAGGCCATGAGCTGACAAGTGACTTGCATGCGCTTCTCACAAGACTGGCACAGGCTGTTTCCTGTTTGTTTCCCCTGGCTACACAGGCCCTAGCCCATGGAGGCTGCAGAGTGCCGTGAGTCGGCATTTGGAAACAGTGGAGGGAGCTTGCGCCTTTCAGTAGCTGACAGATGGGGGCAGTGCCATGTTTCCCTCCTAGTTGGACCTTGGATGTTTCCTATTGTTTGTGACAAATTTTGAAACAAAAACTAGAATGTTGTAAAGTTTCCTAGTTCTGTATGCACAAGCACAGATGTGTGAATATGTGTGTACATGAGTGGTGTTCTTTGTGTATATAGGCACACTACAGTGCATTGCAAATGTGCACATCCATGCAAAGATGTACAGTGGAAGATGTGGGCAGATGTGGGTGGACCTCATGTTCATGTGTACGTATGACTGGGTGCTGTATGTGCATATATGCACATGTTCATATGTGCACACAGGCATGTTCATGCACATAACGGTGTATGTATATGAATTGTATCGCATCTGTGCTGTGTGTTATATGTGTGTGCACTGCATGTCTGTGTGTCCTTGTTCACTGTGTACTTGTGAGTGTGCACACAGGCTGTGGTGAGACTTGGGTGCTGAAACAGTAGTGACACGCGTGAAACAGTCTGTGCTTGCGTTGTATTCGTCCATCTGTCCAGTCTTTTGAGTGTCCTGTGCTGGGTCAGAGCCTACATGCAGATGAGCTGTCAGCCAAGCCAAGCCAGGGGAATGGCTGGGAGACCAGAGTCGAGACCAGGACATTTCTGAGGAAGGAGTGTTCACATTTGGTTCAGAAAATGAGAGGGGATGCCCCCTAATCGAGCTGAGGAGCGGAGTGATCCAAGCCCTCGAGAAGGCTGCAGGGCTCCAGAGTTGGGAGGAAGCCAGGCCTCCACGTCGGCAGGTCGTGTGGGGGCCGGAGTGAAGGCTGGGCAGGCTGACACAGGCCTTGGAGGACAGTGAGGCCAGAAGTTGTGATTCTGTTTGATAGGCAATAGAGGTCCTGAATTGGGGTGTGACAGTGTCAGGCCCGCATCTCACAATAGGCTGGAGGACTTGTGAGGGCTTAAGGCTACCTGTGGCGGCCCCAGATCCAACAAGACCAGTCAGCACGACGGGGCAGCCAAGGCGGGGCTTCATCTTCCTTGCTGTTCTCCTGGAAGTGAATTCATCCTGATGCACAGCTGGTTGGGCTGTGGTATTAGGGGCAGGGGGTGTCTGTGCTGACCCAAGAGTGCCAGTCCTGGAGGAGGAGGGCCCAGTTGGACCAGCAGGTCCTCTGAGGTTGCCAAGTGGGAAAGCCAGGCTGGGGCATGTGTCCTGGACAGAGGAGGCCTGTGAGAGGGTGGTCAGCAGGGCACCTGGACACAGCCGCCCAGGGATCTGCAGGGAGAGGCAGCAAAGGGAGGGTGCGCTTGTGTGAGAGTGGGGGCTCCAGGGACGGCAGCCTGTGCTCTGCTCAGACACTTGCTCACATGAGGCTCCGGGAACTGTCCTGGGGTCGCCACACCTCATGGGGTGGGCCCAAGCCCCGCCCCCCAGCTGCAGCCCTAGGCTGCAGCACAGCCATCGCAGGCTGGGGCAGGCGGGCGGGACGGGCTGCCTCATGCCTCTGTCGGCGTAACCTGTGACATTTCCTTTCCAGTTGCCGGATTCATTATAAGGATATGTACAGTTTGTTGCGTTGTATTGCGCCACCCGTTGGCTTAGGGAGGAGCTGCCCTCGTAGGTTGGCCTACAAGGTTTGCAACTTCAGAGCCTCCATCCAACATACTTCCCCGTCCTAAACGCAGACACAGCGCGCACCTCCTGCCTGCTCTGGGAGTGTGGACACCTCCCTGTCCTCCCGCCCTGCCCTGCCCGCACCCCAGCCTCCTGGATGCTTTGGTTCCCTGTCTATCTCCTGACCCACCGCCCGCCCCCCAACCCCAAGCAGCCTCAAACAACAGTGCACAGAGAAGGCTTCCTGGCTGGGTCGTGTTGGCCAGGAGCAGCCGGCTGGGTGGAGGTGGGGCCAGAGTCCACTTAGGCCGAGGAAGCCACTGTCTCGCCCAGTTTTCCCTCTGAGTTCTCACGTGTGGGCTGATGGCTGGACAGAGGGGTCTGGGCACCAGTGGGCCAGAACAGGTTGTCTACTGGCTTGTTTCCCCAGGCCTGGGGGAGGCGAGGGCAGAAACAAATCGGCCAGACTCCTGCTCTGCCGCTGAATTGATGTGCTCAGCACAGCCAAGGAGTCACCTGTGGGTGGAGTGCAAGGTCCTGGGCAGACCCGCCTGCTGGGAAGAGGCTGTCCCCTCTGCCTCCCGGGCTTCCGGAACCTGCCTGTGTCTCTGGGACCACCGACCCCCTGCCCCGGAACTTGTAGGCCCCCTCACTAGAGGCTCATCTTGTCCCTGTGCTGTCAGGAGGTGCAGGAGTGGCCAGGCCACGCCCCACCCAGCTCCTCCCTCCCTGCAGTCCCTGCCCCCAGCAGCAGCCCTGCCCCGGGCCGGCCTCGGGCGTCTCTGGGCTAGGAGCAGGACCTGCCCAGTGGTCAAGGGCAGCTCTTGGGCTCCAGACTCCCTGTGGCTTCCTGGTTTCTGTAGTATCTGGGCTTGCGTGGAAGCAAATCTGACCCCAGAGAAAGCGGACATTGCCCCATGGCTCACAACCACAGCCTCGCCTTCCACGCACTGTCTGCTGGCTGTGGCAGCATGGTGAACAGTGTTTTCCAATTTGGCATCCTCTGTGGTTTCTGAAAGTCAATTCAGAAATGAGCAACCCAAAGCCGCCCTGATGCAGCCCTCCCTCACCCCTCCATGTTCATTAGCTCAGACGCCACCTCTGGCCGCTGCCCCTCCCGGGGCCAGGGTGGGGGCGTGGAGGGGCCGAGGCGAGCAGAGAACCCTCATCTTGCGTGTGTGAGCTGGGCGATTAACCGGATCTGTTTTTTTGTCTGCTTCCTCCCCGCTCCCCGCCCCCTCCTCCTGCCGCCTCCTCCTGTGGACTCCCTTGTGGGGACGGGTCTCCAGTGGGCGCATCAGTTACAATGACATGTTTGAGATGCTGAAGCACATGTCCCCACCGCTGGGGCTGGGGAAGAAATGCCCTGCTCGCGTTGCATACAAGGTAGACCCTGTCCCCCCACCCCTAGAGGCCGGGCTGGCCGGGCATGGACCATCTGTCAGGGCTTGCTTGGCTTCTGTCCACTGTGCTCCGCTGCACCTGCTGCCTCACTGGCCCTCTTTCCTCCACCCCGTCCCCTGTTCGCTTCCCTCCCAGACTGAGGGATTTGGCTTCGTGGTGTGGCATTTGTGAGGTCCCCTCTAGAGCCAGCCCCACCCCTTGATGCTCAGGGTGGGACCTTTGACTCTTCCCCTCTTCCAAACCAGGGTTCAGCCGGGGCTGAGGGCTGGTGCCCCAGGCATCCAGAATGAACCTGACCCTGGGTGGGGTGGGGGGGGCAGGTAAAGCCTGCAGGGCTTGGCAGGTACAGAAGCTTCTTGGCCCACCCTATAGTCCTGGAGAGCTCTCAGCCCCAGAGTGGCATTGAGAGAAAGGGGTGAGAGGGAGGGAGGGACACTTGCTGCCACTCCTCAGGTTTCAGAGAGTTGTGGAGGTCAGATTAGCCCTAGGAGCCCAAGGAGCCCAAGGAAGGGGGTAAACTGGAGGATGTCCCCAAACCCCGGTCCCAAGCCCATTCCACCCGTTACTCCCTACAGAGCCTTCCTGACTCCAACCAGAAGAGTGGGTCCTGTGCCTCCATCTGTCTGAGAGCTTTGTCTCACTGGTTCTCTAGGCACATCCAGCCCATGATGTGTCTCCGTGCCCTGTCTCCCAACTCCGCACTGCCTGTCAGAACTGTGTGGTTCCTACCAGCTATACACATCTGGTGTCCTGGTCCCTGCCCGTGCCCCTGTGGGTGTGCATGCACAGCTGTAGCTTTGTCCCTAAGAAGGAGAGCTCTGTCCACACCAGCACCGTGGGCCCTAAAGGTGTGATGGCCTTTGGGTCCCTTTCTGGCCTTGCTGGCTGACTCTGAGGTTCTATACAGGAAGGGACCAAGGGGAGCCTCAGGGGGTAGCAGATGGACTTTGGCAAGCAGGGAAGGGCCCAGGGGTTGCCCAGAGCTCTGGAACCCAGGGAGCCTAGCTTATGTACTTGTTGAAGCCCCTCTGCCTCCCTCAGAAACTCCTGGCCCTTTTGGGGCTGGGGTAGGCAAGGTGGAGCACTTGGTAAAGGTAGCCCCCATGTGCCCTGGACAGAGCTCTCCTGTCTTGGAAATCACCTGCTTGCTTATTCACTCCCGTGCCTGACCTCTCCCCAGGCCTCTCATGGCCACTGTGCTGGTCTGCAGAGCTGTGTGTGCCAAGAAGTGGCTTCTCCTGGCGTGTGACACACACGTGAGGTGCAAGATCTTGGCCCCATGACTAGATAGTCAAGTGGGCTTTGCCAGCATTCAGGGGACAATGTGTCCCTTAGTGCCCCTTAGTCTCACTATCAGGCTGAGGGCTATCAGGCCGTGGAGGCCTCCCCAGAGAAGGGGCCAAGGCTTGAGTGCAGCTCCTGGCTCCAGCGCCCATCTGGGTCACAGTGCTGAAGCCATTTCAGGCATCCCTGAGGTTCTGTCTTCTTCAAGGCATGAGGTGCCAGGCAGCTGCTGTCTGTGCCCAGAGAACATGGAAGGAAGGGCATCCACCTGAGGGGGAGCCAGGAGCAGAGCGGCTGCTCCTGCTGGCTCTTGGGCCAGGCACCTGCAGCGGTGCTTCACCAGCAGACATAGCTGATGGCTGGGCCTGAGGTCTGTGTGCAGATTGGAAGGAATGCTCGCTCGCTCCCTCTCTGAGGCCTGCCTCACTGCCTTCAAGTTGAGCATCTCTTCTTGGCCCCTGTCTGGGTAATGAGAAACTCAAGCCTTGCTGGGTCTGCCCTCTAACAGGCATGGGACCCAGAAGCCACTCGCCAGGCCACTGTCTTTTGTGCAGAGTTCAGACTTCACAGGAAGAAGCAGGGTGGGTAGCGTGGCCCAGGTCTCCCCCATCTGTGGGCTGCCCCAGGGAACCTGAGCCCAGCCATGGGCAGTGAACAGAAGGTTATATGGCTGCGGATGGCTTGTCCACTTAGAGGGATCAGCACCGCTGGCCTGATCCCAAATCACAGTCCTTGCCCGATCCATGCCTTTGTGCAGCCTGGAGAGCCCTCTGCCTAGACGAGGTAGGGGTTGGGGTAATGTGAATGCTGGCAAAACTCGTCCACCAGCCTTGCTGGGTCCCCCTCCCGGGACCTCATGCACTGTGCAGTCCTGGGGTGGAGAGCAGCCTTAGGAACTGGCCCTGACCTCCCTCATGCCTGTCTCCATTGGGGGTGGAGAGCAGCCCCAGGAACTGGCCCTGACTTCCCTCACACCTGTCCCCAGCGCCTGGTCCGCATGAACATGCCCATATCCAGTGAGGACATGACGGTGCACTTCACATCCACGCTGATGGCCCTCATCCGGACAGCACTGGAGATCAAGCTGGCACCAGGTGAGAAAGGCTGCAGGGGTGGGAGTGGGGTGTGTGTGCCAAGGCCACTGTTGGGGTGGCAGGCCATTTCTGGAGAGAGTCTGAAGACAGCTGTGGGGAGCACCCTTCGCCTGGGCCCCACTATGTCCCCAGTAATTACCTACACATGGCGCAGCAGGGATGACTTCAGATAAGAAAGCTAAGGCACAGTGCTATTCCAGGCCGGCTAGTGGGGGTGGATGGCAGAGTAGCCTGGCTTGGTTTTGCTGTGGGTCCAACCTGCCCACTGTTTCCAACTGCAGTGAGCCCAGCACCACCAGGTCGTGTCCAATCTGCACCCAAGTGGGGACAAGCCTTCACTTGCTGCTTCCACGGGGAGTAGAGCCCTGGGAGGGCCCCCCAGAATCCCCAGCTGTGGCAGAGCCAGGTTCCTTTCTCATCATCTGCCCTGGCACACACATGCTGTCTCCTGCCTGGCTGAGTTCGCTCTGTCTCTGTCAGCTGATCCGTAGGGATGTGTGAACTCAGGTCTCCCATGTTTACAAAGTTCTTTCCTTCCTCTTCCATCAGTTCCCTGCCCTTCTTCCTCCACAGCAACCAGCCCCTTAAGAAAAAGGTCTGTGCTAACCCCTGCTTCCCAATGCCAGCCTGGCTCTGGCCCTCACTGAAGCTGCTCTTGGCCTCCACACTGGGGATCCTAAGTCATTTCTCAGTCCTCAGCCTTTTCTGTTTCTGTTGCCTTTTTGAGACCCCTTGTTTTCCCCTCTTCTCTCCCTGACCTTGGACCTGCTGTTTTGCACCAGTGGGTCCATACTCGCCCCTTGGTCATCTGACCTGTTCCACATGTGTATTGATCTAGACCCAGCACAGACTTTCGCTGCCTTCCCCATCTTGCGCAGTGGATGTGCCGGTACTCCGGCTTCTGGTGCCAGCCCCTCTGGAGCCATCTGTGTGTCCCCTTGTTTGCCTCTCCCATGACTGATTGATGCCTGATCTCTTAGGTCTTCTTGGTTCTGCCTTTGACAGGCATCCAGGGTGTGGTCACTGTCCCTACCCACCTCTGTAAGCCAAGCCCAGGTCTTCCAGTGCCAGAGTGAGCAAGTCCAGGGTCAGATGGTGAGGGCACCGGAGGGCCATCACTATGGCCCCTGCTGACACCAGGAGCTAACAAGGGACTGTCAGGAACAACTTCATGTGACCAAGTCAACGTTGTAAATGAAATGGATAAGTTCCCAAGGAAACCACAAACCAAGTTCTTTCAAGAACAGATAACCCAGGTGATGCTTCATGTGTTAGGTAAATTCATAGTGAAAAACCTTCCAACAGAGACTCCCAGGCTCAGGTAGCTTCACTCATAACATCTGTTGACCATGCAACAGAGTGATCCTGCACAGACTGGGAGCAGAGTGAGGAATGAACCCCAACCCGGTTGTTCGGAGACCAAAACCGGATGGAAGTATGAAGAAAGCTACAGACAAGCCTTCATGAGCACAGATCAAAGATCTGCACAGAATTCCATCAGGATGAGTTCAGCAGCATGTTGAAATGAAAACATAGATAAACCCGAATGGGGATTCCTCACAAGCAGGCACACTGGGTGCAGAATAAAAAACCAAGCGGTATCATTTGCTATAGCAGAGAAGGAAATCCTTGCATTGGTTTCAGTAGACACAGAAAAAGATTTAGACAGAAACTAACATACATTCATGGTTTTTTAAAATTTCAACTTAAAGTTGGATTACAGAAAATGGCCTTGATTGTGCTGGATCTCAGATACACATGAAGAGCCTACAGCTCATGCCACAGTGAGTAGAGAACTGACCCTTCCCTTAAGGTAGGCATGGGGTCAGCAGCATCTCGTTCATTATCAGACTGGAGGTCCTGGGCAAGAAAAGTGCTAACTGGAGAGGACAGACAGAAGCCCCCCCATTCTCAGAAGACCCCCTGTTCTCAGCCAAGAACAGACAGAAGACCTGCCACCCCCCCCCCCCCCCCGCTTCTCAGCCAAGGACAGATAGAAAGTCCTCCATTCTCAGAACTCCATGTTCTCAGCTGAGGACAGACAGAAGGCTGCTGTTCTCAGCCAAGGTGGTTATCTGTGTGAAAACATCCAGCACCATGTGTTACTGGATACAAAGTCTGTAGACACACAGTCACTCAACAATTGAAGTTGAAAAAAGTATTTGATTAAAACAGCACCAAAAACATAAAGTGCTTTTGAATAACACTAAAAAATACATAATATTATTTAAATGCAAAATGTATGTGCTTTGCATTTTCAATATTTGTAGCAAGAATTCAACAAGGCTAAGCAAGGGCAGCACTACGTCATGTTAACAGATTGGAAGACTGTTGTGAAAATGGCATTTCTTCCATATTGATCATTAGAGCTGATATTTTTCTAATCAAAATCACAAGAAATTTTTAGGTATAAATTTACAAAACAATGATAGATTTATGTAGAAAAGCAAGAGAATGTAAAGAATGAGTGTCAAGGTCACCCTGCATTTCCTCTCCAGTGGTATCCAGCAAGGCGTTGGCCAGAGGGTGGACACAGGAGGGCAGAAGACAGTCTCTGGAAGTCAGACGCTCACACTGAGCCAGTAAACAGATTCTCAGGAACATTGCCAGAAAAAGATATTCATCTGTAATGAACAGAGCTGGAAACATTTAGACACCAAGACGTACAGTGACACCTTTCAATTGTGCCGTGTCAACACCTGACAGATGGCCATGTCCAGGAACACACAGTGACTGACTGACACCTTTTCATTGTGCTGTGTCTGCACACGACAGATGGCCGTGTCCAAGAACACACAGTGACTGACTGACACCTTCCAATTGTGCCGTGTCTATACCTGACAGATGGCCATGTCCAGGAACACACAGTGACTGACTGACACATTTTCATTGTGCTGTGTCTGCACACGACAGACGGCCATGTCCAAGAACACACAGTGACTCCTACCTTCACATTGTGCCATGTCTGCACACGACCTGACAGCCACAACAAATGAGACACAGAAGTTCCCAACTTGCACATCTATGTCCACCTGTTCTGCAGAGGCATGTAGACTGTGTGGCCTTCACAGCAGAGATGTCTGAGTCCTGATCTTGGGAGCCCCCAGGGTCAAGGAGCTGACTGTGTGGGTCTTCTCTGTGGCCTCTTGGATTCTACAGACAATTGTGCTCACTGTTTCTGAGTCACGAGAAGTGGAGGGACAGAGAATGTGTGTTCTCATGTTATCTTCTGCATTGCAGTGGGTCTCACCCTGTGTATCTCCAAACTTGGTGTAGACCGCTAATTTCGAGTGTGACTACATGTGGACATATGGCTTGTAAGGAACAGGTTCAACCCATAGCATGCACTTTTCACCTCCTACAAAAAATCAGCTTGAGATGGATTATAGCACAACTATAACATATAAGATTATATGACCCTGCGAGGAAAATGGCTAACTTTGGGTTATGAAATGATGTTTTGAAACAAAAAGTGAACCATGAAGGAAAAAAAATGGATAAATTGAATTTTATCAGAATTAAAACATTTGCTGTTGTGGTGTGTGAGAGATCACATTGGCCACGTTGTAGAATGTTAGGAGTGCTTATTGCTCAAGCTTGGATATAGCTGCCATGAACTCCAGGAACCACTGTGCAAAGCCATGTGTAGCCACCAAATCCTCCAATCAGATGGGGAGCCATACAGAGCAAAGTTTCCTTGTAGTTAACCAACCTTACCTAGCATAATAGGAGGCAGGAGGAGTGAGGTGCGTGCAACCTGGGGAACCTTTTCCATGCTGTCAATCAACTTCAATGCTGCAGGAGGGGCAGGGCGCACACAAGGAGCCTCTGAGCTGGTTTTGTGCATTCAGTTGACTGGAACAGAGAGGAGGCAGGAGGGGCAGCAAAGTCCTATAACCTGACAGGTCAGTGCTAGCCAGCAGCTGCTGCACCCCATCCCGTAGCTCTTCAGAAGCACTTAACTGAGTGAAACTCTCAACTGCGTAATTAGAACAGCCTGTTGGAACCGCGTGTCATCCGAGTGGCTGTATGAAATGCAAATCGAGATGCTCACTGTCAGTGATCACGGGGACAGTCTGGCATGGTGGTGTAGCACATTCGCCATGAGTGTGGGTTCAAGTCCCAGCTACTCCCCTTGCAATCTTGCTCCCTGCTAATGCAGCTGGGAAAGCAGTGGAAGGTGGCCCAAGAGCTGGGGCCCCTTCACACATGTGGGAGACCCACATTCCAGGCTCCTGTCCTCCACTTAGGCAGGCAGATGGGGCCATCTGGGGAGTGAATTATTGGATATGGGATCTTTTATCTTTCTATCAATTCCTTTCTCTTGTCCCTCCTTCAAATATATAAATCTGTTTTACAAAATAATAACAGAAATCCAAATTAAAATCCCAGCACCTGGTGTTCAGTGTGGGGTAAAATGCATGCACCCTACGTGGGCTCCCTCATGGCCGTCAGCCCAGCTTACCTGAGGTAAAGCGCGTGCACCCTACGTGGGCTCCCTCATGGCCGTCAGCCCAGCTTGTGGCAGCTGTGTACTCTCAGAGGCAGCAGGTGTTGCATCCCCATCTCTCACACAGGAGACCTAAATTGAATCCCTGCTCCCATCTTGAGACCAACCCAGGCCTCTTTGTTGTGGACATTTGCAGGGAGAACCAGTGGGTGGGCTCTCTTGTGTCTCTCTGCCTGTCAGATTAACCGATAGTGAGATGATGCTACACATCATTGTAACAGCTGAAGTAAGTTTTAAAATCCCAGTATTAATTGCTGATGAGAAGACAAGGCAACCAGAATTCTTATGTATTCCTGCTGGGAATACAAAAGTAGTACATCCTTGTGTAAAACAGCAACTGGCAATTAATTATACAGCCCACCTCCCCATTTGTGAATGGCTTGGGAAAACTCATCCACGTAATAAAACAGTACAAATGCTTCTGGCTACACTTGTGATTGCCCCAGCTGAAGGGTCGCTTCCATCAGCTGCTCGTGGATAAGCTGCAGTGGGTCCATTCAGTCACACAGAGGTCAGCAGGGCCATCAGCGTGGCACAGCAAGTTAGGCTGCCGGTTGCAATGCTGACATCCCATATGGGCACTGATTCAAATTCCAGCTACTCCACCTCCATCAGCTCCCTGTTCATGTGCCTGGGGCAGCAGCAGAAGATGGCCACAGTGCCTGGACACCCGCTACCCACATAGCAGGTCAAATGAGTTCCTGGCTCCTAGGCTTGGCCTGGCCCAGCCCTGGCCATTGCAGCCGTTTGGAGAGTACCCGGTAGATGGAAGATCTCTGTCTGTCTCTTCTTATCTCTCCATATCTGTATAACTTTGCCTTTCAAATAGCTAAATCGGTCTTTATAAAACATACAAATCAGCAATTAAAAGAAAAAACTGATGAATACAATAATGTAGAGGATGCTCACACACACTAGGCAGACTGATGGAAGTGACACAAAAGCTGACCAACACATGCTGCCACTCGTGGGATGTTCTGGAAGAAGCGAGCTCAGCGCCCTGAGCACCAGTCTGCAGGGCCATGGAGGGATTGGGGATGACACAGCTGCCAGTATGTACATCAGAACTCACCAAATAGTATCAGATGTAACCCTAATGTGAAAACACCAGTTAAGTGTCAGGGCCAGTGTTTGATGCTGGCTGGGATGCCCGTGCGCCACGCCAGAGTGCCTCTGCTGGAGTTCTGGCTCCGCTTACAGTTCCACCCTCCTGATGTAACAGGCGGTGCAAGTAGCTGGGGTCTTCCACTCACATGAGAGCCCTGATTTAGTTTTCAGCTTCTGGCTCAGCTCAGCCTAGCCCTGATTCTGGTGGGCATTTGGGGAGTGAACCAGCAAATGGGGTCTCTGTCTCCATGCCTCTCAAAAACTTAAATAACTTTCCTTCAAGATGATTTTTATGGCAGTGGCTTCTCCTGAAGAGCACCTGCCTGATTGCCTCTCTGCCTGATGCCTGTCTTCAGGGTCTCCCCCATACCCCCTTTCTGATCACCCTAACCCTCTCAATAGCTCTTATCTCCCTTCCCCGCTTCTCTTTTTCTCAACACTTCACTACCCAACGTACTGCACTTTTTTTTAACAGATTTTCAGTGTTGTAGCCTGAACACTCCAGAAGCTGGATTGTCTCTGTCCCACCCTCTGAAACTGTCCCACGTGTTTGGTATTGAGGATGCACTGATTAGAATACTGTCACATCCCTTCTCTGTTCCCATTGCACCCACACAAACGACACATACACAAAGGCAGACTGTGCACATATATGTAGACACAGCGTCTGATGCGTATGCTACCAATAGGTGCATCACGCACTTGTATACATCCTTGTGTACATGCACACAGCACACACACACAAGTGAACACGTGCAGCTGCCACTGCACACACAGGTGCACATGTTCAGGTGCCACTGCACACACACAGGTACACACATGCAGAGATGGACACACAGGTGGTCCATTGTCCCCTTTCTGGGTACACACAGGTGTACATATATAGCTGCCACTGCACACACAGGTGTACACATATACCTGCCACTGCACACACAGGTACTCACATGCACAGGTGGACACACAGGTGGTCCATTGTCCCCTTTCTGGGTACACACAGGTGTACATATATAACTGCCACTGCACACACAGTTGTACACATATAGCTGCCACTGCACACAGGTGAACACGTACAGCTGCCACTGCACGCACACACACACACACACACACACACAGGTGAAAACGTACAGCTGCCATTGCAAACACACACACAGATGCAAATGTACAACTCCCACTGCACACACACAGGTGCACACATGCACACACATGCACAGACGTATATGGGTGGATTCATGGGTACGTGTGTGGGGCATGTTTGTTCACACACATACATGTGCATACATGTATAGGTACACATGCACAAGATACAGTCATCTTTTCTAGGCAGGCACTGTGCAGGGAGAGTTCGCTTCAGCGTCTATATCCACTCCACTTTGCCCCGCAAACAGGCCTCTCCCCACTTACTCCAACTCTGATCCAGCGGCAGAATCACTTTTAACACTTGTCTGCCTCATCTCCTCTCTATTGCTCATGGCTCAGCTGGGACAAAGCAGCATCAGTGTGACGCAGAGCTGAGGAAGGAGATTTCCTCTGTGTGGGCCAATCTTCCCCAGAAGACACTGGACCTGCTGGTGCCGCCCCACAAGCGTAAGTGGGAGGGCAAGATGTGCCCTCTACTCCAACATATCCTGTCTTTACAGGGAGAACACAGAGACTGCATGGGTGTGGCACAGGAGCTATGGGAGACAGCCCAGGGCTCATTGTATTGAACTGCTAAAACCCAAGAAAAGGCAGGAGGGTTCCTGCATGAAGACAAGCTACTTAATCTTGGGAGGAGACTGGGGCAGGGTTCTCGTGAAGTGAAAGCAGTATCAACCAGTGCAGGAGGCTTCGGGGAGTCTGATGTGAGCTCAGGGTGAGGCTGCACCAGCTCAGCGCCAGAGAAGTCGTGGGGAATCAGACTCTTGGCCAAGAGTACTGGGGGAATAGAACTTGTTGTAGCTGAGGACAGAGGTTGTGGGGCTCAAGACTCCTGGTCCTGAGTCCTGGGGGTCTGGACTCCTGGCCGTGAGTCCTGGGGGTCTGGGCTCCTGGCCGTGAGTCCTGGGGTTCTGGGTTCCTGGCCATAGGTTTAGACTCTGCCTGAGAGTCAGTTGTCCCCTTCCTGGGTAAGGGAAGGGTAGCTGTTTCCTTGCCATGTGCTGCTTCAGGTCTTCTGTGGCTTCCCCATCTCATTTCTCTTTCTCTCAGCTGATGAGATGACCGTGGGGAAGGTCTATGCAGCTCTGATGATATTTGACTTCTACAAACAGAACAAAACCACTCGAGACCAGATCCATCAGGCTCCTGGAAGCCTGTCCCAGGTATTAGGTTGAAAAATGCCACTGAGAGCCTGGCACCCTTCAGAGGTTTGGGGTTGGTGGGAGACCCCTGGGGAAGGGTGCTAAGGGACCCTGCAGCTTCTCTCTGTGCCCAAAACTCAATTCTCATGACCCTTTATGGTCTGTGCTGGCTGATTGCCTGTGGTGGCTCAAAGGGGAACTGAGCAGGCAGTGGCTATTTCGCAAGCAGACAAGATGTGAAGGATGTTTTGGGAACCTGTTTTCCCTGCACACAGGAAGGCCCACAGATAGACACTGATGGGCCTAGGGCCTCTGTATGTCCTGCCCCTGACTGGTGGGGGCACTTGGGGCCTCCCTTGTGCCCTGGTTACCTTATCACCCCCACCACCCACAGCCTCTCCAGGACTCAGGCCTCATTGCCTTCTGTATTTGGGTAACATCTTCATTCTGTCTGAAGGCTCCCTCAGGCCTGAAAATGCCATTCCCCTTGTCACCCCTAAATGTATAGGGAGAGGGACAGGGCTTGAGGCTTGGTGCGGATACCTAGTGTCCTCAGGCGAGGGCTCCTGTCAAGGGACTATGAACAGAGGGACTGGGACCGTGCTGGCCCCTGGTTTATGCTGTGGGCTCAGAATGTGATGCTGGGCTTCATAGGGGACAGGCTGCTCCCTCCCTCAGAGTGTCTTTTGTCCTCTTACAGATGGGCCCTGTGTCCCTGTTCCACCCCCTGAAAGCCACCCTGGAACAGAAACAGCCAGTGCTGCGGGGAGCACGGGCTTTCCTCCGCCAGAAGAGCTCTACTTCTCTAAGCAATGGTGGGGCCATGTGAGTGTGGGGGCAGGGGCCTTTGATGTGGGCCATGTGAGTGTGGAGGTGAAGCCCTGCAAATGCGGTGAAGGGTGAGACCCTGTGAGTGTGGAGAGGTGAGGCCTGTGTGTGTGGAGAGAAGTGAGGCCTTGTGAGTGTAGAGGTGAGGCCCTGTGAGTGTGGAGAGGGATGAGGCCTGTGTGTGTGGAGAGAAGTGAGGCCCTCTCAGTGTAGGGGTGAGGCCTGTGTGTGTGGAGAGAAGTGAGGCCCTGTGAGTGTAGGGGTGGGGCCCTGTGAGTGTGGAAAGGAGTGAGGCCCTGTCAGTGTAGGGGTGGGCCCTGTGAGTGTGGAGAGAGGTGAGGCCCTGTGAGTGTGTGAAAAGGGATAAGGCCCTGCGAGTGTGGGGGTGGGTCCCTGTGAGCATGGTGAGGGGTGAGGCCCTGTGAGTGTTCGGGTTAGGCCCTGTGCCTCATAAGCAGGTGGGGTCAAGTGAAAGTGATGTGGGGGGCGAAGATATGTGAGTATATGGGTTGGGGCTGGTGAGGCCAGTGGTACAGTGCAATCTGGTGGGTGGGTCCATGAGAGTACCAGGTATTGTGGGGCAGAGTCCTGTGAGGCCCATCTGGGCTGCAGTGACGGAGTAGGAATTCTATGCTGTTATCCTTCCAGGCTGTCACTTGTTTTAGGCCTCAGGAACAACCAAAATCTCCCATGGTGCCTGGTGGTGACACATCTGTGGCCATACAAAGTACAGGGAGCCCCACCAGCCCTGTGCTGTCTGAAAGCTGATGGGGTTTGTGCCTGCAAGGGGGTGGCAGTGATCAGGGTGGACAGCAGTGGCTGGCATGGTCGTCAGCGTTCTTGATGGTCAGGGTGGACCTCGGTGTTCTCGGGGTTGGGGTGAACTGTTACGCTAATTCCCATGGCATTGGCCGGGGTCTCACATGTCCCCGTCTGGACAGCACAGCATCAGCTTTGTTCTTTTTTTTTTTTTTAATTATTTATTATTTAACTTCATTAATTACATTGTATTATGTGACACAGTTACATAGATACTTGGGTTCTCCCCACAGCTTTGTTCTTGCTAGGATGTGTTGTCCCCACTCTGCTGGTTCTCTATGGTTCTAACCCCTTTCTGTGAAGGGTTCTCCTCTGGCCTCCCTTTTGGTATTGACTTCTGAAGCAAATACATTTCAGATAACTTGGTGAGGCCCTTCTGAGACATTGTTCCCTGGTGACAAGCCACCCAAAACCAACAACTTAAATCTGTGATGGTTTGTTGCAGGGTTCCTTGGCTGAGGCTTTAAGAATGAGGCCTTGGCCTATTCAGCCTCATTGACCACTAGCTTCCCAGGACATGAGGCACTCAGACCTCCAGTCATCTATGGTTCACTTGGTGTTCAGAGTCAGGAGAGGGCTCAAGACTTAGGCCTAGATCAGCCCCATTGGCAGCCCCTGTCATCCAAAGCAGGTGGCCAAGTGGGCCTTAAGAGACCTGTGGCAGAACCCAGGGCTAGGGGGATGCCTGGCAGCGGATCGTGCCCTCCTGTTTCGTGAGAAGATGTTTGCATCATGTTCCAGAAGGAAAGGGATTTCAGTTCCTCCCTGCTCAGGGTCCCTGCTCGGGTCTGTTCTTAGTGCTGGGATGGACATTAGACTGACTGCGGGCATCCACATTCCCTTATCACAACAGACCACGTCTGCAGACTGAATGGTCTGATGTTTGTGGACTCCTGACATGTGTGATTCCAGGGATCACGGTGCTGCCGGGGTCCAGCTCTGGTCTTCTGGTCCTCCTCTGAGACTCCTGTGCACACATGCTAGCTGCACAGTGCACCTGTCAGGACCCCATAAGGATGGGGGCTTCAGAAGTCTGCTGGAAGCACCACACTCCACTCTGAAGTCTGGTGTGGTTAGTACCTGCGTGACTGCAGATGTGGGTGACAGTTCCTGCAGCATCGGAATGAGCAGCTGCTTAGGGCAACTTTGAAGGAGCACACATGCAAAGATGGGGTCGGCAAGGAGGAAGCGCGTGCAATCTGGGGTGCCCTTCCCCACAGAGCAGACGTTTGAAGACAAGAAGGTCCTCCCTGGCCTCAGATCAGGGAAGTACCAGGAGCTGGAAGCAAGGAGACGCCAGAGAAGAGGCAGCCCACTTGTGAGCCCACATAGCCTTGCTACTGCAGGACAGCCAGCCCCACTGGCGTCCACAGGCTCATCTCTTCTCAACACGGTCTGGTGCTGCTGGACAATCTCAGCTCCTTTGTCGCCAGTGTGAGGCTGTCCATGGCCGAGGAATGTGCCAGGTGTCCCCTGAACTGCTCAGGAGCCTCTGGCTTGCTCTGTGTGCATCCACAGCCATTTCTCTGTGTTTTATGACCCAGCAGGGAGCAGTATGGAGAGAACCTGGGCTCCAGGAAGGCTCTTGCTAGCCCGGGATGGGATGATGAGTCCTGTGGCCATTACGCTGTGGAACAACCTTCTCCTCTCTTCCACAGACAAACCCAAGAAAGTGGCATCAAGGAGTCCGTTTCTTGGGGCACACAGAGGACCCAAGATGTTCTCTGCGAGGCAGGAGCCACCCTGGAGCGTGGCCACTCAGCCGAGATCCCTGTGGGACAATCACAAGCACCGGTGGGCACAACCAGAGGAGGGGTGCTGACCACACATGAGGGAGGGGCCTGTGAGACTGTCCTGGTGTGAGTGAGACTTTAAGCATGCTGAGGTCGATGTGGTCCTGTGCGTGGGACTGTTCTGGGAAATGGCTGTGTGACATCTTCTCACTCCACCCCTGACCTTGACTATGTTGTTTGTCACACAGGCTGTCGCCGTACAGATGCAGAACATGGCCTCAAGTGGCCCTGAGGCCGAGCCCCAGCCGGGGCTGGAGAGCCAGGGCCGAGCTGCCTCTATGCCCCGCCTGGCAGCAGAAACACAGGTCTGGCTGGGCCCAACCTGTGGGCTGGAGCATGGGGTGAACTTGAGCAAACTGAGGGGGAGTGGCCTGGGATGGGGAGAAAAGCAGCCCCCCCAGAAGAGCATACGGAAGGCCCCATTTCTCCCCAGAGCAAGAGGGCAGATATCTCCCCTTAGGGACATCCTAGGATGGGCAGTAAAGGGGCTCCAGGCCACCGGGAGAGCCTGACCTGCCCTCAGCATACCACAAGGGGACATGTAGCCCAGGGCCTCCTGGCTCTGAACTGCCCACCAGGGTTGATGCATCTTAGAGGGCATGTGCCCCACCGCTGTTCCCCCCTGCTCTGGGGCCCCTCCCTCAGCCCCTTGCTGGTGCTGACACAGCGCTGACCTCACACTGCGTGGTGTCTCTCAGGTCAGGGCACTGCCCAGCTACTAGCCTGTTTTGCCACAAGGTCCAGGAGCCCCTGTCCCTACCTGGATCCGGAGCTGGAGTGCTAGCCAGCTCCTTGCTTCCAACTTGCCTCCCACACCTGCTGCGGATCACGAGGCCTTGTCCAGTCCTCTGCCTGTCCTTGCTTTTCCTACCCACCCTCCACCCTCTGCCCCACCCTGAGAGCCCCCTGGGGTTGGGGCCCAGCAGGGGATGAGCTGCCCCTTGAGGGCCTTGCCAGCTCGGGTTGAAGCCAGGTGGGGCTGTCCCACAGCTGCGAACAGCAGGCACGGGCCTCACTGGCCAAGCCTTTCGTTTGCTGTTCCTGGCAAGAACAGCGGTCGGAGGGGACAGCTGCTGCTCGCCCATCTCCTGCAGCTGGGTGTCTGTGGCACATGGCTTGCTCCTGTGACTGCCCCATATCCTCAGCTCAGCCCTGTACCCACAGCCTGTGTCTGATGCCAGCCCCATGAAGCGCTCCATCTCCACCCTGGCCCAGCGCCCCCACGGGGGCCATCTGTGCAATGCCCTGGACCGGACCGGCCCCAGCCAGGCGCCACACCACCACCACCACCGCTGCCATCGCCGCAGGGACAAGAAGCAGAGGTCCCTGGAGAAGGGCCCTGGCCCTGCCGCTGACACCGAAGGTGGTGCGTCCCAGGGCAGGGCAGAGCCCACCAGGCTACACAGGAGGGTGGGAGTCCCAAGGCCTCCACCTGGCTGACTCTTCTTCACCCCTGCCAGTACCCAACAGCACCGTGGGTCCGGGACTGCGTCCAGGAGAGGGGCCCTCAAGCTGCCGGCGGGAGCGCAGGCAGGAGCGGGGCCGGTCCCAGGAGCGCAGGCAGCCCTCCTCCTCCTCCTCGGAGAAGCAGCGCTTCTACTCCTGTGACCGCTTTGGGGGCCGTGAGCACCCGCAGACCAAGCCCTCCCTTAGTAGCCACCCCACATCACCAACAGCCGGTCAGGAGCCAGGACCCCACCCACAGGTAAGAGGGGCCTGGCTTGGAGTCGGATCCCCACGGGGCTCTCCCCAGTCTCCTTGTCCTGGGAGCTGTGCTGGGACACGGCCTCTTGCTTTGCACTTTCCTTCCCCAGTTGTGCCCATTCTCACCATCTGCTTCTCAAAACCTGGACTCCCTGCTGAGCTCACTGCCACTGCCCCTGCCCCTCTCACCTCCTCTAGTACCCCAGCACCCGTCGTCTCTCTCACCTCCTCCTCTCCCCTCTTTGTCCCCCTCATCCATCACCCCCGTCCTTCTCACCTCCTGCACGCCCCGCCCGCCAGTGTTCATGCACTGTCTTTTTGGCTTTTTTATCTTGGATTTGCTCTGTTTCGTTTTCATGTAGGGCAGTGGTTCAGTTAATGGGAGCCCCTTGATGTCAACATCTGGTGCTAGCACCCCAGGCCGTGGTGGGCGGAGGCAGCTTCCCCAGACCCCCCTGACCCCCCGCCCCAGCATCACCTACAAGACCGCCAACTCCTCGCCCGTCCACTTTGCTGCGGCTCACACCAGTCTGCCCGCCTTCTCCCCCGGCCGCCTCAGCCGGGGCCTTTCAGAACACAATGCTCTGCTGCAGAGAGACCCGCTCAGCCAGCCCCTGGCCCCCAGCTCTCGCATCGGCTCTGACCCCTACCTGGGCCAGCGTCTGGACAGCGAGGCCTCCGCCCACATCGTGCCCGAGGACACACTCACCTTCGAGGAGGCCGTGGCCACCAACTCGGGTCGCTCCTCCAGGACTTCCTACGTGTCCTCCCTGACCTCCCAGTCCCACCCGCTCCGCCGGGTCCCCAATGGCTACCACTGCACTCTGGGGCTGGGCACGGGCAGCCGGGCGCGGCACAGCTACCACCACCCCGACCAGGACCACTGGTGCTAGCTGCCCCACCCAGCCCCTGCGGCCAGCCACGAGTTCTTTCATCCGCGCAGGGGAGGGGGCTCCTGCTGCTGCTGCTCCCTCCGCTTCACACCGGATGGATTAATAAAGCCCTTCTGTGGAGGGATGTGGCTCTCTGTCCCCCTCGTGTGCTGTCCCCCACCCTGGTCTCACACCACTCAATCCTGCAGAAGTGGCTATGCTGAGAAGGCCCCTGGGTAGTGCAGTGCTGTGTGTGTGTAAGGAGGGTGGGGGCACCCAGAGCCCAGGGCTGTGTGTGGAGGGAGCCTGGCCACTGTCACTGCTGTTGCTTCTCTGACAGCAAATGAAAGCCCACCCGGTCTTCCCCAGGTGTCCCACCCTGATGGGGACCAAACCTGGAGAGTGTCCTTTCTGCTGGCTTTCTTGTGTGTTTTCCACACTTCACATAGAAAAGGCAGGAAATGAAGAAAGTCAAGAGGGCATGGCTGCCCTCACTCGTGGAGTGGTGTGGACAGAGGGCATGGCTGCCCTCACTCGCAGAGTGGCGTGGAAAGTCCACTTTTCACTGTGCTGTCAGCGCTGTGAGGAGGGGCCCACACAGGTGCCGTCCCCCAGGCGGCCAGTGGCCCCTGCCTCCACTGCTCTTGACCAAGTGCCTGACCCCGCCCCGGTGCGCTGGGCTCCCACCCCATGGTTCAGGGCGAGGCCTTGTGGACTTCATGGAGAGCTTTGTGAAAACCATTGAAGACAGCGGCCGGGAGGGAACAAGTGGGAGCGCAGTGCAGTGGAAGGCACCCCTGGGTGTCGCCGTGGAAAGCTAGGCAGCTGTCCCAACCTTCTTCCTGCAGACGTGTGGGGTGGGGAAGCCGTGTCTAGGGAGCCGTCCCCACCTTCATACAGGTGTGTGTGTGTGTGTGTGTGGTGGGGAAGCGGTGTCTGGGGAGCTGTCCCCACCTTTGTACAGGGATGTGTGTGTGTGGGGCGGGAGGTGTGTCTGAGGAGCTGTCCCCACCTTCCTCCCACAGTGGGGAGGGAGGGTGGCCAGGCGACCTGGGTGCCTGTGCTGGCCTGAGATGTTCCCATCTCCTCTCCATCCGATTCTCAGGGACTGGAGCTGGCACGTCAGGCACCATCTGTGTGTGCCGTGAGGAGAGGGGAACCTAAGGTGAGGGCTTGCAGACACGGAATTGGCTCCTGCAGCCAAACTTGGTTATCTGGAGCCCAGCCCTGCCCTTGGCACAAAACAAGGGAGCAGGCAGACTTGACCGTCACAAGGAGAGGGCTTTGCAGGGAGGCGGGGAAGGGCGGGTGTGGCCTCACTGCATGGGTGTATGTGCAGGGGCACTCTGACCCATAGGGCTATGCAACAAAACACACACATTTCATAGACATAAAACACACAAGACCCCCACCTGGCCTGGGGTTTAGCAAGAGTGTGACCAAACCTTTTTCTAGAATTTCCTTATGTAGAAGGCACAACACTCTGAGACTTTGAAGCTAACGGAGTATTTCCTCCCAGCCGGGAGCAGCGAGCAGGCCCCTTGGACTGTGCATGCGTTCCCGAGCCCATGGCACAAGGGTGTTTGTCTCTTGTCCTCCGCCCCAGCCCACAGCCTCTCGGATGTGGAGTGTGTGCATTCCGTCTAGAACCACAGTCCTGTCTGTAGCTCCTGGAGGGTGAGGGGGCACCCTCCCTAGCCCCTGCTTCAGGGGGGAGGGGGATACCATGTGTGTCCCTGAGTTGGGTTGATTTGGTCTCTGTCCTGTCTCTTCTCACGCTGTCCCAAGTCTCGTAGTGCGTTGCCAAACCTGAAACACATAACCAGTTGCCTGCATCTGGACCCAGTCCGGTAGTGGCTCTAGTCTGAACAAGTTACGTGTGCATGTAAAATATATACATATATACATATACAAGTATGTGCATGGAAATGTATATCTTGGTACTTTTTGATACAATGTATTCATTTGTTAATTTTTAATTATATTTGATATAAATTAAAGGTTTGTTGCGAAACTTTATATTCAACAACAGTGTTAAAAAACAAGTCCCACCCATGCAACACAATGGGACCTTTCAAACAATCCTGTGATGACTAGTTTGTTGCCTGAGTAATATTTATCAGCCAAACTTTGGATTCTGCTGTTGTTTCTACAATGACAATTTTGTATGAAGCAAAGTCCTTGGATTAAAATAAAAACTTGGCAAAAAATCAAAAACAGGATCCTACTCTGCTGCTGAGTTGTATGTGCAACAAACGTGTGGGCTGTGCCTGTGTGTGTGTGTGTGTGTGTGTGTGTGGTGTCCACAGCCATGCCGTGACCTCTGTGTGTGTGTGTGTGTGTGGTGTCCACAGCCATGCCGTGACCTGTGTGTGTGTGTGTGTGTGGTGTCCACAGCCTGCCGTGACCTGTGTGTGTGTGTGTGTGTGGTGTCCACAGCCATGCTGTGACCTGTGGCCTGTGTGTGTGTGTGTGTGTGTGTGTGGTGTCCACAGCCATGCCATGACCTGTGTGTGTGTGTGTGTGTGTGGTGTCCACAGCCAGGCCGTGACCTGTGTGTGTGTGTGTGTGTGGTGTCCACAGCCTGCCGTGACCTGTGTGTGTGTGTGTGTGTGGTGTCCACAGCCATGCTGTGACCTGTGGCCTGTGTGTGTGTGTGTGTGTGTGGTGTCCACAGCCATGCCGTGACCTGTGTGTGTGTGTGTGGTGTCCACAGCCATGCCGTGACCTGTGGCCTGTGTGTGTGTGTGTGTGTGTGTGTGGTGTCCACAGCCATGCCGTGACCTGTGGCCTGTGTGTGTGTGTGTGTGTGTGTGTGTGTGTGTGGTGTCCACAGCCAGGCCATGGCCTGTGTGTGTGGTGTCCACAGCCATGCTGTGACCTGTGGCCTGTGTGTGTGTGTGGTATCCACAGCCATGCTGTGACCTGTGGCCTGTGTGTGTGTGTGGTGCCCACAGCCATGCCGTGACCTGTGTGTGTGTGTGGTGTCCACAGCCAGGCCGTGACCTGTGGCCTGTGTGTGTGTGTGTGTGTGTGTGTGTGGTATCCACAGCCAGGCCGTGACCTGTGTGTGTGTATGGTGCTCACAGATGCATGTGGTGTGCGTGCACTGCCATCGTGTAGCCTGTGTGTGTGTGTAAGTGTAGTGTGACCTCTGTGTGTGTGTGTGTGGTGCTCACAGCCATCATGTAGCCTGTGTGTGTGTGGTGTGCCCTGCGTGGTGTGGCCTCTGTGTGTGTGTAGTATCCATGACATTGTGTGGCATGTCTTGAGTGTGGGGGGGGAGGAATTCCATCACAAAAGAACCAGACGACGCAATGATCACACCGTGAAAGAGGTCTAAGTTGGGAATTGTGAGGGACACACCTCAGGTTTGGGTTCGGGTTCAGTTTAGGGTTTAGGGTTAAGATTAGGGTTAGGGTCTTATGATTTTGAAGTAGTAGCAAAAGGCTTTGTCCTTCTCAATATTTACGGTGGAGAAGTGATATGGCTGAGGAAAAATTGTGATCCTTAGAAGCACCAGGTCGGCAACTCTCTGGAGCGGGGCAATTGAGTCATGACATGTTGGTTGGAGATGGAGAGTGGATTACTACAGAGCAACAGATACAGCTACCTCAGGCTGCACTCACCCATATACAAGACATAGCATTGTGGGAATGGCAAAAAAATGAAACTGGGTCTGAATTTGCAGGCAGTTATACAAAAGTCACCCAAGGAGCTGGAGAATCTTATGCTGATTTTGTAAGACGTTTGACAGACTGCATAGAAAAACAAGTTATGGGAGAAGGCGCTAGGAAATTGTTATTAAAGCAACTGGCCTTTGATATTGTGAACGAGGACTGCCAGGCTGTTATTGGTCCTATAAAAGAAAGAGAGGATCTTCTGTGTTACCTGAAAGCCTGTGGCAACATAGGGATTTTTTTAAAACATATTTTTATTGCATTTCATTTTTTTAATTAATTACATTGCATTATGTGATACATTTTTTATGCACTGGGATTCCCCCCGCCCCTCCCCACACCCTCCCCCCACGGCAGATTGCTCCACCTTGTTGCATTTCCATAGTTCAAATTCAGTTGACATTCTTTCATTGGAGGTATTTACCAAGCATAAAGTCCAGCATCTTATTGTCTTGGTAAGTTCAATGGTTTCTTGGTGAGACCATCTCTGGTCTGAAGGTAGAGCCGGCAGAGTATCATCCCAATCAATTAAAAGCCCCAACATAATATTTCCAACCATTTACAACATTGTGGCATTAATTGACATGGTATTGATTAACCAATATGTTAATAGGAAAATGCAGGTTCTCAACCACAACCTGTGACTTCTTCATAGACATTTCAATTTTGGTTTATATTGAACCGTGTTCTATACACCTTAAAATGGCTTAGATTGCTATTCAGCTGTCTCATGCCTATTTTAATTTTAGTATTTAGCAGTTTATAGCATTGAAGCAAACATAGGGACATTTAAACACCCTGCTGGTCTAGCAGCACTTGAAACTTTTGCCATTCGGAAGCAAATGAATGCTAAATGTTTTAATTGTGGCTAGCCAGGACAGCTTAGAAAACATTGCTGAATGTTTCCTTGAACTCAAAAATACCGTGCCGATATTTCTAACAGTCACTCCCTGGAATATGTCCTAAGTGCCAAAGAGGTCGGCGCTGGAAAAAGAATGTAAATCCAAATTTGATCGCGATGGCAGATGCCTGTGGCCAGAAGACTCCTGGAGGGGCCTGCCCCAGGTCCCAAACATTCAGAGGTTTACAAAACAGGAATATCCTATTCGATTTATGTCTGCGGAGAAGCTACAAACTTAAAATTGCCACTGTCTCACGCCCCACCAGTGCTCATCACCGTGCAAGTATGAATCCTGGAGGATGAAATGCCAGTCAATGGTGGTGAATTCATGTTGTTCATAGAGCACTTATTCCTATACAGCATTGCTTTACCATATATGCTAATTTTTAAGTACAACTTTTTATATTAAGTTAATCTTTATGTTCTCTGTCCCGTTAAGTCCTCATTGTTTAAAATTAACAAAAGTGATGTTCTTGCTTTAAGGAGTATTTGGGTGATGGCATTATATCATTATAAGGTGAATGTTTGCTGTTTTGTGTGTTAATGTACCCTGGCTGTTCATTGCATGTCTTGTGAAATATTTTATATTGCTGAGGAAGCTGGAATGCAGGCCTTCAGTTCAACAGCTAGATTTCAAAGTAACGACCACTTTTCTCTCACGAGGTTTTGATTCTATTGCCTAGACACTCACATTTCAAATATAAAACGAGAAAAAAGAAAAAGTCAAGGAAAAGGGCCCGCGCGACAACGTAATGGTTAAGGCCCTCGCCTTGAACGCCCCAGGATCCCATATGGGCACCGGTTCTAATCCCGGCAGCTCCACTTCCCATCCAGCTCCCTGCTTGTGGCCTGGGAAAGCAGTCCAGGACGGCCCAAAGCTTTGGGACTCTGCATCCGCATGGGAGACCTGGAGGAAGTTCCTGGCTCCTGGCTCCGGATCGGCTCAGCGTTTCCTGTTGCGCTCACTTGGGGTTTGAATCATTGGATGGAAGATCTTCCTCTCTGTCTCTCTTCCCCTCTATATCTGACTTTTTAATGAAAATAAATAAATCTTAAAAAAAAAAATCATAAAACTGTTTTGATTATCCAAAAACGCATGTGATAGGACCCATTGACAGTGGGCAAATGAAATGTGGCTGTGTCCCTTGTCAGCCCTCTGTCCTGAAGGTGGGTCCTAACAGTAACAGAATGTTAATTCCATCCTCAGCCACTCCCCCCGCCCCCACCACTTAGGTATTTACTCCTGGCCACCTGTGACTCACCTGTCAACTGAGAGGGGATGGTATTGCATTGTTGTGTAACCACTCTCCTCACAAGCCCCTTTAAAAGTCCTGGGAAGCCAGGGCTCACTCTCTTTCTGGTCAGGTGCTTCCGATACTCTGGCACCTGGACTCTTGGCTGACCCAGGACCGGTAATCCCCTGTGCATGGTCTCTGTGTACTGCTTAGATGGGACAATGGATATAGTAGTGTTGTTTCTGGTTTGTGTGCTGTCAGGAGTTCCAGGAGAGGTGAGGCCTAGCAGTGATGGAATGTGGGCAGAGAAGCCAGGGAAAGGTGAGTGTCTGCAGCTTTGTAAGTGTGTCCAGGTTACTCATAGCATGTCTCGTAGGATAACTTATATTGTTGGGGAGCATAGGTCTTTGGCTTAACGGATGGACTTCAGGGTAATGACCATTTGTTCCCCTTTGGATTATGTTTGGTTGGATTAAGATTGGTTGGACTGCCATATGGACTTGTGATTTGCTATTTCTAGTATGCTGTATTATCACTAAGCTTGGTTAATAAAGACTCATTAATAAACCTTAGTCATGTCTGGTGTGATCTGGCTCACACCCTGTAACAGTTCTGTAAAATCATGCTTGAATACAATAAAACTATTAATGCTAAACAAGATGTAACTCAGCTGTTATATATTATGGATGTTAATGTTGAACCTTTCACTGTTCTTGTGCCACTCTGATTTAAGTTAAACTTAAAAACATGTTACCTCGGGAGAAATTATAGCTGTTATTTTTCTATCTTCTGCCAAGGACCCCTAGATGCATTCCCTGGAGAATACCTGGCTGCTGCGGCCCCCTCTCTCCGCCCCTTTCTCAGCTTGAAGTCGCCAGAGGGACCTCCGGCCAATTATCCCTGACAGGCAGCCGGGGTCCATTCTCTGGGGAACAAAGGATTTGGAGGAGTTAGATGATATAATAGGCAGTTAGGGTATGTGGTCCCTGGTGAAATTATTTTTGTAGAACATATAGTATCGCTTTTCCCCATTTTCAGCTTTTCCAAGGGCATGTTCTCCTAGCTACATCTTTCAGGCCTAATTTTACAAAACACAGAAGAGGGAATTGAAGAAGGACATTCAGAGTCTTTGCTATTGTGGGAGACAATAGCCAGCTGAATCTCCCCTGAAGGAGCAGGAGCAATTGATAAGGAGATGAATGAGCAGGATACATGCTGGTTCACAGGTTTAGATAAGAATCTGCTAGAGGAACCGTACCTTGCGGTTGAGCTGTAAATGGCTCAAGCCCCTCTTCCAAGGAGACCTGCTTGACGACCTTCCTTTAAAAGTCTGGTGTTAATAAACTTCGGCTTTTGATCAGCAGTCAGTGGTCCACGCTTGTTACTGTAAGCTCTGTGCACGAATCCATCACTGTGGGAGAGCAAAAGCCTCGCCTGCCATCCCCGGGCAGGGGCTCAGGTCCCCTTTCGGTTCTTCAGGGCTTTCTAGGAAACACTTGGGGGGTCAGGCATCCTTGTCGTGTGCATTTGAGCCAGGACTTTGGCCCCACAGCTCCCAGCCAGATGCTGCTGCTCTCTCGTTCATCAGGGAAAGCTTCACCATCCACAGGGGCATCCTGGATTCAAAACTCTTTCTCCTGCAGGTCGCCTGTGGACCGTCGGCCACCACTGATGTGCCACCTGCCACAAGACATCCCAACAGCTGACGTGTGTTCTCCACAGAGGTCTTTCTCCCAAAGACAGGTAGAGTAGCAACATGCCTGGATCCCTCATTTGTGTTTGCCGCTCTCACAGCAAGCAACGGCAGGGTGCAGGCACATGGCGGACACCTTCACCAGCCTGGTGAAGCAGCGGGTGAAAAAACAGCATGGGGTGGGGTGGCATGGGGTGGGGTGGTGCAGTGTGGTGTCCAGTGGGTCAAGCCTCAGCCTGCCAGGCGGATGGCCTGTATGGGTGCTGCTTCATATCCTGGCTGCTTCCCCTGCAGGCCAGCTCCCTGCCGATCCTCCTGGGAGAGCAGCGGAGGATGCTGCCAGGGCTTGTGCCCCTGTGCCCCTGTGCCCCTGTGGCCCTGTGGCCCTGTGGGAGATCTGGAGGAAGCTCCTGGTTCCTGCGCTTGTCCTGACCCAGGCTAGGCTGACTCTGGTGGTGGTCCTTGGGGAAGTGAGCCAGCAGATGGCAGAAAGCTTGCTGTCTCTCCCTCTCTGTTCCTGTGTGCTTCCAAGAAAAGAGGGCAGAGGGAGGCAGGAGGGAGGAAGGAAAAGACAGAAAGCTGCCGGCCTCCTGCGAGGGAGCATGCTGTGTGCTGTGTGCTGTGTGCTGTGCTGTGGCTCTAGACTGCTTTTGTCTGCCAATGCAGACCTCAAGGGCGTGCGTAGGGCTTCCGTCCTGGGACTCCTGTGCAACTTCTTTTTTTTTTTTTTTTCTTTAATATTCATTTATTCATTAATTACATTGCATTACATGACTGGGACTCCCCCCCCTTCACCCCAAACCCTTCCCCCATCATGAATTCCTTCACCTTGATGCATAACCACAGCTCAAGTTCCGTTGAGCTGTGCAACTTCTAAAAAGAGTGTCCTTGAGAGCGAATGCCTCTGTGGCTGGGCTGCTTCCCTTGACTTGGCAGGAGTTTGGAGGAGTATCCTGCAGTGAGTGCTGGTGGCCACGAGAGGGCGCACGAAGCTGCCCTTTCTACCCCTGGTGGGCTCAGGCCTTCTGAGTTCTAGACAGCCCAGCCTGAGCCATCCCAGCGTCAGGTGGGGGTCCCGGACAGTGTTCCCGGACACGTGTGGTTGGAAGAACAGGGGTCCAATTCTGAACGCCTTGCATACCAAGGCCCAGGAGGGGGTGGAGGACACTTGGGGCCTGGCATCAGCTCGGGCCACCATGATAGGAAGTGGCAGGGTGCCTTGACCAGCAAGGTACTATGTCAGGGCACACAAAGAACCCTGGGAGATAGAGTCCCATGTTGGCGTGCGCACGGCACTCTGGGAGCTGCAGTCCCACGTCAGCTAGCGCACCAGTGCATTGGCAGCTGCAGTCCCACGTCAGTGTGCCCAGGGCACATACGTCTTCTGGAAGCTTGAGTTGTGAGGCATTTTGGGAAAAGATGTTCCACTAGGTAGTCTTCGAAGGGGCGCCCTGGGACAAGAGACACCATCCCCTGGTCTCTCGATGTGTATTGTGGGACGTATATTCCCAGCACCTCTCTTCCTACCAAGCTGAGTCATAGCCGAGGCCAAGCCGAGCACAGCCGAGCTCAATCGAGCAGGCATGCAGTGCAGTGTCCCTGTTGCAGTGCAAGAAAATGGTCAGGCTTTTTGGAGCACATTTGGGAACTTGTACTGTAGGTGGCAGAAGTCATGAGCAGGTGTAACATTGGCCGAGGAACCACCTGGGCCTGGACAAGGGAACGCTTTCAGGGCCTGTGCTCCCAGCAGCACAGGCCTGGATCCCTGGACTGTTTCCCTGCAGTCATTTCTGCATTCTGCCCTGAAATGTTCTTTTGGGGAGGCCCTTTTGGGGAAGTGCTCCCACGCATCCCTGCCCTCTACTCAGGTACCCGTCACCTGTTCCCCGCCTGCACCTGCCTTGGCCATGCCCCCCATCCTCTCTGGGAGTCCCTCACAACTGCTGAGTGTGTGATATGGGGTGGTGTTTGGTGGTGGTGCGGGGTGGTGCCTCTGTGGATCAAGCCTCAGCCTGCCAGGCGGATGGCCTGTATGGATGCTGCTTGAAATCCTGGCTGCTGGGCCCGGCGGCATGGCCTAGCGGCTAAAGTCCTCGCCTTGAACGCCCCGGGATCCCATATGGGCGCCGGTTCTAATCCCGGCAGCCCCACTTCCCATCCAGCTCCCTGCTTGTGGCATGGGAAAGCAGTCGAGGACGGCCCAAAGCTTTGGGACCCTGCACCCGCGTGGGAGACCTGGAGGAGGTTCCAGGTTCTTGGCTTTGGAACGGCGTGCACCGGCCCGTAGCAGCTCACTTGGGGAGTGAATCATTACAGGGAACATTTTCCTCTCTGTCTCTCCTCCTCTGTGTATATCTGGCTGTAATAAAATGAATAAATCTTTAAAAAAAAAAAAAAAAGAAAGAAATCCTGGGTGCTTTCCCTGCAGTCCAGCTCCCTGCCGATCCTCCTGGGAGAGCAGCGGAGGATGCTGCCAGGGCTTGTGCCCCTTTGCCGCTGTACCCCTGTGGGAGATCTGGAGGAAGCTCCTGGTTCCTGGGCTGGTCTTGGCCCAGCCACAGCTGGCTCTGGTGGTGGTGGTCCTTGGGGAAGTGAGCCAGCAGATGGCAACAAAGCTTGCTGTCTCTCCCTCTCTGTTCCTGTGTGCTTCCAAGAAAAGAGGGCAGAGGGAGGCAGGAGGGAGGAAGGAAAAGACAGAAAGCTGCCGGCCTCCTGCGAGGGAGCATGCTGTGTGCTGTGTGCTGTGTGCTGTGCTGTGGGTCTAGACTGCTTTTGTCTGTCAATGCAGAGCCCCAGGGCGTGCGTAGGGCTTCCGGTCATGGGTCTTGTGTGCACACTCTAAAAAGAGTGTCCTTGAGAGCCAATGCCTCTCTGAGCTGGGCTGCTTCCCTTGATTTGGCAGGAGAGCCTTGGATGAGCGTCCTGCAGTGAGTGCTGGTGGCCACGAGAGGGCGCGCAAAGCTGCCCTTTTTTTGTTTTTAGCAGATTTATTTATTTCATTACAAAGTCAGATATACAGAGAGGAGAAGAGACAGAGAGGAAGATCTTCCATCCAATGATTCACTCCCCAACTGAGCCACAACAGCCGGTGGGCGCCGATCCAAAGCCGGGAACCTGGAACCTCTTCTGGGTCTCCCACGAGGGTGCAGGGTCCCAAAGCTTTGGGCCGTCCTCGACTGCTTTCCCAGGCCACAAGCAGGGAGCTGGATGGGAAGTGGAGCCGCCGCCGGGATTAGAACCGGTGCCCATATGGGATCCTGGTGCGTTCAAGGCGAGAACTTTAGCCTCTAGGCTATGGCGCCGGGCCCCAAGCTGCCCTTTCTACCCCTGGTCGGCTCAGGCCCTCTGAGCTCTAGACAGCCCAACCCGAGCCATCCTAGCATCAGGTGGGGGTCCCGGACAGTATTCCGGGGCACGTGTTGTTGGAAGATCAGGGCTCCAATGCTGAACAGCCGCTAGGCCACTCTGATGGGCCCCGGCTCCATGTATTTTTGCATGTGTGGGGTGGCGGTTAGGGTGATGTGATACACTACTCGGCCTTCCTCGGCCTAGCTGGGTGGTGTCTGGGCATGTGGGCTCCTAAGCCAGGAGCAGGTGGATGGAGAAGTAGGCACCAGAGGTCAGCAGCCATCTGCAATAGGAAGTCCCAGGCCCTAGCTGCTGCGGAGAGCACCCTGCACCATGCAGCCCTGCTGCCAAGCACATCTGATGATGGCCGGGGAGCCACCAAGGCCCGCACAAGGGAGGGCTTTCAGGGCCTGTGCTGCCTGCACACGACAGGGTGCACGAAGCTGCCCTTTCTACCTCCAGCTAGCACTTGAGGGGTCAGCCATCCCTGTCATGTGCTTTGGAGGCAGGAATTTGGCCTCACAGCCTCCAGCCAGATGCTGCTGCCCTCTTGTTCACCAGGGAGTACTTCACCCTCCTCCAGGGATCCTTCTGGATTTAAGACTCTTTCTCCTGCTGGTCAGCTGTGGACTGTCGGCCGCCGCTGATGTGCCACCTTCCACAAGACATCCCAACAGCTGACATCTGCTTTTCACAGAGGTCCTTCTCCCCAGGACAGGTAGAGTCGCAACATGCCTGGATCCCTCGTCTGTAGCAGCCGCTCTCACAGCACGCAACGGCATAAGTTGTGCAAGCCAGGGGGACAGGCACCTTCAGCAGCCTGGTGAAGGAGCTGCTGAAGGGTCCAACAAGGGTTGGTGTGGTGTGGTGTGGTGTGGTGTGGTGTGGTGTGGTGGTGTGTGGTTTGGTTTAGTGTGGTGTGTTGGTGCGGGGTATTGTCCCAGTGGGTCAAGCCTCAGCCTGCCAGGCGGATGGCCTGTATGAGTGCTGTTTTAAATCCTGGGTGCTTCCCCTGCAGTCCAGCTCCCTGCTGATCCTCCTGGGAGAGCAGCAGAGGATGCTGCCAGGGCCTGTGCTCCTATGCTCCTGTGGCCCTTGGGAGATCTGGAGGAAGCTCCTGGTTCCTGGGCTTGTCCTGACCCAGGCTAGGCTGACTCTGGTGGTGGTCCTTGGGGAAGTGAGCCAGCAGATGCCAGAAAGCTTGCTGTCTCTCCCTCTCTGTTCCTGTGTGCTTGCAAGAAAAGAGGGCAGAGGGAGGCAGGAGGGAGGAAGGAAAAGACAGAAAGCTGCCGGCCTCCTGCGAGGGAGCATGCTGTGTTCTGTGTGCTGTGTGCTGTGTGCTGTGTGCTGTGCTGTGGCTCTAGACTGCTTTTGTCTGTCAATGCAGACCCCCAGGGCATGCGTAGGGCTTCCGGTCATGGGTCTTGTGTGCACACTCTAAAAAGAGTGTCCTTGAGAGCCAATGCCTCTCTGAGCTGGGCTGCTTCCCTTGATTTGGCAGGAGAGCCTTGGATGAGCGTCTTGCAGTGAGTGCTGGTGGCCACGGGAGGGCGCGCAAAGCTGCCCTTCTTTTTTTTTTTTTTTTTTTTAACAGATTTATTTGTTTTATTACAAAGTCAGATATACTGAGAGGAAAAGAAACAGAGAGGAAGATCTTCCATCCGATGATTCACTCTCCTCCGAGCCGCAACGGCCGGTGGGCGCCGATCCAAAGCTGGGAACCTGGAACCTCTTCTGGGTCTCCCACGAGGGTGCAGGGTCCCAAAGCTTTGGGCCGTCCTCGACTGCTTTCCCAGGCCACAAGCAGGGATCTGAATGGGAAGTGGAGCCGCCGCCGGGATTAGAACCGGTGCCCATATGGGATCCCAGTGCGTTCAAGGTGAGGACTTTAGCCTCTAGGCTATGGCACTGGGCCCCAAGCTGCCCTTTCTACCCCTGGTGCACTCAGGCCCTCTGAGCTCTAGACAGCACAACCCGAGCCATCCTAGCGTCGTGTGGGGGTCCCGGACAGTATTCCGGGGCACGTGTTGTTGGGAGATCAGGGCTCCAAGGCCGGACAGCCGCCAGGCCACGCTGATGGGCCCCGGCTTCATGTAATTTTGCATGTGTGGGGTGGCGGTTAGGGTGATGTGATACACTACTCGGCCTTCCTCGGCCTAGCTGGGTGGTGTTTGGGCATGTGGGCTCCTAAGGCAGGAGCAGGTGGATGGAGAAGTAGGCACCAGAGGTCAGCAGCCATCTGCAATAGGAAGTCCCAGGCCCCAGCTGCTCCAGAGAGCACCCTGCAAAATGCAGCCCTGCTGCCCAGCACATCTGATGATGGCCGGCGAGCCACCAAGGCCCGCACAAGGGAGGGCTTTCAGGGCCTGTGCTGCCTGCACACGACAGGGTGCACGAAGCTGCCCTTTCTACTTCTAGCTGGCACTGGAGGGGTCAGCCATCCCTGTCATGTGCTTTGGAGGCAGGAATTTGGCCTCACAGCCTCCAGCCAGATGCTGCTGCCCTCTTGTTCATCAGGGAGTACTTCACCCTCCTCCAGGGATCCTTCTGGATTTAAGACTCTTTCTCCTGCTGGTCAGCTGTGGACTGTCGGCCGCCACTGATGTGCCACCTTCCACAAGACATCCCAACAGCTGACATCTGTTTTTCACAGAGGTCCTTCTCCCCAGGACAGGTAGAGTAGCAACATGCCTGGATCTCTCGTCTGTAGCAGCCGCTCTCACAGCACGCAATGGCATAAGTTGTGCAAGCCAGGGGGACAGGCACCTTCAGCAGCCTGGTGAAGCAGCTGCTGAAGGGTCCAGCAATGGTTGGTGTGGTGTGGTGTGGTGTGGTGTGGTGTGTGGTGTGTGGTTTGGTTTAGTGTGGTGTGTTGGTGCGGGGTATTGTCCCAGTGGGTCAAGCCTCAGCCTGCCAGGCGGATGGCCTGTATGGGTGCTGCTTGAAATCCCGGCTGCTTCCCTTGCAGTCCAGCTCTCTGCCGATCCTCCTGGGAGAGCAGCGGAGGATGCTGCCAGGGCTTGTGCCCCTGTGGCCCTGTGGCCCTGTGGGAGATCTGGAGGAAGCTCCTGGTTCCTGGGCTTGTCCTAGCCCAGCCACAGCTGTCTCTGGTGGTGGTCCTTGGGGAAGTGAGCCAGCAGATGCCAGAAAGCTTGCTGTCTCTCCCTCTCTGTTCCTGTGTGCTTCCAAGAAAAGGGGGCAGAGGGAGGCAGGAGGGAGGAAGGAAAAGACAGAAAGCTGCCGGCCTCCTACGAGGGAGCATGCTGTGTGCTGTGTGCTGTGCTGTGGCTCTAGACTGCTTTTGTCTGTCAATGCAGACCGCCAGGGCGTGCGTAGGGCTTCCATCCAGGGTCTTGTGTGCAAGCTCTAAAAAGAGTGTCCTTGAGAGCGAATGCCTCTCTGAGCTGGAGCTGGGCTGCTTCCCGTGATTTGGCAGGAGAGCCTGGGATGAGCGTCTTGCAGTGAGTGCTGGTGGCCACGAGAGGGCGCGCAAAGCTGCTTTTTTTTTTTTTTTTAACAGATTTATTTATTTTATTACAAAGTCAGATATACAGAGAGGAGAAGAGACAGAGAGGAAGATCTTGCATCTGATGATTCACTCCCCAACTGAGCCGCAACGGCCGGTGCGCGCCGATCCAAAGCCGGGAACCTGGAACCTCTTCCAGGTCTCCCATGTGGGTACAGGGTCCCAAAGCTTTGGGTCGTCCTCGACTGCTTTCCCAGGCCACAAGCAGGGAGCTGGATGGGAAGTGGAGCTACCGGGATTAGAACCGGCGTCCATATGGGATCCTGGTGCGTTCAAGGCGAGGACTTTAGCCACTAGGCTACGTCGCCGGGCCCAGGTGCCTGTTCCTGACATCGCACTGTGGCCAGATGGTCTTGACTGTCTCGTGCAGGGCTGTGTCCTCAGTGTTGGTTGATTTTTACGCATCACGTGAAAATCCTGTAGCTGGAGCTGTGTGATCTCGACGGGTGTTGTGCAAACCCCGTCCCACTATCGGGGCATTGCTGTCGGCCCTGTCCTCCTTGATTGGGGGAGGCTCAGGCCGGATGTGGGCAAAGGGCGGTGTGACGGGTCACGGGTGGTGTCAGTGTTTGCGTGTGTGTGTGCTGTGCATGCCCAAGGGCATTGCCACGTCAGCATGAAGTCACCCTGCCTGCAAGGACCTCCGCAAGTTCAAGCCCCACGTTGGCCGACTCGCTGGTGCAAATGGCTGGAGACCCGGGCACATGACAAGGTAAGTGGGTTCTGGGATGGCGGGTGGGTGTGTGCTATTTAGGGGTTAGGGTTTAGCTAAGCATTTTATTGGTTAAATTTTAGTATAGGATTTAGAGTTTGGTAATATGTCAGGGTCTTGTTTAGGGTCTTGGTTAGGGTTAGGGGTTCTGGTCTTGGTTAGAGGCTTGTGCCCCTGTGCCCCTGTGGGAGATCTGGAGGAAGCTCCTGGTTCCTGGGCTTGTCCTGACCCAGCCTAGGCTGGCTCTGGTGGTGGTCCTTGGGGAAGTGAGCCAGCAGATGCCAGAAAGCTCGCTGTCTCTCCCTCTCTGTTCCTCTGTGCTTCCAAGCAAATAGGACAGGGAGGCAGGCAGGCAGGTAGGGAGATACAGAAAAAAAGAGAAAGCTGCTGGCCTGCTGTGAGGGAACATGCTGTGTGCTGTGTGCTGTGCTGTGTATCTGGACTGCTTTTGTCTGTCAATAAAGATCCCCAGGGTGTGCGTAGGGTTTCCGTAATGTGCAAGCTCTACAAAGTGTGTCCTTGAGAGCGAATGCCTCTCTGAGTTGGGCTGCTTCCTTTGATTTTCAAAGAGAGCCTTGGATGAGCATCCTGCAGTGAGTGCTGGTGGCCACAAGAGGGCGCCACCTTTGATGGCTCAGGCCTTTGAGCTCGAGGCAGCCCAGCCTGAGCCGTCCTAAGCTCAGGTGGGGTTCCCGGACAGTGATCCTGGACACGTGTGGTTGGAAGATCAGGGCTCCGAGGCCGGACGGCCGCATACCAATTCCCGGGAGGGAAGGAGGACCCTTGGCACCGAGCATCGGCCTGGGCTTCTGTGATAGGAATTGTCAGAGTGCCTTTAAGAGCAGGGCACCTAAAGAACCCCGGGAGTCCCACATCCGCATGCCCACAGGCCCTCTGGGAGCTTCAGTCCCATGCCTGCGTCCTCAGAGGCCCTTTGAGAGCTGGTATTACACACCAGGCGACTGGGCCGGTGCTGTGCCGATCCGAAGCCGGGAACCTGGAACCTCTTCCAGGTCTCCCACGAGGGTAGAGGGTCCCAAAGCTTTGGGTCATCCTCGACTGCTTTCCCAGGCCACAAGCAGGGAGCTGGATGGGAAGTGGAGCCGCCGGGATTAGAACCGGTGTCCATATGGGATCCTGGTGCGTTCAAGGCGAGGACTTTAGCCGCTAGGCTACGGTGCCGGGCCCAGGTGCCTGTTCCTGACATCGCACTGTGGCCAGATCGTCTTGACTGTCTCGTGCAGGGCTGTGTCCTCAGTGTTGGTTGATTTTTACACATCACGTGAAAATCTTGTAGCTGGAGCTGTGTGAGCTCGACGGGTGTTGTGCAAACCCCGTCCCACTATCGGGGCGTTGTTGTGGTGTGTGGTGCGGTGTGTTGGTGCGTGGTATTGTCCCAGTGGGTCAAGCCTCAGCCTGCCAGGCGGATGGCCTGTATGGGTGCTGCTTCGAATCCTGGGTGCTTCCCCTGCAGTCCAGCTCCCTGCTGATCCTCCTGGGAGAGCAGCGGAGGATGCTGCCAGGGCTTGTGCCCCTGTGGCCCTGTGGCCCTGTGGCCCTGTGGGAGATCTGGAGGAAGCTCCTGGTTCCTGGGCTTGTCCTGGCCCAGGCTAGGCTGGCTCTGGTGGTGGTCCTTGGGGAAGTGAGCCAGCAGATGGCAGAAAGCTTGCTGTCTCTCCCTCTGTGTTCCTGTGTGCTTGCAAGAAAAGAGGGCAGAGGGAGGCCGGAGGGAGGAAGGAAAAGACAGAAAGCTGCCGGCCTCCTGCGAGGGAGCATGCTGTGTGCTGTGTGCTGTGCTGTGGCTCTAGACTGCTTTTGTCTGTCAATGCAGACCGCCAGGGCGTGCGTAGGGCTTCCGGTCATGGGTCTTGTGTGCAAGCTCTAAAAAGAGTGTCCTTGAGAGCGAATGCCTCTCTGAGCTGGAGCTGGGCTGCCTCCCTTGATTTGGCAGGAGAGCCTGGGATGAGCGTCCTGCAGTGAGTGCTGGTGGCCACGAGAGGGCGCACAGAGCTGCTTTTTTTTTTTTTTACCAAATTTATTTATTTTATTACAAAGTCAGATATACAGAGAGGAGAAGAGACAGAGAGGAAGATCTTCCATCTGATGATTCACTCCCCAACGGAGCTGCAACGGCCGGTGGGCGCCGATCCAAAGCCGGGAACCTGGAACCTCTTCTGGGTCTCCCACGAGGGTGCAGGGTCCCAAAGCTTTGGGCCGTCCTCGACTGCTTTCCCAGGCTACAAGCAGGGAGCTGGATGGGAAGTGGAGCCGCCGCCGGCATTAGAACCGGTGCCCATAAGGGATCCTGGCGCGTTCAAAGCGAAGACTTTAGCCGCTAGGCTACGGCGCCGGGTCCCAAGCTGCCCTTTCTACCCCTGGTCGGCTCAGGCCTTCTGAGCTCTAGACAGCCCAACCCGAGCCATCCTAGCGTCGTGTGGGGGTCCCGGACAGTATTCCGGGGCACGTGTTGTTGGAAGATCAGGGCTCCAAGGCCGAACAGCCGCTAGGCCACTCTGATGGGCCCCGGCTCCATGTATTTTTGCATGTGTGGGGTGGCGGTTAGGGTGATGTGATACACTACTCGGCCTTCCTCGGCCTAGGTGGGTGGTGTCTGGGCATGTGGGCTCCTAAGCCAGGAGCAGGTGGATGGAGAAGTAGGCACCAGAGGTCAGCAGCCATCTGCAATAGGAAGTCCCAGGCCCCAGCTGCTGTGGAGAGCACCCTGCACCATGCAGCCCTGCTGCCCAGCACATCTGATGATGGCCGGCGAGCCACCAAGGCCCGCACAAGGGAGGGCTTTCAGGGCCTGTGCTGCCTGCACACGACAGGGTGCACAAAGCTGCCCTTTCTACCTCTAGCTAGCACTTGAGGGGTCAGCCATCCCTGTCATGTGCTTTGGAGGCAGGAATTTGGCCTCACAGCCTCCAGCCAGATGCTGCTGCCCTCTTGTTCACCAGGGAGTGCTTCACCCTCCTCCAGGGATCCTTCTGGATTCAAGACTCTTTCTCCTGCTGGTCAGCTGTGGACTGTCGGCTGCCGCTGATGTGCCACCTTCCACAAGACATCCCAACAGCTGACGTCTGTTTTTCACAGAGGTCCTTCTCCCCAGGACAGGTAGAGTAGCAACATGCCTGGATCCCTCCTCTGTAGCGGCTGCCCTCACAGCACGCAACGGCATAAGTTGTGCAAGCCAGGGGGACAGGCACCTTCAGCAGCCTGGTGAAGGAGCTGCTGAAGGGTCCAGCAAGGGTTGGTGTGGTGTGGTGTGGTGTGGTGTGGTGTGGTGTGGTGTGTTGGTGCGGGGTATTGTCCGAATGGGTCAAGCCTCAGCCTGAGAGGCGGATGGCCTGTATGGGTACTGCTTCAAATCCTGGGTGCTTCCCCTGCAGTCCAGCTCCCTGCCGATCCTCCTGGGAGAGCAGCGGAGGATGCTGCCAGGGCTTGTGCCCCTTTGCCGCTGTACTCCTGTGGCCCTGTGGCCCTGTGGGAGATCTGGAGGAAGCTCCTGGTTCCTGGGCTTGTCCTGACCCAGCCACAGCTGTCTCTGGTGGTGGTCCTTGGGGAAGTGAGCCAGCAGATGGCAGAAAGCTTGCTGTCTCTCCCTCTCTGTTCCTGTGTGCTTCCAAGCAAAGGGGGCAGAGGGAGGCAGGAGGGAGGAAGGAAAAGACAGAAAGCTGCCGGCCTCCTGCGAGGGAGCATGCTGTGTGCTGTGTGCTGTGTGCTGTGCTGTGGCTCTAGACTGCTTTTGTCTGTCAATGCAGACCGCCAGGGCGTGCGTAGGGCTTCCGGTCATGGGTCTTGTGTGCAAGCTCTAAAAAGAGTGTCCTTGAGAGCGAATGCCTCTCTGAGCTGGAGCTGGGCTGCTTCCCTTGATTTGGCAGGAGAGCCTGGGATGAGCGTCCTGCAGTGAGTGCTGGTGGCCACGAGAGGGCGCGCAAAGCTGCCCTTTTTTTTTTTTTTTTTTTTTTTTAAGCAGATTTATTTATTTCATTACAAAGTCAGATATACAGAGAGGAGAAGAGACAGAGAGGAAGATCTTCCATCTGATGATTCACTCCCCAACGGAGCCGCAACGGCCGGTGGGCGCCGATCCAAAGCCGGGAACCTGGAACCTCTTCTGGGTCTCCCACGAGGGTGCAGGGTCTCAAAGCTTTGGGCCGTCCTCGACTGCTTTCCCAGGCCACAAGCAGGGAGCTGGATGGGAAGTGGAGCCGCCGCCGGCATTAGAACCAGTGCCCATAAGGGATCCCAGTGCGTTCAAGGTGAGGACTTTAGCCGCTAGGCTACGGCGCCGGGCCCCAAGCTGCCCTTTCTACCCCTGGTCGGCTCAGGCCCTCTGAGCTCTAGACAGCCCAACCCGAGCCATCCTAGCGTCGTGTGGGGGTCCCGGACAGTATTCCGGGGCACGTGTTGTTGGGAGATCAGGGCTCCAATGCTGAACAGCCCACATACCAAGGCCTGGGAGGGGAGGAGGTAGATTGGGGCCTAGCATCAGCGCTGGCCTGTGAGATAGGAAGTGTCAGGGTGCCTTTAATAGCAGGGTACTTAAAGAAGCCTGGGAGGTGGAATACCACGTCAGCGTGCCCACAGGCCCTCTGGGAGCTGGAGTCCTAAGTCAGCGTGCCCACAGGCCCTCTGGGCTCTGGCTTCCTACGTCAGTGTGCCCCAGAGGCCCTCTGGGAGTTGGAGTCCTACGTCAGCGTCCCCAGAGGCCCTCTGGGAGTTGGAGTCCTACGTCAACATCCCCAGAGGCCCTCTGGGAGTTGGAGTCCTACGTCAACGTACCCAGAGGCCCTCTGGGAGCTGGAGTTACACAAGCCGACTGGGGTTGTACTTTGCCAGATCAGGTCCCGGGAAACCTTACCGCCACCCCCATTCCTCGAAGAGCACCCTGAGATGCAGGCTCCGGGAGTTCTTTGGCAAGTGGAGCAGCTCCCCGAAGGGCTGCCAAGAGGGCTTCATGGATTTTTTTTTTATTTCAAAGTCAGATATATAGAGAGGAGGAGAAACAGAGAGGAAGATCTTCCATCTGATGATTCACTCCCCAACTGAGCCGCAACGGCCGGTGGGCGCCGATCCAAAGCCGGGAACCTGGAACCTCTTCTGGGTCTCCCACGAGGGTGCAGGGTCCCAAAGCTTTGGGCCGTCCTCGACTGCTTTCCCAGGCTACAAGCAGGGAGCTGGATGGGAAGTGGAGCCGCCGGTGGCATTAGAATCGGTGCCCATAAGGGATCCTGGCGCGTTCAAAGCGAAGACTTTAGCTGCTAGGCTACGGTGCCGGGTCCCAAGCTGCCCTTTCTACCCCTGGTCGGCTCAGGCCTTCTGAGCTCTAGACAGCCCAACCCGAGCCATCCTAGCGTCGTGTGGGGGTCCCGGACAGTATTCCGGGGCACGTGTTGTTGGGAGATCAGGGCTCCAAGGCCGAACAGCCGCTAGGCCACGCTGATGGGCCCCGGCTCCATGTATTTTTGCATGTGTGGGGTGGCGGTTAGGGTGATGTGATACACTACTCGGCCTTCCTCGGCCTAGCTGGGTGGTGTCTGGGCATGTGGGCTCCTAAGCCAGGAGCAGGTGGATGGAGAAGTAGGCACCAGAGGTCAGCAGCCATCTGCAATAGGAAGTCCCAGGCCCTAGCTGCTGCGGAGAGCACCCTGCACCATGCAGCCCTGCTGCCCAGCACATCTGATGATGGCCGGCGAGCCACCAAGGCCCGCACAAGGGAGGGCTTTCAGGGCCTGTGCTGCCTGCACACGACAGGGTGCACAAAGCTGCCCTTTCTACCTCCAGCTAGCACTTGAGGGGTCAGCCATCCCTGTCATGTGCTTTGGAGGCAGGAATTTGGCCTCACAGCCTCCAGCCAGATGCTGCTGCCCTCTTGTTCACCAGGGAGTACTTCACCCTCCTCCAGGGATCCTTCTGGATTCAAGACTCTTTCTCCTGCTGGTCAGCTGTGGACTGTCGGCTGCCGCTGATGTGCCACCTTCCACAAGACATCCCAACAGCTGACGTCTGTTTTTCACAGAGGTCCTTCTCCCCAGGACAGGTAGAGTAGCAACATGCCTGGATCCCTCCTCTGTAGCGGCCGCCCTCACAGCACGCAACGGCATAAGTTGTGCAAGCCATGGGGACAGGCACCTTCAGCAGCCTGGTGAAGGAGCTGCTGAAGGGTCCAGCAAGGGTTGGTGTGGTGTGGTGTGGTGTGGTGTTGTGTGGTGTGTTGGTGCGGGGTATTGTCCGAATGGGTCAAGCCTCAGCCTGAGAGGCGGATGGCCTGTATGGGTACTGCTTCGAATCCTGGGTGCTTCCCCTGCAGTCCAGCTCCCTGCCGATCCTCCTGGGAGAGCAGCGGAGGATGCTGCCAGGGCTTGTGCCCCTTTGCCGCTGTACCCCTGTGGCCCTGTGGCCCTGTGGGAGATCTGGAGGAAGCTCCTGGTTCCTGGGCTTGTCCTGACCCAGCCACAGCTGTCTCTGGTGGTGGTCCTTGGGGAAGTGAGCCAGCAGATGCCAGAAAGCTTGCTGTCTCTCCCTCTCTGTTCCTGTGTGCTTCCAAGCAAAGGGGGCAGAGGGAGGCAGGAGGGAGGAAGGAAAAGACAGAAAGCTGCCGGCCTCCTGCGAGGGAGCATGCTGTGTGCTGTGTGCTGTGTGCTGTGTGCTGTGTGCTGTGCTGTGGCTCTAGACTGCTTTTGTCTGTCAATGCAGACCGCCAGGGCGTGCGTAGGGCTTCCGGTCCTGGGTCTCATGTGCAAGCTCTAAAAGGCGTGTCCTTGAGAGCAAATACCTCTCTGAGCTGGTGGGCTGCTTCCCTTGATTTGGCAGGAGAGCCTGGGATGAGCGTCCTGCAGTGAGTGCTGGTGGCCACGAGAGGGCGCGCAAAGCTGCCCTTTTTTTTTTTTTCTAACAGATTTATTTATTTCATTACAAAGTCAGATATACAGAGAGGAGAAGAGACAGAGAGGAAGATCTACCATCCGATGATTCACTTTCCAAATGAGCCCCAACGGCCGGTGGGCGCCGATCCAAAGCCGGGAACCTGGAACCTCTTCTGGGTCTGCCACGAGGGTACAGGGTCCCAAAGCTTTGGGTCGTCCTCGACTGCTTTCCCAGGCCACAAGCAGGGAGCTGGATGGGAAGTGGAGCCGCCGCCGGGATTAGAACTGGTGCCCATATGGGATCCTGCTGTGTTCAAGGTAAGGACTTTAGCCGCTAGGCTATGGCCCCGGGCCCAGGTGCCTGTTCCTGACATCGCACTGTGGCCAGATGGTCTTGACTGTCTCATGTAGGCTTGTGTCCTCAGTGTTGGTTGGTTTTTACACATCATGTGAAAACCCCGTAGCTGGAGCTGTGTGATCTCGACGTGTGTTGTGCAAACCCCGTCCCACTTCGGGGCGTTGCTGTCGGCCCTGTCCTCTGTGATTGGGGGAGGCTCAGGCCGGATGTGGGCAAAGGGCGGTGTGACGGGTCACGGGTGGTGTCAGTGTGTGTGTCTGTGCTGGGCACGCCCAGGGGCGTTGCCACGTCAGCATGAAGTCACCCTGCCTGCAAGGACCTCCGCAAGTTCAAGCCCCACGTTGGCCGACTCGCTGGTGCAAATGGCTGGAGATCCGGGCACATGACAAGGTAAGTGGGTTCTGGGATGGCGAGTTTGGTAATATGTCTGGGTCTTGTTTAGGGTTTTGGTTAGGGTTAGGGGTTCTGGTCTTGGTTTGAGGCTTGTGCCCCTGTGCCCCTGTGCCCCTGTGGCCCTGTGGGAGATCTGGAGGAAGCTCCTGGTTCCTGGGCTTGTCCTGACCCAGCCACAGCTGTCTCTGGTGGTGGTCCTTGGGGAAGTGAGCCAGCAGATGCCAGAAAAATTGCTGTCTCTCCCTCTCTGTTCCTCTGTGCTTCCAAGCAAATAGGACAGAGAGAGACAGGCAGGCAGGTAGGAAGATACAGAAAGAAAGAGAAAGCTGCCGGCCTGCTGGGAGGTAGCGTGCTGTGCGCTGTGTGCTGTGCTGTGCTGTGGCTCTGGACTGCTTTGTCTGCCCATGCAGACCCCCAGGGCGTGGGTACGGTTTCCGTAATGGGACTCGTGTGCAAGCTCTAAATAGTGTGTCCTTGAGAGAGAATGCCTCTCTGGGCCTGGCTGCTTCCCTTGATTTTGAGAGTCTGGTTGAGCGTCCTGCAGTGAGTGCTGGTGGCCACAAGAGGGTGCCACATTTGATGGCTCAAGCCTTTGAGCTCCAGGCAGCCCAGCCCAAGCCTTCCTAAGCTCAGGTGGGGTTCCCGGACAGTGATCCTGGACACATGTGGTTGGAAGATCAGGGCTCCAAGGCCGGACGACCGCATACTAAGGCCTGGGAGGGAAGGAGGGCCCTTGGGACCGAGCATCGGCCTGGGCTTCTGTGATAGGAATTGTCAGGGTGCCTTTAAGAGCAGGGTACAATGTCAGGGAACCGAAAGAACCCTGGGAGTTTAAGTCCCAAGTCAACAGGCCCTCTGGGAGCTGGAGTTACACACCGGATGACTAGCACTGATATTCTGCAGTTGAGGTTCCCGGAAACCTTTCCACTACCCCGTTCCTCACAGAGCAACTGAGGGGCAGGGCCTGGCCTTTGTTTACCCAGTGGAACAGCTCACCCAGTGGAGAGGCCTCCATGTATTTCTGCATGTGTGGGGTGGCAGTTCGTGTGATACAGCACTCGGCCTTCCTCTGCCGTCCTGGGAGGCGTCTGGGCCGGTATACACAGCCGAGCAAAGCCGAGCAGAGACGAGCACAGCCGAGTAGAGACGAGCAGAGACCGAGCAGGGCCAAGCAGAGACGAGTACAGCTGAGCAGAGACGAGCAGAGACAAGCACAGCTGAGCAGAGACGAGCCGAGACCGAGCAGGGCCGAGCAGAGACGAGTACAGCCGAGCAGAGACGAGCAGAGACAAGCACAGCTGAGCAGAGACAAGCAGACGCGAGCAGAGACCCAGCAGGGCCGAGCAGAGACCGAGCAGGGCCGAGCAGAGACTAGCAGAGACAAGCAGAGACCGAGCAGGGCCGAGCAGAGACGAGTACAGCCGAGCAGAGACGAGTACAGCCGAGCAGAGACGAGCAGAGACGAGCACAGCCGAGCAGAGACGAGCAGAGACGAGTACAGCCGAGCAGAGACGAGTACAGCCGAGCAGAGACGAGTACAGCCGAGTACAGCCGAGCAGAGACGAGTACAGCCGAGCAGAGACGAGCAGAGACGAGCACAGCCGAGCACAGCCGAGCACAGCCGAGCTGAGACAAGCAGAGATAAGCAGGCACAGCTGAGCCGGCTGGCAGTGCTATGTCCGTGTTGCAGTGCGAGGAGATGGTCCGGCTTTTGGAGCACACTTGGGAACTTGGGACATTGTACTGCAGGAGGCAGAAGTCATGAGCAGGTAAGACAGAGGCCGGGGAGCCTCTGAGGTGTGTGACGGGGGCCGGGGAGCTTCTGAGGCCTGTGACGGGGGCCGGGGAGCCTGTAGGCCCGTGACGGGGGCCGGGGAGCCTCTGAGGCCCGTGACGGGGGTTGGGGAGCCTCTGAGGCCCGTGACGGGGGCCGGGGAGCCTGTAGGCCCGTGACGGGGGCCGGGGAGCCTCTGAGGCCCGTGACGGGGGCCAGGGAGCCTGTAGGCCTGTGACGGGGGCCGGGGAGCCTCTGAGGCCTGTGATGGGGGCGCTGGGGAGCCTCTAGGCCTGTGATGGGGGTCGGGGAGCCTCTAGGCCTGGGGTAGCAGGTCCCTTGAATTGGCAGGATTGTGGAGGTCATGGTTGCTCTCCTAGCCTTCCAGTTGCCCTCTTCACCCCCGCAGACTCTGCCTGGCTGCTCTGAGCCCGGGCCTGTGTGCGTTGTTGCTTCTGCTTCACCCGCTTACCCCAGCTCAGGGCCTGGGTTTCCGAAGCTCGCCTCCTGGATCCCGTGTCTCGCCTTTCAAGGGTGCCTGAACAAATTACACGTGTGCACAGCCACGTGGGCTGAGGCTCTTGGCTTGGGAGAGCATTTAGAACCTAGAGAGAAGTTGCAAGGTGAGTAGCAGACCTGGAACGCCACGCCCCAGCCCGAGCTGCAGTTACTGTGTTTCTATGTGTGCTTTTTATGTTTTTTTTTCTCCCCTTGACCTTTTGAGATTGCGAGCTTGCTCCCTCCTGCCCTCTCCCACGACCCTCCGTAGAATTCATCTTAGTTTTTTCCCCTTTCTTTAAGAATGTTGCTCCCCAAGAAAGCTGGGTTGGAAACAGCAGCGATGGCCTCTTTGCAGCACCCCAAACCCGCATCCCCTCCTCAGGCAGAGGGGCGCCAGATGAGGGGCGGGGGAGGCTCCTTTCGCCCAGGGTGGTGAGAACAGGCCTTAGAGGCTCCCCGACTCCCGTCACAGGCCCCGTGGAGCCTCTAGGCCTGTGAGGGAGACCGGGGAGCCTCTAGGCCTGTGACGGGGGTCGGGGAGCCTCTAGGCCTGTGACAGGGGTCGGGGAGCCTCTAGGCCTGTGACAGGGGTCGGGGAGCCTCTAGGCCTGTGACGGGGGTCGGGGAGCCTCTAGGCCTGCGAGGGAGACCGGGGAGCCTCTAGGCCTGCGAGGGAGACCGGGGAGCCTCTAGGCCTGCGAGGGAGACCGGGGAGCCTCTAGGCCTGTGAGGGAGACCGGGGAGCCTCTAGGCCTGTGAGGGAGACCGGGGAGCCTCTAGGCCTGTGACGGGGGTCAGGAGCCTCCTGTCCCCCTGTGCCTTGTCCCGCTTCTGGCCTCCTCGTTTCTGACTCAGCCATCTTTTTCCAGTTCATTTTCTTGTGTTTTGTGATTGACTTATGGCTCGGGCTGAACCTTCATGCCACGTTCCTGTTTTTCTTTTCTTTTTTAAAGATTTATTTATTTTATTACAAAGTCAGATATACAGAGACAAGGAGAGACAGAGAGGAAGATCTTCCATCCGATGATTCACTCCCCAGCTGAGCCGCAACAGCTGGACCTGAGCCGATCCGAAGCCAGGAACCAGGAACCTCTTCCAGGTCTCCCTCGAGGGTGCAGGGTCCCAAGGCTTTGGGCCATCCTCGACTGCTTTCCCAGGCCACAGGCAGGGAGCTGGATGGGAAGTGGAGCTGCCAGGATTAGAACTGGTGCCCATATGGAATCCCGGGCATGCAAGGCAAGGACTTTAGCCGCTAGGCTACGGCGCCGGGCCCAGGTGCCTGTTCCTGACATCGCACTGTAGCCAGATGGTCTTGACTGTCTCGTGCAGGGCTGTGTCCTCAGTGTTGGTTGATTTTTACGCATCACATGAAAATCCTGTAGCTGGAGCTGTGTGATCTCGACGGGTGTTGTGCAAACCCCATCCCACTATCGGGGCGTTGCTGTCGGCCCTGTCCTCTGTGATTGGGGGAAGCTGAGGCCGGATGTGGGCAAAGGGCGGTGTGACGGGTCATGGGTGGTGTCAGTGTGTGTCTGTGCTGGGCACGCCCAGGGGCTTTGCCACATGAAGTCACCCTGCCTGCAAGGACCTCCGCAAGTTCAAGCCCCACGTTGGCCGACTCGCTGGTGCAAATGGCTGGAGACCCGGGCACATGACAAGGTAAGTGGGTTCTGGGAAGGCGGGTGGGTGTGCGCTATTTAGGGGTTAGGGTTTAGGTAAGTGTTTTATTGGTTAAATTTTAGTATAGGATTTAGAGTTTGGTAATATGTCTGGGTCTTGTTTAGGATCTTGGTTAGGGTTAGGGGTTCTGGTCTTGGTTAGAGGCTTGTGCCCCTGTGCCCCTGTGCCCCTGTGGCCCTGTGGGAGATCTGGAGGAAGCTCCTGGTTCCTAGGCTTGTCCTGGCCCAGCCACAGCTGGTTCTGGTGGTGGTCCTTGGGGAAGTGAGCCAGCAGATGCCAGAAAAATTGCTGTCTCTCCCTCTCTGTTCCTCTGTGCTTCCAAGCAAATAGGACAGAGAGAGACAGGCAGGCAGGTAGGAAGATACAGAAAGAAAGAGAAAGCTGCCGGCCTGCTGGGAGGTAGCGTGCTGTGCGCTGTGTGCTGTGCTGTGCTGTGGCCTTGGACTGCTTTGTCTGCCCATGCAGACCCCCAGGGCGTGGGTAGGGTTTCTGTAATGGGACTCGTGCGCAAGCTCTAAAAAGTGTGTCCTTGAGAGAGAATGCCTCTCTGGGCCTGGCTGCTTCTCTTGATTTTGAAAGTCTGGTTGAGCGTCCTGCAGTGAGTGCTGGTGGCCACAAGACGGCGCCACCTTTGATGGCTCAGGCCTTTGAGCTCCAGGCAGCCCAGCCCAAGCCTTCCTAAGCTCAGGTGGGGTTCCCGGACAGTGATCCTGGACACATGTGGTTGGAAGATCAGGGCTCCAAGGCCGGACGGCCGCATACTAAGGCCCGGGAGGGAAGGAGGGCCCTTGGGACCGAGCATCGGCTTGGGCTTCTGTGATAGGAATTGTCAGGGTGCCTTTAAGAGCAGGGTACAATGTCAGGGAACCGAAAGAACCCTGGGAGTTTAAGTCCCAAGTCAATATCCCCACAGGCCCTCTGGGAGCTGGAGTTACACACCGGATGACTAGCACTGATATTCTGCAGATGAGGTCTCCGGAAACCTTTCCACTACCCCCGTTCCTCACAGAGCACCTAAGGGGCAGGCCTGGGCTTTGTTTACCCATTGCAGCAGCTCACGGTGGGCTGTGGAGAGGCCTTAGTGTGTTTGTGCTTGTGTGGGATGGCAGTTAGTGTGATACAGCACTCGGCTTTCCTCTGCCGTGCTGGGAGGCATCTGGGCAGGTACGCATAGTCGAGCAGAGCCGAACAGGACCGAGCACGGCCGAGCAGGGCCGAGCAGGGCCGAGCACAGCCGAGCGGAGCCGAGCGGAGCCGAGCGGAGCCGAGCAGGGATAGCTGAGCCAGCTTGCCATGCTTTGTCCGTGTTGCAGTGCGAGGAGATGGTCAGGGCTTTGGAGCACACTTGGGACCTTGGGACCTTGTACTTCAGGAGGCAGAAGTCATGAGCAGGTATGACGGAGGCCAGGGAGCCTCTGAGGCCTGTGAGGGGGTTCGGAGAGTCTGTGGGGCCTGTGAGGGAGGCTGGGGCATCTCTGAGGCCTGTGAGGGAGGCCAGGGAGCCTGTGTGGCCTGTGACTGAGGCTGGGGAGTCTCTGGGCCTGTGACGGAGGCTGGGGAGCCTCTGAGGGCTTCGACGGAGGCCGGGGAGCCTCAGGCCCTGCACAGGAAGAGCTTTCGGGGCCTAAAGTCCCTGCACACGAGCTGGCACAAGCAGCCATCCTCTCTACCCCTGCGCTGGCACTCGAGGGCTCAGGCGCCTTCGTCATTTTAAACAGGTTAGAGTTTTTGTCCGCACAAGGCTGCGATGTAATCTCGCGCTTCTCCTCCCCGCAGGCTCCTTCTTCACCCTGAGCTGAAAACAGAGGGCTCAAAGAGGAAGCTGAGGAGGCTTGTTCCAGCGGGGCAGGAGCGGGGTGTCCTCCTGTCGCCCTGTCCCACTGTCCAATTGTCCCCCTGTCCCCCTGTCCCCCTGTCCCACTGTGCCCCTATCCCCCTGTTACTCTGACCCCCTGTGCCCAGGTCCGCCTGTGTTCCAGTCCCCTGTGCCCCTGTCGCCCTGTGCCCCTGTCCCCCTGTCCCCCTGTCGCCCTGTGCCCCTGTCCCCCTGTCCTTTGTCCCCCTGTCTGCCTGTACTCCTGTCCCTATATCCCTCTGACCACCTGTCCCCTGACACCCTGTGCCCATGTCCCCCTCTGCCCCTATCCCCCTGTCCCCCTGTCCCACTGTCCTGTCCCACTGTCCCCTGTCCCCGTCCCCTTGTCCACTGTCCCCCTGTGCTCCTGTCCCCCTGTCACTCTATCCCCCTGTTCCTCTTATCCCCGTCTCCCTTTCCGACTGTGCCCGTCTCACTGTCCCCCATCCCTCTGACCCCTGTCCCCCGTCCCCCTGTGCCCATGTCCCACTGTGACCGTCCCCGTCCCCCTGTCCCACTGACACCCTGTCTCCCCATCCCCTGTCCCATGGCCCCAGTCCACCTGTGCCCCTGTCCCCTTGTCACTGCCCCCATCCCTCTGAACCCCTGTCCCATGTCCCCTGTCCCCTGTGCTCCTGTCCCCCGTCACTGTCCCCCTGTCCCTCTGTCCCCCTGTGCCCCCTGTTCCCCTGTCCTCTGTCTTGCTGTGCCCGTCTCCCCTGTCCCCCTGTCCCCTGTCCTCCCTTCCCCCTGTCCCCCTTAGCCCCTGTGCCCCTGTCCCCTGGCCTCTGTTCCCTGTCCCGTGTGTCCCTCTTCCCTGTCCCCCGTGCCCCTGTCCCCCTGTCCCATGTCCCCCTGTCCCCCTGTCATTCTTTCCCCCATCCCCCTGTCCCCCGTCCCCTTCCCCCTGTCCCCCGTCCCCCTGTCCCTCTCTGCCCCTGTCGCCCTGTCACTGTTTCCCTGTCATCTGACCCCCTGTCCCCCTGTCCTCTGTCCCCCTGTGATGCTGTGACCCTGTCCCCCTGAGACTTCTCCCCCAGTCCCCATAATCCTGTCCCCCTGTCGCCCTGATTCCCTGACCCTGTCCCCCTGTGCCCCTGTCCCCCTGTCACTCTGTCCCCATGTCCCTCTGACCTCCTGTCCCCTGTCCCCCTGTGCCCCTGCCCCCCCTGCCCCCCTGTCCCCTGACCTCCTGTTTCCTGACCTCCTGTCCCCTGTGCCGCTGTCCCCCTGCCCTTTGTCTCCCCGACCCCCTCTCCCCTGTCCCCTGTCCCCTGTCGCCCTGTCCCATGTCCCCCTCTGCCCCTGTCCCCCAGTCCCCCATCCCCCTGAGCCCCTGTTCCCCTGTCCCAGTCACCCTGTCCCACTGTCCCTCTGACCCGCTGTGCCCCTGTCCCCCTGTGCTCCTGTGCCCCTGACTCTCTGTAAACTGTCCCTCTGTGCCCCTGTCCCTCTGACCCCCTGTCCCCCTGCCTGCTGTCCCCTGTCTTCAGTCCCCCTGTGTCCCTGTCCTCCTGTCACTCTGTCCCCCTGTCCCTCTTACCTCCTTTCTCCCTGAACCCTGTGCCCATGTCCCCCTGTGACCGGTCCCCTTGTGCACTGTCCCCTTGTCCCTGTCTCCCTGTCCCCTTGTCCACTGTGCCCCTGTGCCCATGTCCCCCTGTGCCATTGTGCCCTGTCCCCCTGTCCCCCATCCCCCTGTCCCCCTGTCCTCTCTCCCACTGTCCTTCTGTCCTCTCTCCCACTGTCCTTCTGTCCCCCTGTCCCCAGTACCCTGTGCCCCTGTCCCCTGTCCCCTGTGCCTCTGTCCCCCTGTGCCATCTCCCCCTCACCTCCTGTCCCCCTGTGCCCCTGTCCCCTGTCCCTCTGACCCCCTGTCCCCCTGTCTTGCTGTCTCCTGTCTTCTGTCACCCTATGCCCCCGTCCCCGTCACTCTGTCTCCCTGTCCTTCTTACCTCTGTTCCCCAAGTCCCCCTGTGCCCCTGTCTCTTGTTACCCTGTGCTCTGTCCCCTGTCCCCGTCTCCCTGTCTCACTGTCCCCGTCTCCCTGTCCCACTGTTACCCTGTGCCCGGTCCCCTGTCCCCCATCCCCCTGTCCCCCTCTCCCTCTGACCACCTGTCTCCCTGTTCCCATGTGCCCCTGTGCCCTGTCCCCTGTCCCACTGTGCCCCTGTCCCCTGTCCCACTGTGCCCCTGTCCCCTGTCCCACTGTGACCCTGTGCCCCTGTCCCCTTTCCCCTGTCCCCCATCCCCCTGTTCCCCTGTCCCCTCTCCCCCTCCCCCCTTTTCCCCCTGTGCCCCGTGTCCCCTGTCCCCCGTCCTCCTGTGCCCCTGTCCCCCTGACCCCCTGTACCCTGATCTCCTGTCCTCTGTCCCCATGTTTTCTGTCCCCCTGTCCCCATTTCCTGTCCCCCTATGTCTCCTCTCTCCTGTCCCCCTGTCCCAAGTCCCCCTTTCCCCTGTCCCCCTGTGCCCCTGTCCCCTGCACCCTGTTTCCTGTCCCCCTGTGACCCTGTTCCCTTTTTCCCTGTCCACTGTCCCCTCTCCCTTGTCCCCCTAACCATGTGTCCCCTGTCCCGCTGTCCCATCCCCCTGTCACCTCTCTGCTGTCTCCCTGTACCCCTGTGCAACTTTCCCCTGTCCCCCTGTCCCCCTGTCACCCTGTCCCCCTATTTCTCTGTGCCCCTGTGCCCCTGTGCCTTGTCCCCTGTGCCTGTCCCCTATTGCCCTGTCCCCCTGTCAACCTGTGCTCATGTCCCCCTGTCACTCTGTCCCCCTGTGCTCCTGTCCCCCATCCCCTGTCCCGCTTTGCCCCTGTCCCCCTATCTCCCTGTCCCCTTGTCCCTGTCCCCCTGCCCCCGTCCCCTGTCCCCCGTCACTCTATCGCCCTGTCACCCTATTGCCCTGGTCCCCTGTCCCCGTCCCCTGTGCCCCTGTCCATCTGTACCCTGTCCCCCAGACCCCCTGTCCCCCTCTGCCCCTGTCCCCTGTCACCCTGTCCCTAGGACCCCGTCTCCCTGTCCCACTATTCCCCTGTCCCTGTCCCCCTGTGCCCCTGTCCACCTGTCACTGTGTCCCCCTGACCTTCTGACCCCTGTCCCCCTGTCCCTCTGTGCCCCTCTGTGCCCCTGTCCCCCTGAGAACTGTCCCCTGTCCCCCGTCCCCCTGTCCCCAGTCCTCCTGTCACTCTGTCCCTCATCACTCTGTCCCCCTGTCCCCCTGACCTCCTGCCCCCTGTCCCCCTGTGACCTGTCCCCCTGTCGCCTGTCCCCCAGTCCCCTGTCCCCCAGTCCCCTGTCCCCCTATCCCCCTGTACCCCTGACACCCTGTCCCCCTGTGTCCCTGCACCCTGTGCCCCTGTCCCCCTGTCCCCTTTCCCCTGTTCCCCCTGTTCCCTCTCCCCTCTCCCCCTGACTCCCTGTGCCCCTGTCACCCTTACCCCCTGTCTTCTGACCCCCTGTCCCCTGTTCCCATATCCTTGTGTACCCCTGTCCCCCTGACCCCCTGATCCCCTGACCCCCTGTCCCCCTGTCCTACTGACACCCTGTCTCCCCGTCCCCCTGTCCCATGTCCCCCTGTGCCCCTGTCCCCTGACTCCCCTGTCCCCTGACTCCCTGTCCCCTGACCCCTTGTCCCGCGTCCAGCCTCCTCGTTTCTGAATCAGCCATCTTTTCCCAGTTTGTTTTCTTGTGTTTTTTGATTAACTTACGGCTCGGGCTGAACCTGCCTGCCATATCCCTGTTTTTCTTTCTTTTTTCTTTTTTAACAATTTTTATTTTTATTACAAAGTCAGATATACAGAGACAAGGAGAGACAGAGAGGAAGATGTTCCCTGTAATGATTCACTCCCCAAGTGGCCACAACAGTTGGAGCTGAAGCAATCTGAAGCCAGGAGCCAAGAGCCTCCTCCAGGTCTCCCATGTGGGTGCAGGGTCTCAAGGTTTTGGGCCGTCCTCTACTGCTTTCCCAGGCCACAAGCAGGGAGCTGGATGGGAAGTGGAGCTGCCGGGATTAGAACTGGTGCCCATATGGGATCCCAGTGCATGCAAGGTGAGGACTTGAGCCACTATGCTATGGCGCCGGGCCCAGGTGCCTGTTCCTGACATCGCACTGTGGCCAGATGGTCT